>NC_044558.1:21315873-21631498 GCF_007565055.1 Rhinopithecus roxellana | reverse complement strand
CTGTAATCCCAGCACTTTGGGAGGCCGAGGCGGGTGGATCACGAGGTCAGGAGATCGAGACCATCCTGGCTAACACAGTGAAACCCCGTCTCTAATAAAAATACAAAAATTAGCCGGACGTGGTGGTGGGAGGTTGAGGCAGGAGAATGGCATGAACCCGGGAGGTGGAGCTTGCAGTGAGCTGAGATCGCGCCACTGCACACCAGTCTGGGCGGCAGAGTGAGACTCAGTCTCAAAAAAAAAAAAGGGCAATGGGAGGGATCCTTGTGATGATGGAATTGTGAAATTTTTCTGTTTCTTGTCCATATTACGATGTTGCACTGTAATTTTGTGAGATGTGCCCACTGAGGAAAACTGGGAAAAAGAAACATGAGTGCGCCCTTTATGATTTCTCACAATGGCATATGAATTTACAATTATTGAAAGTAAAAATATTTAATTAAAAAATTAAGCTATTATATTTAAAAAGCAGTGTGCACCTTTATTTGTAAAAATGTCTGTCTTTCACCCACACAGTGATCTGTGCTGCCTATTTTAGCTGTTCAGAATATATCTTCTATAATCCATTGCATAATTATTTCCTGCTGTTCCTAAAATGAAACAAATCATTTAAAATTGTTGCTTTAAAAAAAGAACTTAAGTGTGGAAAATAAAGCTGATTTTACTTATTTTAAATTCTGGACGCATTTGAATTTGACATGAACATCTATAAAATATTAATATATAAATATTTGCAATACCTAAGCCAAAAAATAATTTTTGCAAAATAGTCGTGACTATTTTCATGCTGGGAAGGCGTCTACGAGGACAAACTCCATGGTTTGGAGGTCAAAATGCTTTTCAGGTCTTTACTATCTACATTGAGTCCAGAACTGCTTATGACCTTTATTGACTAAAACTAGAATTAAAAACTAGAACTTTTATTATCCTCTCATGTCTGTATGCAATCTTTCCACTGCAGATTTGAATAAATTGTATGAAGAAACTAACTCACAGGAAGAAACATATATTACAAATTTTCCATCTAACAAACTCCACACCCATGCTGATGTATGTTAAATTCTAGGAATAGACTAACACTTTTAAAAAATATATTTTGACAAGTTGCCCTGAAAAGGGCGTATACCCTTTTATACTCTCTGGAATGCATGTGCAGAACGTGCAGGTTTGTTACATAGGTATACATGTGCCATGGTGGTTTGCTGCACCCATCAACACATCATCTAAATTAGGTATTTCTCCTAATGCTATCCCTCCCCTAGCCCCCCACCCCCCGGACAGGCTGCAGTGTGTGATGTTCCCCTCCCTGTGTCCATGTGTTCTCATTGTTCAACTCCCATTTATGAGTGACAACATGGGGTGTTTGGTTTTCTGTTCCTGTGTTAGTTTCCTGAGAATGATGGTTTCCAGCTTCATCCATGTCCCTGCAAAGGACATGAACTCATCCTTTTTATGGCTGCATAGTATTCCATGGTGTATCTGTGCCACATTTTCTTTATCCAGTCTATTATTGATGGACATTTGGGTTGGTTCCAAGTCTTTGCTATTGCAAATAGTGCTGCAATAAACATACGTGTGCTTGTGTCTTCATACTCTTAATAGTGATGACTAAGAAGGGAAAGAGTTCAATTTTACTGGGGCCAGCAAAATGTCAGGCTCACTTAAGACCTAGGGAAATGGTTTTCAAATTATTTATCCATAGAACTCTCTGTTAAAAGAAAAGTTTGTGTAGGTTGAATTATATGAAATTGCTATTTTTGCAGGTAATACGGTTGAATATCAGCAGTTTCATATGGTTCAACCTAACAGAAACCTAATAGGGTAAGCAAAAAAAAAAAGTACAACTGCTCTGATTGATGGTGGAGTAGGGGTGTTTAGAGGACCTCAGAGAAGGGCTCAAGAGCAACTCTCTGCTCTCAGAAAGCCCTGGGCTTGAGAGCAACTGTCTGCTCTCACAAAGCCCTGGGCAAAAAAGGCAGGTGCAGGAACCAGGAACTTTCAGGGCCTTATTCAGGGTGTGTGGGTGAGAGTGGTGCACCGTGTGAGGGCCCTTGATATGGAGCTGGCAGAGAGGAAGAGAACATCAACAGCTAGCAGGAGAACAGCTGCTTTGGACAGTTGCCCGTACCAGTAAATCTGACCTTGCTCTTGTGTGGGATTGCAATGTCTGAGAAGCAGTACCGAGTCCCTACAGTCTGTTTTATAATTTGTCTTTTTAAATAGAAGATGAGTATACATATTATTTCATAGTCGGATACCTCTATATAAAAATAAATGAATTGAAGAGGTAAAATCAGGAGATACAAAGATTTTTAAAATTTTTCTGCATTTCTCTTATAAAAAACCTAGTGACTGTAAGAGTTTAATACATAGCAGAATTAGATACTATTTATTCCCATTTTCCACCCACTTGCATTTTATTTCAACATCTTTTGAAACAATGTGGATTTAAAAAAAAAATCCATGCTATCAATAGACTGAAGAGTAGGAGAATTGTTCATTGATATAAAGAGGAGAAAGTCAAGAGTTATTAGACTCTAGGCTTTACTCCTAACTTTATGTTTGCTTCTCTTTGCTTTACCTATAGTGTGGTGTCTTACAGGGGAAAATGCAATCAATTTGAAATTCACTAGATTTGTGTTTTAATTTCATCTCTCCCATTTAACTTCAATTGCAGCTTTCCCACTTAACTGAGATTATCTGTGAATCTCAAGTCTATAAACTGGAAAGAGTAATAGCTACTTTTGATACTAACATTATAGGCTTCAATGAGACAACAAATTTTAAGTGCCTAGAAGAATGTCCATGTCTCTTAAATATTCAATACTCACTCATGACTTCTTTAACTCTCTTGTGGTGATCATTTCTTTTTTATCTATGTTTGGCCATAATCTATAAAGCAGAAGAATTGCATTTGCCTACCTGAAGATAAGGAGTTCTACATCTTGATCATATTAACATCGTATTCATAACAACCAAAAAATTGCACTTCACTCAAAATTGTTTTCCATTTATTGAAAAATCAAGAAAATATAATAATTTTCAATTTGCATGACATCTGTGATAAAATGGCAATGATATTTACTTTCATCCAGTTGTCTGGACTTCCTCAAACCTCTTATATACAGTCTTCAAAGTGATCAAGACAGAGAAATATGAGAATTCTAACTCATAAAGCTGAGTGGATCCCAAGTGTTCACATTTTCCTCCTCCTTACTTGCAATCAAAATGGTAAAATAAATACAAAATTAACAATAAATTCATAGCAGTGATGAAAAACAGGGAGGATTACTACCTGAGGCATTCGAGAAATTCTAAAAGCTAAAATCAAATATTGCTAGATTTAGACAAAACAAGAGGAAGAAACCCACAATCCAGCATCGGTGGAAGAGGGGAAGATGTCACTGGAACAGTGAGTGGATTTGACATCCTTATTAGAGCTCTGTGAAGAATCTCAAGCCTGAGCAACAGGGCATGGTTATCAAAGCCAGGGAGTGGACAGGGCAACCAGAACCTTAGCGTCTCCTCTGTGGAGCAATCGGCTTTGTTATTTGCCCACCAGATGGTAGTAAGTATCTAAGGAAGGTGAAGGGCCCCCGAAGCTCCTAATGTGGGGACAATGCCTTAGGTATAAAAAGTGTTTGACCAAGACACCAGATAGTTGAGGAAAATTAACAAGCAAAAAGAGAGAAACCAGGCTTAATGAACAAAGCAAGGAACCTTCAAGAAAACTGACTTAATGCCAGAAAAAGACTCTAATCAGTATTCTCAGAAAGATTTGAGAGGTGATTGAACTTATAAAGTTAATAACAGGCTATTTTAAAAATGGAATACTTGAAAAAGAAAATTTTTTAAAATTAAAAATAGCATAATCACACCAAAAGTTATAACAAAATGCCTAAAAATTGTGTGCCTTATCTTATTTGTTCACTGCTGTATCCCCAGAGGCTACAACAGTACCTGACCACACAGCTGATAATGGTCAATAAGTATTTTCTAGCAAATTAATGAAGGTGCTTTAGGACAATGAACTGTAGAATACTCCCGGTATATAAAACAGGAAGGATCAAAGAGATCCAATATCCACGTACTAGGAGCCCTAGAAGTGGGAGCCACACAGTAAGTAAGAGAGTGTAGTGTTAGTACAGAAATAGACAAATAGATCAATGGGAATATAATCGAGTCAAAAAATGTAAGCCCAATCTCTATTTGGAAATTTAGTGTATGATAAAGGCAACATTTCAAATCAGTGGATGAATAATGGTATTGGGACAGTAGGCTATCATTTTGAGAAAAAAATATTTAGAATTAAATATTTTCATCACATATTGTATATCGCAGAAAATATCCCAGGTTGATATAGACCCAAAGGAAAATAAATCATTCTACCAAAAAACACCTGCACTCATATGTTTATTGCAGTGCTATTCACTAGAGAGAAGACATGGAATCAATCTAAGTGCCCATCAACAGTGGATTGGATAAAGAAAGTGTACTACATATACACTAGAATACTATGCAGCCATAAAGAAGAATGAAATCATGTCCTTTGCAGCAGCATGAATGTAGCTAGAGACCATTACCCTGAGTGAATTAACACAGAAACAGAAAACCAAATACCACACATTCTTACTAATAAATGAAACCTAAACATTGGGTACACACAGACATAAAGATGAGAACAATAGACACTGGGGACTCTAGCAGCTCCCCCGTCCTGGTGCTCCTGGCCCAAGGTTTTGTAAGGCGGTTTATGGGAAAATTGAACATGTGTTGGGGCTTGGAATCTTGGCTCAACTGTTTTCCCACTTTCCACCCTTTTCTGCATTCTTTACTGAGTAAAATTCTTGGCCACCTCCTCCTCCAACCCAGGTGCCCCTGGCCTGCCCAGAAACTGCTGATGCAGCAGTGAGACCATGAGTGTGGGGAAGGGTCAAGCACTTACTGAGTTGCAGGGCAGAGCCACTGCATTCCTGTAAGAATCTACCCTCACCCTGTGAGTATTTCCATGACCAAGGGAGCAATACATTAAGTAGCAAATAAAAGAACACCTTAACAGATCTAGAGAGAGAACATGGGGAAAAGAAAAAAGTTTTTGCACCTGCTTTTGAAACAAGGGGTCCCACCTTTTTATGTTGTACTGGTTCCCTGACTCAATCACAGTCATTCCTGTGTCTGTTCAATTTTACCTCCTCAGAGAAATTTTCTATTCCTTTTTTTTTCTTTTTTCTTTTCGGTTTTTTTTTTTTTTTTTTTTTTTTGTGAGACGGAGTCTCGCTCTGTCGCCTAGGTTGGAGTGCAGTGGCGCGATCTCAGCTCACTGCAAGCTCCGCCTCCCGGGTTCACGCCAATCTCCTGCCTCAACCTCCCGAGTAGCTGGGACTACAGGCGCCCGCCACCACGCCCTGCTAGTTTTTTGTATTTTTAGTAGAGACAGGGTTTCACCGTGTTAGCCACGATGGTCTCGATCTTCTGACCTCGTGATCTGCCCGCCTCGGCCTCCCAAAGTGCTGGGATTACAGGCGTGAGCCACCGTACCCGGCCAAAATTTCCTATTCACTTTATAGAAGGTGTCACAATTTGTTTTTTTTTTTTTTTTTTTTTTTTTTTGAGACAGAGTCTCGCTCTGTTGCCCAGACTGGAGTGCAGTGGCGCGATCTCGGCTCACTGCAAGCTCCGCCTCCCGGGTTTACGCCATTCTCCTGCCTCAGCCTCCCGAGTAGCTGGGACTACAGGAGCCCACCACGTCGCCTGGCTAGTTTTTTGTAGGTTTTAGTAGAGACGGGGTTTCACCGGGTTAGCCAGGATGGTCTTGATCTCCTGACCTTGTGATCCACCCATCTTGGCCTCCCAAAGTGCTGGGATTACAGGCTTGAGCCACCGCGCCCAGCCACAATTTTTTTAAAGAAAAGATCGGAGAGTAAAATAGTTAAGTCTTTGTGGTTACAACTACTACACTCTGCTATTGTAGCGGGAAAACAGCCATAGACATGAATGGACATGGCTATGTCTCCATAAAACTTTGTTTTCAAACAGTGAAGTTTGAGTTTCATACAATTTTCATGTGTTACTAATATGATTTTTCCTTTTCTAAAAAGCGATAAAACATGTGAAAATCATTCTTAGCTTTCAGGCTGGACAAAAATATTCAAAAGCCTGGCTGTGGCCCATGAGATGTAATTTGCTGACTCCTGCTAAGTAAATTACGTGTGGAAGCAGGTCCTCTGGAAAATAGGGTGATAAGGACTGGACCACAGTGGAGGGATATGTTTTAAAGTGGAGAAGCCACAACGAACACAAGTGCAATTCATTCTACATATCAAAACTTGGCAAATTCAATTTGTAATTTCAATGAATTTGTGAAAACACTTTTTCTTTTTTATACTAAATGGCTGAGTGCAATTCTATTTGAGTGGTTAAAAAATTATAATGGATTAAAATCAAACATGTTTAAATGTATACATTCTCTCTCTCTCTATATATATATATATTCTAGACCCATCCTTTTTATCTCCATTTTAATATTATGACCATCTCTTTATTCTTTTCTCTCATTGCTGTTATTCCATTTCTCCACATAGATATCTCTTTTTATTTTAATTTTTAATTTTTGGGGGTACATAGTAGATGTATATGAGATATTTTGACACAGGCATGCAGTGTAATAATCATATTGGGGTATTCATCAACTCAAGCATTTTTCCTTTCTTTGTGTTACACATAATTCAGTTATATGGTTTTAGTTATTTTAAGATGTACAATAAATTATTGTTGACTCTAGTCATCATATTGTGCTGTCAAATACTAGATCTTATTCATTCTAACTATATTTTTGAACCCATTAACTATTCCTACTCCCCCCACCACCCACATTACCAGTTTTAGCATCTGGTAACCATCACTCCACTCTCTACCACTGTGAGTTCAATTGTTTTAATTTTTCTAGTTCCTACAAATAAATGAGAACATGCAATGTTTGTCTTTCTGTGCCTGTTAACATATTTCAGTTAACATAATGACTTCCAGTTCCATCTATGTTGTTGCAAATGACAGGATCGCATTCTTTTTCATAGCTGAATAGTATGCCATTGTGTATATGCACCACATTTTCTTTATCCATTCATATGTTGATGGACACTCAGGTGGCTTCTAAATCTTGGCTATTGTGAATAGTGCTGCAATAAACATGAGAGAGAATGCAGCTATGTTTTTGATATACTTTTGGGAATATACCTAGCCGTGGGATTGCTGGATATGGTAGTTCTATTTCTAGTTATTTAAGGAACCTCCAAAATCTCCATTTTTCTCTATATTGGTTGTATAATTTACATTCCCACCAGCAGTTTACAAGGGTTTCGTTTTCTCTACATCCTTGCCAGCATTCGTCATTGCCTGTCTTTTGGATAAAAGCCATTTTAACTGGGGTGAGATGAAATTTCCTTGTAGTTGTAATTTGCATTTCTCAGATGATCAGTAATATTGAGCACCTTCTCTCATATCTGTTTGCCATTTGTATGTCTTCTTTTGAGAAATGTCTATTCTGATCTTTTGACCATTTTCAATCAGATTCTTAGATTTTTTTTTTTCCTTTTCAGTATTTTGATCTCCTTCAATATTCTGGCTGTTAATTTCTTGTCAGATGGATAGCTTGTAAATATTTTCTCCCATTCTTTAGGTTGTCTCTTCACTTTATTGGTTGTATCCTTTGCTATGCAGAAGTTTTTAGCTTCATATAATCTCATTTGTCCACTTTTGCTTTGGTTGCCTATGCTTGTGAGGCGTTCCTTAAGAAATCTTTGCCTAGTCCAATATCCTGTAGAGTTTTCCCAATGCTTTCTTTCAGTAGTTTTGTAGTTTGAGGTCTTAGATGTAATTATTTAATCCATTTTGATTTGATTTTTTATATGGCAAGAGATAGGGGTCTACTTTCATTCTTCTGTATATGGATATCCTGTTTTTCCACTACCCATTTATTGAAAAGACTGTCTTTTCCCTTATGTAACCTTGTGTATGCTCTTGACACCTTTGTCAAAAATGAATTCACTGTCAGTGTATAGATTTGTTCCTGCGTTGTCCATTCTGTTCCATTGGTCTATTTCTCTGCTTCTATACCAGAACCATACTGTTTTGGTTACTATAGCTTGGTATTATAACTTGAAGTCAGGTAGTGTGATTCCTCCAGTTTTATTCTTTTTGCTCGTGATGGCGTATGCTCTTCTGGGTCTTTTTTGTTCCATATAAATTTTAGGATTTTTTTCCATTTCTGTGAAGAATATCATTAGTATTTTGTTAATGATTGCATTGAATCTGTAGATTGCTTTAGGTAGTATGGATATTTTAACAATATTTATTCTACCAATCCAGAAAGTGGAATATCTTTTCATTTTCTTATATGATTTTCAATTTTTTTTTTTTTTTTTTTTTTTTTTTTTTTTTTTTTTTTTTTTTTGAGACAGAGTCTCGCTCTGTCACCCAAACTGGAGTGCAGTGGCTGAATCTCAGCTCACTGCAAGCTCCGCCTTTCGGGTTCACGCCATTCTCCTGCCTCAGCCTCCCGAGTAGCTGGGACTACAGGCGCCCGCCACCTCGCCTGGCTAGTTTTTTTTGTATTTTTTAGTAGAGACGGGGTTTCACCGGGTTAGCCAGGATGGTCTCGATCTCCTGACCTCGTGATCTGCCCGTCTCGGCCTCCCAAAGTGTTGGGATTACAGGCTTGAGCCACCGCGCCCGGCTGATTTTCAATTTCTTTCATCTGTGTTTATAATTTTCACTGTAGAGCTCTTTTACTTCTTTGGTTAAGTTTATTCCTATTTTATTTTATTTGTAGCTATTGTAAATGAGACTCCTTGGTTTTATTTTTCCAATTATTCACTATTGGCATATAGAAATGCTACTGATTTTTGTATATTGATTTTGTATTCTGCAACTTTACTGAATTTATCAGTTCTAACAGTTTTTTGGTAGAATCTTTAGGTTTTTCAAAATATGTAAGATTATATTATCTGCAAACAAGGCTAATTCAAATTCCTCCTTTCCAACTTGGATGCCCTTTATTTCTTTCTCTTGTGTGATTACTAGCCAGGACTTCCAGTATTATGGTGAACAAGAGTACTGAAAGTGGGCATCCTTGTCAAGTTCCAGATCTTAGAGGAAAGGCTTTCAGTTTTCTCCTATGTTGTATGACACTGTGGGTCTGTTGTATATGGCTTTTACTATTTGAGGTCTGTTTCTTCTATACCCGGTGGGTTTTTATCACAAAGGGATGTTGAATTTTATCAAATTCTTTTTCAACCTCAATTAAATCAATTATGTAGTTTTTTTGTCCTTAATTTTGCTGGTATGTTGTATTATTTGATTTATTTGCATATGTTGAACCATCTTTGCATCCCTTAGGATAAATCCCCCTTCATCATAATGAATGGCCTTTTCAGTGTGTTGTTGAATTTGGTTTGCTAGTATTTTCTTGAGGATTTTTGCATCAACATGCCTCAGGAATGTTGGCTTGTAGTTTTCTTTTCTTCATGTGTCTTTGTCCGGTTTTGGTATCAGGGTAATTCTAGCCTTGTAGAATGAGTTCAGATGTATTTCCTCCTCCTCCATTTCTTGGCATAGTTTGAGTAAGGCATGTATTAGTTATTCTTTTAATGTTTGGTAGAATTCAGCAGTGAAGCCATCAGATCCTGGGCTTTTCTTTTCTGGGAGACTACTACTTGCTCCTAGGAGCCTCTAATGATCTTTTGAATTTCTGTGGCATCAGTTGTAATGTCTTTTTCTTCTCTCATTTTATTTATTTGAGTCTTATCTCTCTTTTCTTAATCTGGCTAAAGGTTTGTCAATTATATCTTTTCAAAAAAATCAACTTTTTACTTTATTTAGTGTTTATAGTGTTTTCTTTGTTTCAATTTTTTTTTTTTTTTTTTTTTTTTTTTGAGACGGAGTCTCGCTCTGTCACCCAAGCTGGAGTGCACTGGCCAGATCTCAGCTCACTGCAAGCTCCGCCTCCTGGGTTCACGCCATTCTCCTGCCTCAGCCTCCTGAGTAGCTGGGACTACAGGCACCCGCCACCTCGCCCGGCTAGTTTTTTTGTATTTTTTTTTAGTAGAGACGGGGTTTCACCGTGTTAGCCAGGATGGTCTCGATCTCCTGACCTTGTGATCCGCCCGCCTCGGCCTCCCAAAGTGCTGGGATTACAGGCTTGAGCCACCGCGCCCGGCCTCTTTGTTTCAATTTTATTTATTTATGCTCTGATCTTTATTATTTCTTTTCTTCTAACTCGGGGTTTGGTTTTCTCTTGCCTTTCTAGTTCTTAGGATACATTGTTAGGTTATTTGAAGTTTTTCTACTTTTTTGATGTAGGTGCTTATAGCTGTAAATTTTCCTGTTAGTTCTGCTTTTGCTATAGCCCATAGGTTTTGCTATGTTGTCTTTTCATTGCCATTTGCTTCAAGACATTTTTAAATTCCCTTCTTAATTTCTTCATTGACCCATTTGGTCATTCAGTAGCATATTGTTTAATTTTAATGTGTTTATATCGTTTCCAGAATTCCTCTTGTTATTGATTTCTAGTTTTATTTTATAGTGGTTAAAGAAGGTACTTTCAATTTATTTTTTATAATAATAAATTTCAATTTATTTTTTAGTTTCGTAAGACTTGTTTTGTGGTCTAACAAATGGTCTATCTTTGAGAATTATTCATGTACTGAGGAGAAGAATGTATATTCTGTAACTGTGCAGTGAAATGTTCTGTAGATACCTATTAAGCCCATTTGACCTATAGTACAGATTAAGTCTGATGTTTCTTTGTTGATTTTCTGTCTGAATGATTTGTCCAGTGATGAAAGTGGGTTGTTGAAGTCTCCAGCTACTTTTGTATTGGGGTCTATGTCTCTCTTTAGCCTTAATAATATTTGCTTTATATATCTGGATGCATATATATTTGAAATTATTATATCTTCTTGAATTCACCCTTTATCATTATGTAATGATTTCTTTGTCTGTTGTTATAATTTTTTCTTGAAATCTATTTTGTCTTATCAGTATAGCTACTCCTGCTCTTTTTTTGATTTTTATTTGCATGGAATATCTTTGTTCATCCCTTTATTTTCAGTCTATGTGTATCTTTATAAGTGAAGTGTATTTCTTGTAGGCAATAGATTGTTGAGTCTTGTTTTTTTTTTTTTTTTTTTTTTTTTTTTTTTTTTTTTTTTTTTTTTTTAATCTATTCAGCCACTGTCTGTCTTTTGACTGGAGGTTCTAGTCTAATTATTCAATATTATTGTTATTAATGATAATCTCTTATCCTGCCATTTTGTTATTTGTTTGCTAGTTATTTTGTGATCTCCTCCTTCTCTCCTTCTTCCCTCTCTTCCTTTTAGTGAGGGTGATTTTCTCTGCTGGTGTGTTTTAATTTCTTGTTTTATTTTTTGTGTATCTATTGTAGGATTTTTTTATTTGAATTTACCTTAAGGCTTGCAAATAATTTTTTATAATCCATTATTTTAAACTGATGTCAACTTAACACTGATTGCATAAACAAACAAGCAAAGGAAAAACTAATAAATACTGTAGCCATTAACTTTGTCCTACTACTTTTTTTTTTTTTTTTTTGTTTGTTTTGTTTTTGTTTTTGTTTTTGTTTTTGTTTTTTTTTTGAGGCGGAGAAGTCTCGCTCTGGGTCCGCCCGGAATGGAGGTGCAGTGGCCAGATCTCAGCTCACTGCAAGCTCTGCCCTCCCGGGTTTACGCCATTCTCCTGCCTCAGCCTCCTGAGAGCTGGGACTACAGGCTGCCCGCCACCTCGCCCGGCTAGTTTTTTGTATTTTGAGTAGAGACGGGTTTCACCGTGGTAGCCAGGATTGGTCTCGAGCTCCTGACCTCGTGATCCGCCCGTCTCGGCCTCCCAAAGTGCTGGGATTACAGGCTTGAGCCACCGTGCCCGGCCTGTCCTACTACTTTTTAACTTTTGTCGGCTCTATTTATGTCTTATTGTACTGTCTGTGTCTTGAAAAGTTTTCATACTTATTATTATCAGTCCATTTTTTCATTTGTCACCTCAAAATATGAGTTCACACATCCCAATTACAGTGTTATAATATTCTGTGTGGTTTTTGTTTTTACTCGTGAGTTGTATACCTTCAGATGATTTCTTCTTGCCCATTAACATCATTTTCTTTCAGACTGAAAAACTCCCTTTAGCATTTCTTGTAGGAAAGATCTAGTGTTGAAGAAATTTCTCAGCTTTTGTTTGTCTGGAAAAGTCTTTATTTCTTCTTCATGTTTGAAGTATATTTTCACTGGATATACTATTCTAGGATAAACATTTTTTCCTCCAGCACTTTAAATATGTCATGCCACCCTCTCCTGGCATGTAAGGTTTCTACTGAGAAATCTGCTGCCAGGCATATTGGAGCTTAATTGTATGTTATTTGTTTCTTTTTTCTTGCTGCATTTATAATCCTTTGTTTATCCTTGAACTTTGGGAGTTTAATTATTAAATAGCTTGGGGTAGTCTTGCTTGGGATGAATCTCCTTGGTATTCTATGGCCTTCTTATACTTGAATATTGAGATCTTTCTTTAGGTCTAGGAAGTTCTCTGTTCTCACTTTGAGTAAACTTTCTATTCCACCCACCTCTCTCTACCTCCTCTATCAGGCTAATAACTGTTAGATTTGCCCTTTGGAGGCTATTTTCTAGATCTTGAAGCCGTGATTCATTCTTTTTTATTCTTTTTTCTTTTGTCTTCTCTGACTATATATTTACAAATAGCTTGTTTTAAAGCTCACCAGTTCTTTCTTCTGCCTGATCAATTCTGCTTTTAACAGATTCTAATGCATTCTTCAGTACACCAATTGCATTTTTCAGCTCCAGAATTTCTGCTTGATTCTTTTCAGTAATTTCAATCTCTTTGTTAAATGTATCTGATAGGATTCTGACTTCCTCATCTGTGTTATCTTGAATTTTGTTGAGTTTCTTCAAAGCTTCTTTGTTCTCATTTCTTTTTTAAATTTTTTATTTAGCTTCTATTTTGAGTTCAGGAGTACATGTGCAGGTTACATAGCTAAAATCGTATCATGGGGGTTCGTTGTACAGATTGTTTTGTCACCCAGGCATTAAGCCTAGTACCCATTAATTATTTTTCCTGATGCTCTCCTTTCTCCTACCCTCCACTCTCCAATAGGGCCAGTATGTGTTGTTCTTCTCTATGTGTCCATTAGTTATCATAATTTAGCTCCCACATATAAGTGAGAACATGCAATATTTGCTTTGCTGTTCCTGTGTTAGTTTGCTAAGGATAATAGCCTCCATCTCCATCCATGTTCCTGAAAAGGACATGTTTTCATTCTTTTTTTATGGCTGCATAGTATCCCATGCTATATATTATATCCCACATTTTCTTTATCCAGTCTATCACTGATGGGCATTTAGACTGATTCCATGTCTTTGCTATTGTGAATAGTGCTGCGGTGAACATATGTGTGCATGTGTATTTATGATATAATGATTTATATTCCTTTGGGTATACACCCAGTAATTAGATTGCTGGGTCAAATGGTATATTTTTGTTTTTAGGAACAGAAATATCCTCAAAATCTCTGTTTGATGAATCACCACACCGTCTTCATGGTTGAACTAATTTAAACTCCCATCAACAGTGTATAAGTGCTCCTTCAATTGTAATAAAAGAAAAAATTGACAAATGAAATCTAATAAAACTAAAGAGCCTTTACACAGCGAAAGAAACCATCAACAGAGTAAACAGACAACCCACAGAAGGGGAGAAAATTTTTGCAAACTATTCATCCTGACAAAGGCTAATATCCAGCATCTATAAAAAAACATTAACTTAAATTTACAAGAAAAAGAACAACCTCCATTAAAAAGTGAGCATTGGGGGCCAGGTGTGGTGGCTCACACCTGTAATACCAGCACATTGGGAGGACGAGGCAGGCAGATCACTTGAGGCCAGAAGTTCAAGACCAGCCTCACCAACATGGCAAAACCCCATCTCTACTAAAAATACAGAAATTAGCCAGACATAATGATGCTTGCCTGTAATTCCAGCTACTCAAGACACTGAGGCACAAGAATCGCTTGAACCCAGGAGGGAGAGGTTGCATTTAGCTGGGATCATGCCACTGCACTCCAGCCTGGGTGACAGAGACCAGAGACTCTGTCTCAAAAAAAAAAAAAAGAAAAGAAAAGTGAACAGACACTGCTCAAAAGAAGACATACATGCAGCCAACAATTATATGAAAAAAAGTGCTACATCATTGATCATTAGAGAAATTCAAACCAAAACCACAATGAGATACCGTCTCACATCAGTTCAGAATGGCTATTATGAAAAAATCAAAAAATAACACATGCTGGGAAGGTTGTGGAGAAAAAGCCACACTTATACACTAGTGGGGGGGAATGTAAATTAGTTCAACCATTGTGGAAGAGAGTGTGGTGATTCTTCAAAGACCTAAAGTCAGAAATACCATTCAATACAGCCGTCCCATTACTGCATATATACCCAAAAGAACATAAATCATTCTATTACAAAGACACATCATGCATATGTTCATTGCAGCACTATTCACAATAGAAAAGACATGGAATCAACCTCAATGCTCACCAATGATAGACTAGATAAAGAAAATGTGGTACATATATGCCATGGAATATTATGCAGCCATAAAAAAGAATGAGATCATGTCCTTTGCAGGGACATGGATGGAGCTGGAGGCTGTTATCCTGAGTGAACTAATGCAGGGGAAGAAAATCAAATGCCACATATTCTCACTCATCTCTGGGACCTAAATGATGAGAACACATGGACACATAGAGGGGAACAACACACACTGGGGCCTATCAGATGGTGGAGGGTGAGAGGAGGGAGAGGATCAGGAAAAATAACTAATGGGTACTAGGCTTAGTACCTGGGTGATAAAAATCTGTTCAACAAACCCCCATGACACACCTTTACCTATGTAACAAACCTGCACATGTGCCCCCGAACTTAAAATAAAAATATAGAAAAGGGAGGTTCACTTTAACATCTCATAAAACCAATGTGAGTTTTATGACTTTCCTTCATCTTTCAACCACATCATCTGGGGAGTAAGAGAGGAATAGAAAAAGCTCCCTTCTACTAATATTGTATTTGCTGAGAATTAGTCACATGGCCCAACCCAAATGCAAGTCAGGCTGGGAAATAAAAGGAAACCTATAGTTATGGTTTTATTGAGCACTAAATTGACATGTGAAACAATTCCATAGAACAGGAGTGGCCAAACATTTTCTTTAAAAATCCAGACATAATAAATATTTCAGGCGTTGTGGAAAATATGACCTGTGTTGCAACTACTGAATTCTGCAATTAAAGTACGAGGACAGTCATAGACCACAACTAAATGAGGGAGCAATGGGTGCAGTTTTGTTGCAATAAAACTTCATTTTTAGAAATAGGAAGAAGGCCAGATTTGAGCCACAGGCCATAGTTTGCTGACCCTTGCCTTAGAGCATGACTAAGTATAAAGCTTCTAATTTTTCATCACCCTTACTGCTATATGATATTGAAGCATAATCATTGGATTGGTTGTCTCTTCTTCAAAGCCTCATGTGCCATCCATCCTCCCACCTCAAGTCTATATTCATACGGAAAACAGGGACAATGTCTTACTTGTTTTATTCCTATCATGGTGTTTACATGCATGATATCTGCAGTTTAGTATATGTTCAGCAAATATTTGTGGAATGAATTAATATTGCAGAAAATAGCTTGTTTATTTTCATGATTGCATAAAACATTGTGTTTTTAAAGCAGTTAGAACCATGGGTGGTCAGGATTCAGAAACATGTATTTAAGAAACATTTAGAAGTGGAGGAATCATATATATCATTTGGCTTGACCTTTATAAAATTTATGAGAAGAAATAAAGAAATGTGGTCCATTGCCTACACATAAAGTGAAACAAAAGCACAACACAATAAAACAAAGCCTAGAATGATGGGCTCCATTGGAGCCAGGGCTATAGCTCATGCCTTTCTAATTGCTGTTATAGAATGTAGTGGAAAGGACACTGAATGTGAAATTGAGATTCAGTAGTCCCAAGAACAGACATTTCATGAGAAACCAAGGCTGACATTAAACACTGATCTTTTGTACTTCAAAAGCAACTGAGTCCTCTCTGGGTGCTAATTTGAATTCTATTACTGAGTTGATGTGTCATAATAAAAAATGACTTGCACTCTCTTGCATAACAATATTTATACCCCTCAACGTCTTTCATAAAACGTTTGGTGAAATATTGGTGAAAGAATAAATCATATTGTGATAATTTACACACCTTATTTTTTTTTTAAATCTCTATACTGTACAGACATTTTCCATATGATTGTCTATTTTAGGTTATAGACTAAATGATATCTACTTGGAAAAAAATGATAAGCTGGAAGAGACAGCAACTTGAATATTTTGCAGGAAAATACGGAGTACAGTGATTAACACATATTTGAGGGTAACAAAAACATTAGTAAACCAAAAGTTAATTGTACTTTGGAGAAAGTAAAGTATAATAAACTTTACCTTATTATAAAAGGTTTACATTTGATCTCTTGTAATTATTGTAAGAGATGTTTAATATTTCAGTAATATAAACTAAAAAATAAAAAGTAAGAAAGTTTGAGTTGGTTCCTGGGAAAAATACACACATTTGAGAGCCAAAAAACTGCAGTTTTTCTGAAGGACAATGTTAGAAGCTCTGCTAGGCAAGAAAAAAAAAGTGAATATAATTAAAATTATGGAGAAAAAAACTCAGAAAATTGCTATAGGGAGTAATTCATTACTGACAAAGGGTATAGATTATATCTGCTATTACTCCATGATTTTAACTTTTATGTTTAAATTGACTTTTCTTGCTATTTGGGGATTAATTAAAATTCTTAAAAAAGAAAATCAAAGTTCACTACAAATACCAAGCATATTCTTAGATCCTAGAAAATGTTCCATGTAACTTTATTTAATTCTGATGATGAAATTCCAGCGTCTTGTACTTGGGAACAATATCTAATGCCACCAATTCCTTGGACTATTTAAAGAATAAAAAAATGGAACTGCCTTAATTATTCTTCAATGTTATAAGGGCCCTTTTATTATTAGATTCCATATCCTCTGGGTCTGGCAAATGCCAGCTGCTTAATAAATGTTAGTTGAATGAAAGGTGACTTAAAATTGCAACTTTCAAAACTGATTACCAAGAGAAATTCTGTGTACTATATTTTTACAATCTTCTGGGGAAAGCAAATGAAAAGCCTAACCTATCACATCAACTATGCCATAATATTTTCTCATTAAATAATTTTTTATTATTGAATTCATCAAGTAATTATTTAATGTATCTCTGTAAAGCACAATTATGTTTTAAGTATAAAACCCAGATAGTTTTTAACTGAAAAAAAATTATCACTTAGATTAAATTGATGGGGAGATTGGGCTGAAGATGAACATGATCATATTAATACTGTCATCATGCTCATTTATTTTAGCCTAAACAGCGAACATCCATTGTGTCTTCTCTGGATTTTCACCGAATGAATCACAACCAAGAATATTTTGAAATCAACACATCTACAGGGTGCACAAGCTTTACTGCCAGCCCTCCTGCTAGTCCACCCACCTCTTCTGTGGGAACCACAGAAGTCAAGAATGAGGGAACTAACCGTACAGGTAAAGCAGTTCACTTTATGCAGCTGTATTTTTTATTTTAAGACTGAAGTCTTTATGAGTTAGAGGAATTAGGAGGAGTCTTTGTACAAATTGCATTGTGTTTTTAGTTCACCTCCATGTGTGGCAATGTAGGGCTTTAAGATTTTTGTCAATGTGGCTATAATATTCTTTTTGAATACATGGATGGCTTCTCGGTGTTAGATATTAAAGATGATGATTTAATGTGATCATAGTAGTAAAAATACCAGGGACATAGAAATGCTCTTCCACTGCCATTTACTCCTCACCACACAGTGGTATCAACTAATCAACACACAACATCATTAAGATCTGCTTTGAAGCCAGAGAACTTATATCAAGAATGTCTGGTAAGAAGGAATTGTACAATGTGGCCTAGGCTGGCTTTCAACCTATTTAAACCATGGTGAACTTGCAGAGGAAGTGTGTTGGGGTAGAAAATGCTGGGTGTAAGGGTAAGATTAAGAAAAGTAACACCACCCACTAGTAAAACATACGTTGTTCCATGCAGTCAGATTTGCAAAGCTTTCATTATTTGGGGGACAAGGAGCTAACTCCTGATAAGGCCAAGGGACATATTAGAAATAAGAGAAGTGGGACTGAAAGAATATCCTCCCCTGCCATATAATTTACAATAAGGGTTAAAGACAAATACAATATAGAGACAAATTTCTTAATTTTAAATGTTTTATTTGGAAATCAAGAATTACAATTTGTGGCATACTCAGAGGTTGAATGGTCTTCATTATGTCCAAGAACAGACGGTTAGAGGTTTTACAAAAAAAGGGAAATGTTACATATTGCTCTTTGAGGAAGTTCATTGGCACTAATAATATGTTGGTGAGCTGGCAAGTTTTGATTGGTAAGTGATGACTATGGGTAAAATGATTCTCAGAGTTGCAGCAGGTTGTTTCAGTAGCTATTAGATAAAAGTGGTTTCAGGTTACAGCAGGCAGCTTCAGCAGCCAAGCTTACAGGGAATTCCATTCTTGGAACAGTGTCATGTGCCCTAGATGCCTTCTCCCCTTAACCTCTCAACTGTTTCAGTTGGGTATAACAAGAATGACCCAATTCATATGATCAACTTTCATGTAAGTAAACAGTTACTTTCCTTCCAAGAGACATGATTCAAAAACCCAGTAGATAGAATTAATTTAAATTTTAGAATAATGAAGTGTGGTCTGTGTGAGTATTCCATATAATCTTTGTTCACAGTGAGTGTATGAGTATATATGTATGCTCATATACCTACTTAAGTCCTTTAATCTGATTCTGTGTTTAAAAGCAGTAACACAACATTCCAGAAATATAGTCAGAGAATTACTTTCCCCTAGGAATGAAGCTAAGATTTTAAAAACAATGACTAATGGTAATGATAAGATTGATATTCTATGGAAGTTATAATCCAGACTTTCGTGGAAGCCAGGGTGATATTTATAAAATATAAATAAAATCATGTCATTACCACACTTAAAATGTTCCCATGTCTTCTCATCACGCTTAGAATAAAATCCAACTCCTTACCATATCCAGCAATGCCTAATTTAGCCTGGTTCTTGACCAGCTCTGTAACTTGACTGAACTCATCCTGGACCATACTGGCCTTCTTTGCTGAACATTCTGGCCCTGGGGCTTTTGTACTTTAGTTCCTTCTGCCTAAAATCTCTGCCTTAAAATTTTCATGTGTCTAAGTGTCATTTAGGTTTTGGTTCAAATGCACTTCTTCATAGAGGCCTTCCCATACCACCCTATCTCAAGTAGATATCCTCAATATGATGAAAATTATAATAATAAAAATGTGAAAATAATCATAATAAATACTTAAATGACACTATGTGTCAGGAACTGTTTTAGGCATTTTATGTATATCAATTCATTTACACCTCATGACTGTCATATAAATTTGTTATTATCTGTAGATAAGGAAATACACAAAGAATGTAAATAACTAAATAATAGCCCATAATGACAGAGCTGGAAAAAGCTCTGGTATGAACTCAAACCTGGTGCTAGAGTTCATGTTTTTAACTACTTTTCTATATCACTCTAGTCACTTCTATCAAATCATCCCATTTTCTTTTATCCATAGCCTTATTTCCTATATAAAGTTATATTGATTACTTCTTTAGTTATTTATAGTTATTTATGATCTTCTCTCTAGAATGTAAGCTGCAATAGGTTGGTCTCTGGCCCATTGTACTCACTGAGGTCAGACTGCCAAAGTTTGATTACTAACTGTGAAACTGAGCCTTTTACCTAGCTATGAGACTTGATCTCTTTATGCTATAGTTTTCTTACTACAGAATTAGATTAACAATGAATTAATTACATTAACTTACCCTGTAGTGTGGTGATGCATGTAAAGTGATTAACACAGTGCCTGGCACATAGTTAGTGCTCAATAAATGTTAGTAACTATTAGTGGTAGTAGCAAAAACTATGATATTAACATAATCCTTTGTATTCTACATCAAGCCTAGCATTCATTCAGTGAGCATTAAAATATATTGTCTGCTATGTACTAGATACAGTTTTATAGGACAGGAGAGATGAGATGTGATTTGTAAAAACAAAAAATAGTGATATGTGGACCTGGGAAGGGTTCTGGGCATATAATTATTATTCAAACAATATTTATTTGAATGACTACTTCCAGATTTACAGTCCTAAAATGGGCAATAACAGATGCTTTGATACTTGCCTTTCAGAATGGCTTTCTTGGTTTTGTTTTAGTTGGTACGTTGTTTTGGGGATGATTGGTTTTCTGAATATTTTTCAACAGGTAAAAATTTGTTTTCAACAATTTTTTCTGTCTCAGGTGGATAGAAATATTACCTTTACCCCTTTATTATTTTAATTAAAAGCAATAGAAATTTAGGTCTGGTACCAAAACCCTGGCGCCTTTTCTCCATTCTGACACTGACCACCAGAAGCAGAGGATCAGAACAAACACATTTTGCTGCTGCCAGGAGTTCAGTGGCATCATCCGAAATGTGCGGAGAAATTGTAATCATCAGGATATTTTCAGGTTTCTGACCTTTAAACAGAACTGAAATCTAACCTTTTAACAGTTGAAATGGTTTCCAATAGCATGTTACAGTGGTTTTCTAAGGTAATATATCACCTCCACATTACATAAACAATTTTAGGATAGACTGATATTTAGTAATAATGTGAAAGCACAGTTTGTTTTGCTTTACATTAAAAAGGAAAACTTGTAAGCAAGGCATTTGTCTACTCGCAAAAGTAGCATTTTATTAGCTTACACATATTTAATTTGTTAAACTTTAAAGACATTGCCACTGGGTATATGTTTAAAGAGAATGAGTTCAAGAGTCAGTTCCATCACTGATTTGCTAGATATTTTCCATCAAAACCTTTAACTTTTTTGATATTTAATTTGCTCCTCTGAAAATGGAAATAGTATCTACTCTTTAGGTATTTGTAGTAATAAATGAGTTTATGTGAATACATTTTGTAAACCTTGGCAACTAATATTATTATTTAATATTATCACAGTTATTGCTTAATATTATTTTTGTTTTTAAATATTATTATTTGAAATCTGTAGTAGCTTTAAGATAGAGAAGCCTATTGTAAGTCTGTAGAAGGTATGCCAAGGTAGCTGACCAAGCTTATGCCAAGATAGCTGACCTTTTCTTGACTTAGAAGTATAATTTAAATTTACTGATTAATCTACATTTCATTTTATAAATGACTGCATGCACAAAAAATTAATCTTGACCAAAGTGGCATTTAATAGAACAAAGACTAATACATCTTCAAAACTAAATCATATGCTGCAAAACACTTTTAAGTGAACCAATGAATTTATTATAACAGAGGGCCATTTAAAAAGTAGCTTGAATTGTGATTAAAGCTTCAACTTGTGAATCATCAAAAAAGGTTGTTAGAATTAAAAAGCTTGGTGTTATACTGTCTGGGGAATGATATAAATAGGTTTACATTTAACTAGAAAGATCACTCTAGTATTAATATGTAGTAGGTTTGAGATGAAATGACATTGGAGAAGGGGAGAAATAGTTTCATAGCAAAGGGAAAATGTAAATTGGTTTAAGAGATACAAGAAAAGAGTAATTAACAAGTCATGGTAATTTGGATGTGCAAAGATGAGGGGAAATATTTCAAGGAGGGTGCTAAGTTTCTAGCTTAAGCTGATGAGTGCAAGGTGGATGCTATTCCTTGAAATGTAGACTATTTGTAGGTAAGAAGAGAGGGTGAGGGATAGATTATGTAAGGCCTAATAAGCCATTTCAGGACTTTGGCTTTAACCCAGAGTGATTTTACTTAGAGCCTGTTCAGGTCTTTCAGAAGAAAAGTCACATGATATAACTTCTATTTTATGAGGATTAATATGGCTATAATGTTCATAATGGATGGGGAGAGGGAACCAGGGTGGATACAGGAAAGCCAGTTAGAAGGCAATTGCAGCACTGCAGTAAGAGAGGGAAAGCAGCTAAGATCAAAGGTGAATCAGCAGAGTTAGAGAGAAATGGAGAGATGTTGGACATATTTTTAAGGCAGATCCAGTGGAATTTCATGGTGGAGTGGACATGGTATATGAGAAAATGAGAAGAATTAAGGATGACTCCAAAACTTTTCTCCTTAACAACTATAAGAATGAATTTCCTATCATTTGACACACAAGAGGTTTTGGGAAGAGGAGGTTTGGTAAACAGCGAGAAATACCAGGAGTTAATTTTAAGTTTGAGATGCCTACTGAATATCTGAATAGATGTGTCGAGTAGGCAGCAGAAGGTCCAGTCTGCAGATATAAATGTGAACGTCGTCATTATACAGATGATATGCAGCATATGTAGAGGAAGAAGACCAATAACTGAGCTTGAGGAAGGATGGAATGAAAGGCAGCACCAGCAAGGAAGGCTGAGAAGGAGCAACCTGTGAGATAGAAGGAAATCTTTTGGTGAGTGTCTTGTTCTGAAATCAGGTGAAGGAAGTTATTAAGAAGGAAAGAGTGATCAACTCTGTCAAATATAGCTGATAAGTTGAGTAGGACGAGGACTAAGTTAGAATAGGTTCATGGATTTAACAATATTGGGGGGGTCACTGCTGACCTTGACAAGAGGAATTTAGTTGGAAATGATAGAGCCTCATGTGGTGGTTTTAAGGGAGAATGGGAGGAGAGGACTTACAGTAATGATAGACCACTCTTGAAGGAATTTCTTCACAGGGGAATTTTTAAGTTATGATGGAGGAGAAAGAGGGGATGATGATTTCTATTATTAACCAAGTGGAGAGATTGGTTTTGGAGAGGAGCATGAATAACAGGATGTTTGGTTGTGGGTGCAAATACTGGCAGGAGATCCATGTGGTGGGAATCTGGGAAAGATCTCTTCTGATAGTTTTCATTTTTTCTGCAAAGTAAAGAGCAGCAGCTTCAGTTGAAAACAGAGACAGTGAAGGAAGTGTAGAGTTTGAGGAAAGAGAGGACAGTGTGAAGTAGTTGTTTAGGAAAAACAGTGAGTGGACAAAGGAGGTATATGATGTGATCACCTGGCAGCATTAAAGGCCTATTTAAGCTTTGTGTTCATGCATTTAGAATTAGATTATCCAATGTGGTTCTGTGTTTTTCTCTAGCCTATGTCAGCTGGAGGATGCAGGTGCAGAGTATTTGGAGAGTTGAATTTTGCATAGGTTGTGGTTTTGCTAAATGGGTATATTGAAATGATTGAAGAGCAAAGGAAGTATAAATGCAAGGGAGTGTAATATTTAACCATAGACTTCAAGATGAAGAGGGAAGTGAAAGAGAACAAGGAGATAATTAACACTGAAAAATCAGTGAGATCTTAGGATTGGAGATTCCAGTGGGGTCAAAGTATTGCTGGAGTCAATGTATTAAAGAAGAGGGCTGGAAAAATAGTTGAATTCAAAGAATGGGATGCATATGGAACCAGGAATGACTATAATTATTGGCAATCATCTTAAGACCATGGGAGTGAACAGCTGAGTTAGCCTCTCCTCTATCAACACAGTCTTAAATACTACAATTAAGTCAGTACAACAATTTCCTGGAAGAAATGTTTGATACATCTAAAGACATAACATTTACTCTGCTCATAATATTTAATCTTTCATTTTAACATATTATGATATAGATCACCTTTATCTGAGTTCACATCTTCTATACTTTGTCCCACTCTTCCTTGAGGTGCCAAGGCTCCTCATGTCATCCCCTGGCTGCCAAAGTCTCCCTGAGAGAGGTGTTTCATTCAAGTCAACTTCCCTAAGGGACTCTCTCTGGACATGGCCACTATGTGTCTCATTCTCATGTGAAAATTTTGAATGACCTGAGAGCCCGTCTGCTAAGATATTTCAATCTCTTGGGTACCCTTAATGGTTGCCAGTGTGTTCTTCTTTCCGCGGGTAACAGTTCTTTTTAAAATAGAGATGGTGAGGAGTGGTAGAATTCCGATCTATGTTAAAGGTAGAGCTATCTATCTATCTGTCTATCTATCTATCTATCTATCTATCTATCTATCTATCTATCATCTGTCTATTGAGCTATCAATCTATCTACATATATATTTAGATGAATTAGATGTAGGATATAAGAAAATAAAAGGGACCAAAGATGTAATTCAAAGATATCTGGTGTTTTAACCTTTGGAAAGATGGAGTTGATATTAATGGAGATGGGGAAATCTCAGTTTTGAACATTTTAATTTGAAATTTTGTTGGATATTCAAGTATGTATGTAGATAGTCGAGATAATGATTTTTTTTTTCAGTGAGGGAGGGTAGGGTGGGAGGAAGCCATGTAATAATTTTATGTTTATCAGAAGTAAAGAGTATCGGCCGGGCGCGGTGGCTCAAGCCTGTAATCCCAGCACTTTGGGAGGCCAAGACGGGCGGATCACGAGGTCAGGAGATCGAGACCATCCTGGCTAACACAGTGAAACCCCGTCTCTACTAAAAATACAAAAACTAGCCGGGCGAGGTGGCGGGCGCTTGTAGTCCCAGCTACTCGGGAGGCTGAGGCGGGAGAATGGCGCAAACCCGGGAGGCGGAGCTTGCAGTGAGCTGAGATCCGGCCACTGCACTCCAGTCCAGGCGACAGAGCGAGACTCCGCCTCAAAAAAAAAAAAAAAAAAAAAAAAAAAAAAAAAAACGAAGTAAAGAGTATCCATTTTAAAAGACTGAAAAATAGGACCTTAGCCTACCGTGAGTGAATTATGAGTTCTGAACTCTGGAGAGTTGTGTTGTGAATTGCTGAGGAAAAGAAGCTGAGCATCACCAGTAATAACAGGTGTTCTCTATCTTTATAGAAAACTGTGTCCACAAAGTTGTTTCCATATGAAGAATTTTGTGCATTAGCGCTTTCTCAAGGGTACCTGCTAAGCAAGTCAACTACCCTGGGTAACTAATTATCTCCAGTTTTGTTAGTAGTTTCAAACCATCACCTCCTGCGGGAGAAAACTGATGGGAGGAGAAAATCTAAAAGGAGTAAAGTGGAAAAGTGCTTCTTTCCAAGTGGGAGAAATAACAAAAACAAAAGCCTGTAAGTGCTTAGCAGCATAGGATGCTTTTCTGCAAAGGAGAGAAAACACTAGAGGAGAACTAAAATTAGAATGGAGAGGGTGGCATAGGCCTGTCACACTGATCAGGAATTGCCAGAAAGGCAAATGAAGGCCTGCGTTTTAATTAGCTCACACGGCCTGGAAATA
The DNA here is from genome assembly GCF_007565055.1 of Rhinopithecus roxellana. Classification (NCBI taxonomy): domain Eukaryota; kingdom Metazoa; phylum Chordata; class Mammalia; order Primates; family Cercopithecidae; genus Rhinopithecus; species Rhinopithecus roxellana. The sequence continues at coordinate 21,606,063 of NC_044558.1, read as the reverse complement.
GACCCCCTGAAGCTGAGACATCATTATTACAGCAGCCACTGGACACAGGCAGCTGAGGGAGGCTTTGGCCTCCAGCCAATAGGAAGGCCAGGAACAGGCTGCTGAGATGACCTCTCAACTCCAAGCTAAGATATGGGGCGAGCTGATATGGAGAAAGTAAAGGGTTAGAGAGAATGATGTGTGATTACATCTTTGGGTCCTATTTTCCTAAAAATATATACATTAAATATACTAGCTGAGTTATTGATTGGTAAATTCAGTACTTTCAATAGACCAGGATTTTAGGTACCCTAGAGGCAAGTATTTTTATATCAAATGCTATATATAGATGTAATGGTAAATTATATTCTTGTCACTTCTCGATAAATCATGAAATGTGTCTCCTGTACTTTTTCCTGTTTTCCTTGCGGTGTCACATGACTTTCACCCAGTGCCTTTGTGACAAATTGTACATCAGGTAGAAGGCAAGGAACAGGTTACGAGATGCTTGATGAAGAAAAGTTGACTGCTTTTCAGCACTTAAAATTATGAAAATATGTAGTTAGATAATGGGGTGATGTTACTTAGCTAGTGCATGGGACTTGTTATTCCAAATGAAATTAGTTGATATAATACTATTGGCTTACCTACGCAATATTAAATAAATATGTTTACTCAGGATGTGCCATTATGAGAAAGTGCTGTGAGAGTATCTAAAGGGGATGACTGATCTCTTGCCAGCAATGAGTAGGGCTCTGAAAGACAAAGAGGAATTAAGTAGGCCAAGGTGGGGAGGGAAGATTATTCTTTAAAGAAGGAATAGCATATTTTTTAAAAATCCCTGTGGTAGAAATTAACATGAAACTGCAGGTCAGAGAGAAAGGAGAGAAATGACAGGAGTTGAAGCTGCAAGGGGAGTAAAAGCCCAATCAAACCCTTGTAGCTACCTTCAGGATTTTGGTGTTTATCCTAAGAGCAATGAGAAGTCATTGACAGGTGTTTTAAGCAAAGAGACATTATCTGATTTGCATTTTACTATCTGGTGGCTCTTATTTTCTCTGTGAACTAAGAGCAAGGCTGTCTTTGGAGAGTAACAAAAGAGGGCAAAGATGAGATATTTGAAGAGGATAGAGAAAGTTTGAGTTAGCTTTTTGTTCAAACTCCAAATGAATGAATGACTGGTACATGGGGCCTGAGAGAAGCAGAGGAAAAGGGATAATAGGGAGTGGGCATCCCTTCCAGTATACCTGTGGCCTGCAGGTGATATCTTTAGGTCAAGGCCATTCTGGCCAGATCCTGGAGCTCTTTCTGGCTGGTCACCTCAGCTCGCCTCGCACTGGTAAAGTGGTCCCTCTGAGTCTCTGCCAGGTCTGCCATCTGTCTGTCCTAGCCTCTGCAGCAGTCACCTCTTCCCTTGCCAAGCTGGCCCAGGGCAGCCCAGTTGGCTTTCAGTCCAGCTTCCTGCTAAGGGCCCTTTCTGGAGGCTCCAGGTACCTCTGGATCTCATTCATAATTTAGGAATATAAGTGGGACTCAGAAAGATTTATCCCCAAGATCTTGCTAGTCCTTACCACAGGGAACTACCAAGTTTAATAGGATGTGGCCTTGCCCAGAATCTAGATGGGATTTAGAACCCAGAGCTCTCTTTTCTTATATTCACCCAATACCTATTTATTATGCTACATTCTTTCAAGGCCAGTGCCCAGAAAGGAAAGTTCCAGACACAAATGTAGAACTATTTCCCTATCCTCCCCATCTCATCCAGCCTTTTCCTTTTTGAAATTCTCCAGAAGCTGGTATGTCCTTTCTCTTCGGAATGGGCTTCCCTTTTGTCTGTACAATGGATCTTCATGCATCATTCTGATTGGTCTAAAGCAGGACTCTGACTTTTAAGTCTATTAACTTGCTAACCCACCTTTTCTTCTGTGAGGGCATTAGGTATCCTGTCCAGCCCTGGAGGAGGAGCGGTTTCCAGTGAAACACAATTTGAGGATGGAAATATATCAAGTTCTTTAAAAAATACTATCCCTATTTCATTAAGCCAGTGCCACTAACTGCAAACGACATAAACACAATATATGCTTAATTAATGTAGCTTCATAAATGCTTAATACATGTGGGCATTATTACTTTTTTATTGCTGTTATTACTAAAGATCTAGGCAACAAGCAGAGCCTGGAATTTTAGAATTCCATACAAATTGCAAAGCACCCGGGTGCTATGAGTCCAGCCAGACACCAGAGTCTTAAATCCACAAAATTGCTTGGAACAAGCAGGTCAACCTGCTGATGAGCAGAGCTGAAAATTCCGTCTGCTCTGTGCCCCAGTTTTATGTATCCTGGGGTGGGAAGGTGTGTCACTGCTGGGGACAGGCAGAATCCTACAAGCACGAATCCTTCCAAAATTACAGCAGAGGCAAGGGAGCAGCAGTTTCAGAGAGATTTTGTGTTGAAAATCTGTTTTTGTTCAAAAATAATTAATTTTTTATTAACTCAATTTTGCTTTAACTTCTGTTATTGCGCATGAAAATATAACAGATTTGTTAGCTGAAAATTTCTTTAAGATTCAAATTTATTGCTGTGTATATCTTCTCTCTAATTATCTTGTCTATTTTAGTTTACTTGATAGTTTTTCTCTGCTGACTTTCTCGACCAGGCTGTTTATATCTTTCGAAAAATATCCCTGCATATCAGTTATATTTGTGTGATATATGTGTGATCATTAAAGTTAAAAATAAAGCTGTGAGAGAAAAGCTTACGGTAATTGAAAAACTGAAACAAAAGGAGGAAAAGAGTATTTTGGTATTCCCAGGTGGGTGCTATGGAGAAAATCCCCTCCTTTCCCGCAGTTTTCAAACTGCGAGTCCTTTTTCTCTATTCATATCTTCTATCTGTACAGTCTTCTTTGGGGAGAACATTTTCCCCTCTTGCTCTCTGCACTTGTCTATGTTGGATGGGTGCCTCGTGTGTTTACCTGGGCCCAGGCCCTTCAAACACAGGCTTCACTTGTAGGTGTCATGCCACCGTGAGCCAGCCTGTGACAGAACTTGTGCCAGACATTCTCCCCAGTTACTTCTACCTACTGGATAGACGAATTGTTCTTTGCCTCTCCAGCTCTAGACTCTAGTGATCTCAACTCTTCAAATCTGTCATTGGCAGGATTCTAAGAAGGCTGTGATCCTGCTCCCTGTCTCCATGCCTTTGTGTAAGCTCCTTCTTTTGAGTGTGTGTGGGGCCCATAACTTGCTACTAGCCAATGGCCAAGGTGATTGGATATAACTCCCAGATGCTTTTGGGCAAAGGTGAATGGATTGTGCAGATGTAATTAAGGTCTCCAATTACTGGTTTTAAGTTAATCAAAAGAGAGATGAACTAATAGTGAGGTGATTCCTTAAATTTCGGGCATAGAGGTTAGCAACTTGATGCAGCTGAATTTCTCTCTCTTCGTTGCTAGCTTTGGAGAATAAACCACATGAGCTTCACAGCTGCAAGGAAGCAAATTGGGCCAACAGTCTGTGAGCTCAGAAAAGGACATTGGCCCTTAGATGAGAGCTGGAGCCCTGGCCAATATCTGAATGAGACCCTGAGCAGAGGGCCCAGTTAAGCCACCCAGACTCCTGACTCTTGTAAACTGTGAGATAATAAATGCATGCTGTTGTAAGCCACTAAGTTTGTTGTGACATATTATGAAGAGACAGAAAACAAACATATCCCATGCTCCTTTGATTTTGGAAAGAGAGTGTCTGTCCCTCTTTCCCTCTGCTCTGGCCTCAAGATATCTCTCCCATCAGTACCAGTCCCTTGATCTTTTTGAGATTACACAATAGAGAGGGAAGGATTTTAAAACCATCACCTTTGCTCCACATTCCCAAGCCCAACTTAACCACTTATGCAATTTTCTATCATACCATTCCCAAAATACCAGTTTTTACCTTAATAGGTACTAAATTATAAAGCTAAAGCTCTGATAATGAAATCTTAAGACAAAAGACAGAGGGCGGGAGACTATATTAGGGATCATCCAGACCTAAATAAACTATTGATGTCTCTCATTTAGGCTTCCCACCTCCAGGATGTGGCAGTCTCTTAAAGCTAAAAAGCTAAAAGCTAAAAAGGATATCTGATCATGCCATTCTGCTGTTTAAGAACATCTTATGCTTTGTCCCTGCTTAATAACCTTTATATGAGAATATCCAAATGTGTTAGCATGCTCAACACAATCCTTGATAATTTGGATATAACTTCCTATTCAACTCTATCCAAATATATCGTGGACTTCTAAGTATGTTGTTCTTAGAGTTCATGGCTCCTTGTTTTAAGTACTTTTTCAAAATCTTGGAATGCCTTGGCAGCTAATCTACTTGGTAAATTACAATTCTTATATGAAATAAAGACAACTGTTTTAGTTCATTCGGGCTGTTATAACAAAACACCACAAACTGGGTAGCTTACAAACAACAGAAATTTACTTCCCATAGTTCCAGAAGCTGGGAAGGGCACACTGAGGCACCAGCAGATTTGGTTCTGGTGAGAGCCCACTTTCTGGTTCGTAGACGGAGAATTTTCTCTGTGTTCTCACACAGTGAACAGGGCAAGCAAAGGAGCTCCCTTGGGCTGCTGCTGCTGCTGCTGCTGCTGCTACTGCTTCTTCTTCCTTTCTTTCTTCCTTCCTTCTTCCTTCCTCCCTTCCTCCCTCCTTCCCTTCCCTTCCCTTCTTTCCTTCCCTTTCCTTTCCTTCCCTTTCCTTTCCTTTCCTTTCCTTTCCTTTCCTTTCCTTTCCTTTCCTTTCCTTTCCTTTCCCTTTCCCTTTCCCTTTCCCTTTCCCTTTCCCTTTTCCTTTCCTTTCCTCCCTTCCTTCCTTCTTTCCTTATTGAGATAGAGTCCCTCTGTCACCCAGGCCAGAGTGGTCGTGATCTCGGCTCACTGCAATCTATGCCTCCTGGGTTCAAGCAATTCCCCTGCCTCAGCCTCCCGAGTAGCTGGGACTACAGGCTGTGCCCGGCTTATTTTTTGTATTTTAGTAAAGACAGGGTTTCACCATGTTGGCCAGGATGGTCTCCATCTCCTGACCTTGTGATCCGCCCACCTTGGCCTCCCAAAGTGCTGGGATTACAGGCGTGAGCCACCACGCCCAGCCAGGCTTCTTTAATAAGGGCACTAATTGCCTTCATGAGGGCTCTGTCCTTATGACCTAATCACCTCCCAAGTGCCCCACTCCTAATCCCATCATCTTGGGAGTTAGTATTTCAGCATATGAATTTTGGGAGGATATAAACATTAAGTCTATGCCAGTAACCTCCTTTGTGAAGCCTTCTTCAACTCCACCAATTCTTGCATCCATACTCCCCCTAGCGTTCTTCACATACTTTGACTATTGCATATCTTACACACAAAAGTATTTACATGTCTGTGAGCTCTGTAAATGCAGGGACCGTATCTCACATAAAATGTATCCCCAGTGCCCAGCATGATGACTGACTTATAATAGGTGCTGAATAAATGGCAAGTAATTGAATCACTGAATGAATATTTGCTTTGCTGGGATTCTGCCATCTAGGTGCCTATTTCTGTGTATACAGTAAGGTAAGCTCTGTAGTTTTTTCTGAACTACATTGCTTACTGCGGAACCATGGAGCCGACCTTTCATTCGTTATTTCATAAGTTGCCTCAGGGAGATATGTCATTTTTAATGTAAATTTTTGTTACATAACTGATCTGATTTTACACATGAAAAGATTGCAGTTATTTACATGAGAAAGATGTTCATTTTTCTTAGACATTTATAAAGTAATTGGCACAGCATTTCCAAAATCATTAATTTCACTCTAGAAAGCCATGTATCTATTAATGTACAATAATTTATAATTTTCTTCCCCTTTTTTATTTTAGTGAACCAGTATCTATGACTTGACTTTGAAAATAACAGTAAAAACTTGAGTGATCCCTGTTCTTTCACAAGGCCAAAACAAAGCATAGCATGGCTTTTTTTTTTTCTTTCCCATAACTGACTTTTTCTTCATCACTGATTTTGTTACTTTCTACATGAGCCATTTATGAGGTTGGGAATCTTGTATTAGGGCATGGAGCATTGAAGAGAATGACATATTGGTGTTGATCAGAATCCAGTGTGCAGAATGAATACCACTGACAGAATTCTAACGTCTAACAATGCGTTCACACAATCTAGCGTGAACTCTCACTTACATGTGTAGGTGAGTTTTCCATAGCATAGTTCCCCTGTGCTATGGTAGAAAAACTAATGGAGTGTTATTAGGAAGGCAAATATGCTACAAAGAATCAACATTTATTCCAGAGTCAAAGATGTAATTTTTGTGTTATCCGCTTTTTTGGATCTGAATCAGGTCTATTGTATGTCTGTGTTCTCTCTATTAGCACAGATGTCTGGGTTCTCTTTTATTAACTCGGATAATCAGGAGTTGACTATGGAAAGCTAATAATAGATTTCAGATTTCCTTCTGAAAAGCACATAAGCACACATGAAAGGAAGCACTATTAACTAAACAAACCTCTCAGTTCCTAGTGATTAGCATTTTGACAAGCTGTTGTTTTAGATGAACAATTTAGATCACATATTACAGAATTTCAAAGTATTTTTAATATATCTTTCAGATCTGGGTACTAACTAAAAAGTACTTATTTTCATTTAAATTTGAAGGAAATGTTCAGGTCTGTTTTAGTCTCCTTAGCATATTTTCTAGTCCATTGATCTGTTCTTGGCCACTGATTTGCAGCTGGGTTTTATTTCTATTATTAGTTATGATTTTCTAGAACAGGGGAACATTACAATAAATACTATGTAAAGTTCTCTAAGATAAGTAGTTTGCTACTAACAACATATTTGTTTCCTGAGGTTGCCTTATGTCAAATTAAAACTAAAATATTAAATTTGAAGTGAACCTGAATCATTTCCCTATATCTCATATTTAGCATATTCCCTTTCAAGCAATTATTATTTGTACTTTAAAAATTATTACTATTATTATTACTTTTGACACGGAGTCTCACTCTGTTGCCCAGGCTGGACTGCAATGGCACAGTCTTTGCTCACTGCAACCTGCGGCTCCCAGGTTCAAGCAATTCTTGTGTCTCAGCCTCCTGAGTAGCTGGGACAAAAAGGCATGTGCCACCATGCCCAGCTGACTTTTGTATTTTTAGTAGAGATGAGGTTTTGCCATGTTGGCCAGGCTGGTCTCGAACTCCTGACCTCAAATGATCCACCAGCCTCGGCCTCCCAAAGTGTTGGGATTATAGGCGTGAGCCACCACACTCAGCCTATTAGTTGCTCTTTAAGATTAATCTTAAATATATTAATCTAAAACCTAGCCTCTATTATTGGGCAAGAGCTAATGTCATATATTCACAATACTGTCTTAACAACTTTAAGCATATGAGCTACTGTGGTTTATATCAATTATTGCTGTTTATAAATAAAATATAAAACGATAAACACTGAACAAAAATTGGTTATATTATCAAATTTTCTAAAAATGCCAGATAGAGTAAGTTCATTCATTCATTTAGCAAATATTCATTTAGTACTTATAAAATGTTAATATCCAGGCAAGATACTGGAAATAATGTAATAGTGGGAAGACATGCTCCCCTCTCAGAAAAACTTTGTGGTAGAAAAACAAAATTAAACCTAAAGTTATTATAGTAAGTACAATATGAACCTAGTTATAAGAGCACATAAATTTGGTCAGGAGAATCAGAGATGGTTTCACAAAACGAGTGATGCTTGTCCTGTGACTTGAAGTATTAATCAGATAGATATTGAAGGAGCATGGTGAGGAAGGAGGGAGAAAGAGAGGAGAGGAGGGGAGGGGAATGAAGGGCAGGGCAGGGCAGGGAAGGGAAGGGAAAGGAAGAAGAGAAGAGCCTTTGGAATCAGAGAAATTCCTACTTAAGTCTATTTTGCCACTTACTATGAAAAATGATATTTAGGTAAGTGACAGTCTTTCAGAGATTCTTCTTCCATTTTTCAAGATAACACAGATTGCAGTACCTAGCATAAAGCTTTGCACATGGTAGGCTTTCAGTACACATTAGTTGTCCTCAGCTTCATTGAGCCTCATGACAATTTTGATGGTAGATAGGACAAACGGTATTATCAACATTTTAAAGATTAGTAAAGTAGGCTTACCATGGTTAGGAAACTTGTTTACAGTCACACAGCTAATAAGTTAGTGGAAGAACCTGGACTAGACCTCTTCCTACTACACTACAACAAGGATTCCAGGCTTTTGTCATTCATGTAATTATTTATTCAGTAAATAAATATTTCTTGAGGTTCTAAGCATCAGACACATTACTATACACAGATAATACAGTGGGGAGCAAACAGACAAAATCTCTGCTCTCTTTGAGCTGAGAGTTCATTAGAAAATGCTGACGTTGTGCCAGCAATTTCTCTCTTTTTTTGAGACAGGGTCTCACTGTGTTGCCCAGGCTGGAATGCAGTGGCACAGTTACAGCTCACTGCAGCCTGCACCTTCCAGGCTCAAGTAATGCCCCCACTTCAGCCTCTTGAGTAGCTGAGACTACAGGCATGCAACACCATACCCAGCTATTTATTTTCTTTTCTTTTCTTTTTTTTTTTTTTTTTTGTAGAAATGGGGTTTCACCACATTGCCCAGGCTGGTCTTGAACTCCTGGGCTCAAGTGATATACTTCCCTCAGCTTCCCAAAGTGCTGGCATTACAGGCATGCACACCACACTCAGCCTATGCCTGCAATTTCAATGAGTCCTAATGAGCGTTATACAAAGGCACATTTAGGTGATCTGGGGGAGTGTATGGCAAGAAGGCATTTTTAATCAAGGGCGTCTGGGAAGACATGTAAAGGGAGGTAATATTTTTGCCAAGACCTGAAGAGTGAGCAGGAATAATATGTTCACAAAGGAGGGGAGATTATTCCAAACAGTGGCAGGTTTGGCAAAGATATGAATGAGAACATGATATGGTCAAGGAACTGAAACTGATCTGTAAGAGCAAGATCAAAGAATGGCGAGAGGTGACTGCAGAGATTGGCAGGGGTCAGGTTGTAGAGGGCTTCATAAGCCATTTTAAAGAGTCTGGATTTTATCCTACAGGCAAAGTCTGCTGCATTTTCATTGCCGCATAAAAACCCTAACCACAGGGTAAATCGGGTCTGAAATCTGGCTCTTCTCTGCTTATCCCATAGTAGGGGCAGTTACCTTTTTTTCAAATTTCTCACAGAGGCTCATATAGGCTTGTGTTGGTCCTGGCGGGAAACCCTCTAAGTAGGCAGCAGAATGATATCTGATTTGTATGTTTCCACATTCACGCTAACTGTGCTATAGCTTTGCCTAGAGGGGGCAACCAGGATAAGTGAAACCAGATGCTACAGGTAAATCAATGGCAGCTTAGATCAGGCTGTATCTCTGGGAAAGAACAGAGGGGAGATTTCTAAGATGTAGAATTTACTAGGCTTTTGATTGACTGTGAAAGCTAGAAGGAAAGTGTGTGGGAGGGGGCAGGGATGCTGCTCACTCTCCTGGCTTGAGCAGGAAGCCTCAGGGGCCTCAGGTATAATATATCTAAGACTTCAATGTTGAGCAAAAGCTACTGTAGTGATTCTGTGATGGAAAGGTATCAAAATCAGTTGGAACAGGGGATACAATAAAAGCATTTAAAAGTCTTTTGGGGCCAGCAGTCATGACATTACGCTTAAAGGGATGGCTTGCTTTTTTGCACACTCTCTCTCTCTCTTTTTTTTTTTTTTTTTTTTTTTTAAACAGAGTCCCACTCTGCGACCCAGGCTGGAGCGCAGTGGTGTGATGTCAGGTCACTGCAAACTCCATCTCCCAAGTTCAAGCGATTCTCGTGCCTCAGCCTCTGGAGCAGCTGGGACTACAGGCATGTGCCGCTATGACTGACTAAGTTTTGTCTTTTTGGTAGAGACAGGGTTTTGGCATGTTGACCAGGCTGGCCTCGAACTCCTGGCCTCAAGTGATCCACCCACTTTGGCCTCCCAAAGTGCTGGGATTACAGGTGTGAGCCACTACCCCTCTTTCTTTTTTTCCTTTCCAGAAAAGCTCCATCTCTTTGATATGTTCATTTTACTTCTTAGGACTTTGTATATTTCCATTTGGCTATGTTTGTTCTACAGGGATATTAGTTGCTACCTGACTTGAGTTTTAATTTAAAAGGTGGAGGGAGCTGTAATTATGAAAGTGGTTGGACATGTGGGCACCTGATTCATCTCCCTGAGTGGCATTATGACTCACCTTCGTTAAAGCAGTTTTGCTTTGCCTGATGCCTTATCGGTTTGAATTTTCTCTGCCCTGTGTGTGAACAATAAGATAAGTTTCTCTCATGGGTCATTCACTGTTCTTTATCTCTACTATGAGTCAGATGTTTTGCATTTCAAAACATTATTCTGCCTATAATTTCCCTCTTTATAAATTATGCAGAAAATTTCTACCAACAACAGGTTCTCTCATTTACTGACTTTTTAGATTTATATCTGTAAAACATGTTCTAGTTGTTTTGCCATAATTTAGTGAGCAGTTTTGTGGACAACAACAATTAAAATGAGGTACTGTTTTGTTTTATCATCATCTAAACATCAAGGTGTCTCATTAGATAAGAGCATAATCATCTGCAAGTAAATCCAAATAGTGACCATTAAGCCATGTGAAAGGCCTTCTTCATTCTTTGCTTCTAGTTGCCGTCGGTTTTCCTCCTTTCACAGAGCTGTCTACACTTCCTGGACTCACTTTTGGATCTCTCAGTCATCCCTGAAAATTACTCCACTTTCGCACTGAAGTCTCAGGTCACCAGAACTGCCTTTTCCTAAACGCAATGGACAAAGTCTTTATTTTACTTGACCAGTCTGCTGCACTTAACCCTTGAAACCCTCTGCATGTGCCGCTCCACTCTCATGGTCTTCCTTCTACCTCTCCAGTCTCCCTTTGTGAGCACCCCCACCTTGGCCTCCTCCTAAAAGGTACTGTTCTTCATGGCTCTAGATGGCATTCTTGTCTCATTCTACACACTGTCTTGGATGATCTTAGCCACTTATTTGGCTTTATTGCCAGATCACATACTGATAATCTTCAAAGTTTTATCTCCAGCCTAAGCTGGAATTCCAAATCCCTGAATTCATCTTTCTTTTGACCATTCAACTTAGTTGTCCCAAAGGTACTTCAAAGTGAACATGTCTGTATTTGTTTCTTAAGGAAGCCACACAAAGTACCACAAGCTGGGTGGCTTGATACAACAGAAATTTATTCTCTCACAAGTCTGGAGCCTAGAAGTCTGAAATCAAGGAGTCAGCAAGACCATGCTCCCTCCAAATGCAGTAGGAAAGAATCCTTTCTTGCCTCTTCCAGCTTCCAGGTGTTCCTCGACTTGTGGCAGCATAACTTCAATCTCTGCCTCTGTTTTCTCATGGCCTTCTGCTCTGGGTCTCTGTGTCCTCTCCTCTTCTGATAAGGAGGCCAGTCATTGAATTCGGGGCCCACCTTTGTTTATTGGTTTTGTTTTTATTGTAAATTCATGAACTTCATGGTGACAGAGATTATGATTTCTACTGGAATCTCTAGCACCTATTATGGTGTTAGTAAATGAACTGTTGCCTAATCGATGTTTATTGTAGAGCATGAGAAAAGGAAGGAAGGAAGGGAGGGAGGGAGGGAGGGAGGGAAACTGATCAGCAAGAATTAATTACAAGCCAAAATAAGTTTAGATGTGGCTAAATGTAATTTTTTTCTAATCAATATATTAACAAAATACATTAAGAATCAGTGAAATCTTAAACTAATTTAAAATCATCCTTTATATTCCAGCAAAAATCCATGGTTCCCATGGATTCTGGAAAATACAATTATGGTTTCCCACTGCCTATTTAACAACTGACTCTTTTTAGCCTTCTTTATTAATTTAAAAAATAAAGTTCCTGCCTTTCTTGATGTCGCAGGATGTGATATTGTTTCCTAAATATTTCTAGAACATGTTTCTAAAAAGTACAAATTAAGCAATTAAAAGCATTGTAGTTCAAAAAAATTTTTTAACCATTTATAACCTAACAAAATACATATTTTTAGGTGTCAACCTGCAAGAATGAAAAGAAGCACCATTTGTAATTTATATCTGCTTACTTTTATAAAAACATTTGAGCAATTCTACAAATATAGCTGGTGAAAGCTCTGATTGAATATTTCGTCTACCAAGAAATTAAAATGGACCAGACATGCAGGGTTGTATCTACTTTGTCTACATTAATAAATCCTCCCATGAGAGGATCTGTGGTAGACCTCTGTGCTTGTAATTAATGAAAATGCCGTTGGTTCAACTTAATCAGACAAGGTCATATCAATGCTGATGAGAACAAGAGTGGAAGTGCCTCATTTTCCTGCAGCATTCATTATGTAGACAAATAAAGATTACTCCAGGGAGTTAACTGTATTCTTTACAAGAAGGTAAGTTCACAAAAGAGACTCTAAGTCCTGATATTTGGCTCTATTTTGCATTAGTGCTATTTGATGATATGAAATTCATACAACTTTCAGAACACATAATTATAATATTCACTAATTAAACAGAAAAAGTCAACCAAATTAGATACAGCTAGGAAAATGTCTTAGCATAACCCAGTAGATCTGCCTGGATTTATTGTCGTTAAATTATCCTAAATAGACACTAGGATTCACAACTTAGTATTTATTATTATTCATCTATTTTTAGTTTATTTTGACAAATGGCAGAAGATTCTGGCTTTACTGTATTGTACTTGTGTAATCACTTCCAAAGTCTTCTGTAGCAATTTTTTTCACTCAACAAGATTCATTTTTGAACTCCCAGTAATTTGAGAAGAGTTAAAATTCTCCTTTGTTTCAGCAATAAAAGTCATCATTGTCAATTAGATTTTTGTAGGTAAATTATCTCTATAATTATTAAGAACTTGTCTAAATGTTTTGCATATTCTCACTAACTTAATTCTCACAACAACCCTAGGTAAGTACTATTGTCAAGTCTGATTTACAGATGGGGGATGAAAACACATAGCATATAACTGACTTGCCTTCATTCATAGAACTAGAGGTGAGTGGAACTGGAATTTGATTCCATCCACTCTGACTCAGGGCCTGCGCTTTGACCAACACATTATTCTGCCTCTCAATTATCTCTTTATTTCATATTTGTGGTATACTTTAGAAAGTATTACCACTTTTACTTATTACAATTATTATTAATCCATATACACTTGATCTTTTATTTTATAATTCTTAGTCTGTAAATAGATCTGGAGAAGCAAACCTTTTATTTCTCTAAGTTAGGTCCTTTTGCAGTTGAGTCTCCTTAAGTCAGTTTCATTATTGGTGCCTCCCACATATCCATCATGTAAAGGCCAGACGCATAGGTTAACCACAATAGATGCTTCCATTACAAAAGAATGGAAGAGTATAGGTACATAGAAGTCACTGGCCCACAGAAATTCTGAACTCCAGCCAGGTACATGTTGCCAGTTTTGTGAGGAGGGTTCAGTTCTACTCTCTGAGAGTTGGCCATGGCTTTTGGCTCTGCCTCTGGAGTCTTACTCTCTTTGAGTAATCTTTCCTTTATTGTTATAATAAGTGACCTATGTATAAAACTAAATCTTCTCACTTTGCTTCCTGCCTATAGCAGTTCTAGAATTCAGAAGCTTCCTTTCATTTTGTACTGTCTCTTTTTCTTTTCTTTTTTCCTTTTTCTTTTTCTTTTTTTTTTTTTTTTTTTTGAGATGGAGTCTCACTCTGTTGCCAGGCTGGAGTGCAGTGGCACAATCTCAGCTCACTGCAACCTCCGCCTTCCAGGTTATTCTCCTGCCTCAGCCCCCTAGGTAGCTGAGACTACAGGTACATGTCACCACACCCAGCTAATATTTTGCATTTTTAGTAGAGACAGGGTTTCACCATGTTGGCCAAGATGGTCTCGATCTCTTGACCTCATGATCTGCCCACCTCAGCTTCCCAAAGTACTAGGATTACAGGCATGAGTCACTGTGCCTGGCCTTCTCTTTTAAACTGGCAGTGTTTTCAGCAACAGGATTCTTAAGAACTTCGTGGGTTTTCTATGAATCTCATTGAGTTTCAGTCTATTAAACAAAAGCCACGGTCACAAATCTCTTTAAGATAAGATAATCCATTCTCTATTTTGTGTTCCCTGTGAGTCTGATGAAAGACACATCCTTAGATACTTAAAAGCCCTATATTGTTTAACAGGGAGGACCTATGAGGCATGTCTTTAAGATCCTCAGAGAGCCTTTTGTGGTTCTTTTTTTTTTTTTTTTTTTTTTTTTTTTTTGTATTTTTAGTAGAGACAGGGTTTCACCGTGTTCGCCAGGATGGTCTCGATCTCCTGAACTCATGATCCGCCCGCCTCGGCCTCCCAAAGTGCTGGGATTACAGGTGTGAGCCACCGCACCCGGCCTGTGGTTCTTAAATGATCTGTGAGGTATAGCCTTAAATCTTTTTGAAGTCTTCACAAGTGATCTTATAGTCTCACCCTGGATTTGATCTTTGACTTGAGGTTCTCCTTTAATTAGAGAAATGTATGCCTTCTGGAGAGGCTAGGAATGGCATGAGTATTCCATATATAAGGTGAAAGTTGCACTGCCTTTTCTGACCTAGCTTGGGAAGTCTTGTATTGTCATTACAAGCAAGTCACAAACCTGTCCAGCTTTAAGGGGGCAGGAATCAGATTGTATTTCTTAATGGGAAATTTACAAGATTCTAGAAGAAAGTATGGGATGGGAGACATTGTTGTAGCCATCTTTGGAAAATAAAATCTAACTAAAAAAATAACAATAATGTAATTAAACATTTTTAAACAAATGGTTTACTGGTACTTAAACATGCAAATGCCTTCAGTGTAGCTTGAAGAAAATATACAATCTTTTTCTTAAAAATTTGCTTTTGTCTAAACAGTTTTTGAAACTTAGCTTCTAGAGTTGCCTTTGAAAAGCTTAAAAGATTTACTGTGGCTGAATGCTTTGTACTAGTCACAATTTGTTGACAAAGAACATTTTTATGGTAGTTTAATTATTTTTGCTCTGAATATTTTTTTAAGTTTTTATATTGTGGAATTCTTACTGATGTTCCTAGGAAATAAAACTGTCTACAATGTTTTCCGCAATGTTTCTTCAGATAGTGCTAGCCACACAAAAGCCAGAGTAGAATAGAAACCACATTTTGTTCAAGAATGATATGCTAAAGAATAATGACCAATTCCCTTAATCTTTCAACATTTTAATTAACTCAGGTTCACACCTGTAATCCAGCACTTTGGGAGGCTGAGGCAGACAGATCACGAGGTCAAGAGATAGAGACCATTCTGAAAACATGGTGAAACCCCGTCTCTACTAAAAATACAAAAATTAGCTGGGCCTGGTCGCGTCCAGCTATTCTGGAGGCTGAGGCAGGAGAATCGCTTGAACTTGGGAGGCGGAAGTTGCAGTGAGCTGAGATCGCATCACTGCACATCAGCCTGGCGACAGAAGGAGACTCCATCTCAAAAAAAAAAAAAAAAAAAAAAAAAAAAAAAAAAAAAAAAAAAAGATACGTGTGTGGATGGGTGGTGTGTGTCTTAGATTAAATGAACATGTAAACTTTTTTCGTTAAAACTATCAATGTATCCATGATTTAATCAATCCAACCCAGAGCTGTACTGGGATTAATTCAGGATAGTGAGCTTCCTGGACAAATGGTGCAAGTAACTAGCTGTGTGACTTCTTAAAAGCCTTGGCAACTTACTTTAATTTGCTGAAATGAGGTGAGATGAGACTGTCATCAAGAGAAATATTTGTTAAATATCTTTTATTTACAGGGTATCCTTGTGCAATTTAGTGTTAAAGCAGTTTTAATCATGGTGTGGCTCATAGTGGGAGAGTAGCCCATTACTTGAACCATGCAATTTAATTTCATCAGGAAGATTTCTAAGATTTTTCACGTGATCTGAACTCCCAGGAGACTTCCTTTAAAGAGACCTTGTTACTGATATAATTACAAGTTCAAAGCAATAATCAGGATTCCTTTTCTCAGCAGCATTTCCTAACAAAATATTTGAGCTTTTTGTCTCTTCACCTTTCCACAAACCTGAAAATGAAAGCACTATCTGAACACCCCGATAAAGTGAACTTGGTATTAAAGAGACTGTACAACTGCCCCTTCAAAACAGCTCTTCCTTTATGGATAACAGCTATACTCACCTGAGTGTGCACCAGAATCCAAGAGGAAAGCAAATAAAATTCCCAGATGGTTGAAATTTATGCTAAGGAATTTAAATCAGCATTTTAAATATCACTCCACTCATGCATTTTTTTTTCGTATCCTCAGAGTTGGCATGATAATGTTTTTTCATATGCATTAAGTGCTGATGCATGTCTGAGGTCATAATTGAGTTAAGAAAGAAAGGACTTTCTATTAAGCAAACACTAAAGTTCAGAAGTTTATTTTTGAACATTGAGTGGTTTGATAATTCATGTATTCATCTGTCATTTCTCTCATTTTGTGGTCGAGATCATTTGAAATGCACAAGTATAAAATTCCTTCATTTACATTTTACTTCTTATGTTAGTTACATGTGACAATATTCCACATTCTAGTTCTTCATTTTCTTAGTATCTTTCACTGCTAGCATCTATGGATTTAGAGGAAGAGGGAGGAAGTGTATGTACTCTTTCTAGGACTAGAACTTTGGACATATAATTCTTTTTCAGTTTGATCTAGTCTGTCTTAGTACTTTTCCTCAAGTTATGTATGGAAAGCGACGTTACTCCAGTCATTTTTCTGAAAATAGTTTCAAGTTCAAAGAGTTAACTAGAAAGTCTTTGTCCCATTTAGAAATTATTGTATTTAGGGTTTTTTTTTTTTTCTTTTTTTTTTTTTTTGTTTGTTTTTTTTTTTTAACGTATCTTAGAGTTTTAGTTCATTACACTTTTGTCAAATAACACAGCTGGAAATTTGATTAGTTATTATTTGCACATTTAGATCAGAAAATCTGTATTTAGGATTTAGGAATTATGATACTATTACCAACAATGATTACTTTGTTGAGGTTTTACTATAGGTGAGTCATGAAGTTAAGTGCATTTTCTAATCTCTTCAAGAATCCTAGGAGGTAGGTCATACATATTGAAATCAACATTTCTCAGACAAGGAAAATAGTAACATTCCCAGATCAACATAAGAAAGGGACAGACCTGAGAGATGAGCTCAGCTTTGTCAGGTTTAAAAACCAATGCCCTTATAGCAATGATATACACCAGTGGTTCTCAACTTGGGGTGATTTTGCCCCTTCCTCCCAGGGCATATTTGGCAATTAAGGAAGGTTGCTACTGGCATCTAGGGATACAGACCAGGGCTACTGAAATCATCCTACAATGCACAGAGCTGTCCACAGCAAAGAATTATCTAGCTCTAAGATGTCAGTAGTGCTGAAGTTAAGAAGCCCTGATATACCCAAGTGCTTTTCTGACTCAACTAATGGATTATCCTAAAACTTAACTCTGTTTACCATGTAGCCATTAAGATAAGGCGATCCAAACTCACAGATTCCAAGTGGACTTGAATTCATTGACTCTAGAAAACAGAATGTATCCCCTTGGGAAGTAGCCATCATTATTACTTTACAACAGAAAATTTACTTTTAAAAATTCAAAAACACATGAATTACAGTTTAATCAAGGACAAGAACCCAAGTCAATTTTTTATTTAATTTACATTGATCTATACTTCCTGGATCTTAGGTAAAATATAAAATAAATAAGTAAACATATTCCCATTGAAACCCATAAACAATAAAACTTGGCATACGAGAAATACAAAGAAGATGTGTGATTTAAGATCTTTTAGATAACCATAAGATCTTTTAAGATAACCATAAGAAAGCTTATCTTGCTGTAATTTGTTCAGCTAGAAAATTACAGTTTCTATGGCATATTTCTGGTTACTAAAACATCACCAAACTTCTGAATACAGACAAAAACACTTCCCATATTAAACACTGAAATAAATGTGAACTTTACGTACATTTAAGATTAATAAAAACAAGCAAGACAATTATTTACTCTACTATTTCGGAGCCTATCTTGGCAGCTCAGGGTACAAGATGGGAATGCACCCTGGAAGGACACTATCCCTTCACAGGGTACACTCATATCCACACCTACACTCACTCAGCCTGGGGCCCTGCAGACACACCAGTTGTTGCAGAATACCCAGAGAAAATCCACCCAAACACGGGGAAAGCCTGCAAACTCCACACAGACAGTGACCCTGGCTGGGAATAGATTTTTTTTTTCTCACCAACCTTATCATGACATTTGAATGAAATAACATTATTCGAGGGCCTGCTGTACTATTCTTTCCATTCATTTATGTATTTTCTGGGAACCTCTATACTTATGGAAATCATATGACAAATTCTAGTTATTCCAATAAAAAGTCTCAATCAGCACATTCTTTGGATTAAAACAATGTAAGCTAGATCAGGGTTACTGAGACTGAAATTATATAAGGAACTGGCAGCATGATGTAAGTCCAAATACGTCACTAAGCATCCTGGTTAGCTCAGCTGGTATTTTTTTTTAATTACATGACTTTCTCAATGAAAGAAGCAGTGCATTGATTTACGTTCTGACTTAGTTTCTTTTCCTTGAAGTGGACCAAAGTTCTAAGTCATTCTTAGGCAAAGTTCTCTACTATTTGGCTGAAAGTTTTTATTCTTTAATCCAGTCCTCCCTTTCTCAAAGGTAGTTTTTTGTTTGTTTGTTTGTTTTTGTTTGTTTGTTTGTTTGTTTGAGACGGAGTCTTGCTCTGCCGCCCAGGCTGGAGTGCAGTGGCCGGCTCTCAGCTCACTGCAAGCTCCGCCTCCCGGGTTCACGCCATTCTCCTGTCTCAGCCTCCCGAGTAGCTGGGACTACAGGCGCCCGCCTCGTCGCCCGGTTAGTTTTTTTTTTTTTTTTGTATTTTTTAGTAGAGACGGGGTTTCACCGTATTAGCCAGGATGGTCTCGATCTCCTGACCTCATGATCTGCCCGTCTTGGCCTCCCAAAGTGCTGGGATTACAGGCTTGAGCCACCGCACCCGGCCTCTCAAAGGTAGTTTTCTTTCTCACTCTCGCCGAGTCACTAAAGTAATCTAATTTGTTGGTCATGATGTGTCAGTTAAGCTTGTAACATTGCATGCAACTAACGTAAGCAGGATTAAAAACAAACTGAAACAAGTATTCAAAAAGAGCAGTAACTGGAGCAACTAGGGATATCTAGGAAGAAGAAACTAATGAAAAAGTCTCTTTAAAACAGCATCATTGAGATAAATCAGCTGGGAAAAATGTCAGTCTTTGCGTTGTTCAATTAAAGATTCATATCCCATGAAGTATCTGACTTGCCTGGATTGGATCAAATCTACATTCTTGGTCAGGGGAGGATAGGACATTGCAACTGAGACTCTTAAGACTCTTATACATCTAATAGGGAAGGGATAGTTTCTCAGATGCTGTTATTAATGAAAGAGGATTCTAGTCAAGCAAAAACAAAACATGTCCACCACACCGTCTTTCCTTTTTTCCTCTCCCAATTATCTTGAAACCCTGGGAATTTATTTCTGGATCTTCCAGTTGTCATATGATACCTCTTGATGCATCTACTGAATCTTTACAGTTACATGCACATAATGGCCTATTCCTGCCCTTTCCTTGGGAACGATTACCCCATAGTTCCTCTTATTTCTCACTAGTGGTCAAGATCACTACCACCTCCTCTATGGAGCTCCAAGGGTAAGTAAAATATATGTAAAAATGAACCTACACTTGAAATTTACTAGTGGTCTTCTTGGGTATTTGAAGAAGGTGATTTTCACATATTTCATGGTACCTCAAACTTTCATGATCTATATATGAGGAAGATGCTTGCTTTTGATATAGACCCTTGCTGTTTTAATCATAACCAATTCCAATATCATTCCAGAAATTAGGGAATTAAGGCAGGAAAAAGAGTGCAGCTTAATATGACATGGAAGGCATATATTATGAGGGAATGCAGATGAGACATGATAATTTCAAAATAACCACTGAGATGTAAAGGAAATCATAGTGCCCTGAAACCCTGGCACTGGTACCAGAGTAGGAATGTAAGAAGCTGAAAAAACTTGACACAGTGTACTTTTGCAGCAACATCTTATGCAGAGCCAGAAATTGTCGCATACAAAAATAATGTGCGTGAGTGTGTGTATGGATGTATAAAACTAGGGGAGGAAGTGGGGAAAGAAGCTAATGTGTAGCAATTTTTCTATGTGTGATAAACCCCTATTTAACAGTCTTGTTTAGGATTTGAAATGAAGATGGAAAACATATCATAAAATATCATTTACAAAGAAAGGAATTTTAAAAAGCAGAGATAATGGAACATTTTCTCTTTATAAACATCTTATTCTTCCCTGAAATCACAAACAGCTGCAGTATATTCTGACTAATTACAACTGAATCATAAGAAACACAGCATGATAAGAACCCTAAGTGGTTTCAGTATGGTGCAAGTTGATTTTAAACCCTTAAGTTCTATGTAATCCATGTTTTATTCACACTTGGGCCATTAGTTTTTTTTTTTTTTTTTTTTTTTGGCATATTTTTTCTTTTAAGGTTCACAGCAAAATTGAGTGGAAGGTACAGAGGTTTCCCATATTTCCCTGCTCCCCACACGTGCACAGCCTCCCCCATCATGAACATCCCACTAAAGTGGTACATGTGTTGCAAATGATGAACCTACATTAACACACCATTATTACCCAAACTTCATAGTTACATTAGGGCTCACTCTTGGTGTACATTCTATGGGTTTACACAAATATATAAGTGACATGTATCCATCATATAGAATATCTCACTGCCCTGAAAATCCTCTATGCTCTGCCCAGTCATCCCTTTGTGTCAGCAATTTTAAAGAAATAATAATAGTGTTAGTTTGGTTCATTTACTAATGTAGTTAAATGTCTTCAGTACTATCAAATGTTTTAACAAATGGTAAAGCATTATTATTAGTACAGGTGCCATTTATTAAGAATTTATTCTTATTACATACTGGTGAAGTTTACCTTTGTATTATAAATAGAAAGAAAATATTTTACACAGGATTTTTTTTTCCTTAATAATTAGAGTTTAACTATCTTCAGGCAGTAATTTAGCAACAAAGACCGATTCTTTAGATATGAAATTGTAAAACTGAAGAATTTGGAAGGTTCTTACAGATGAGGGAGTACATTGTATTAGACTTTTTCAGAAATACAAAACCAATAAATTCTCTCTCTCTCTCTCTCTCTCAGTATATATATGTATATGTGTGCACATGTGTATACTGAGTACTATGACCTAGACAAGTTGACACATACCAAGAGGGATAAATTTACTTACTTAAGAAATAGATTAGCAACTAATTCATCAGATCCTTAATCCTGCCCTTCTTCTTCTCACATGTCTTATCTCTTAAATTGTGCATTTACAGAGATCTCTAAAGCTCAGGAACTAGGAAATGGTTCGTCCTACTCTCCTTCCTCCACCAAACTATCACCAAGAGTTTAGGGCTTCCTGGGAGCCTAATCTGGTGCTGCATGTGTAGAGACAACATACAGTAAAATATAATACCCTGGTGCACATGCTGCCTAGACAAGGACAATTAGAATCTGGGAAATGATTCAATGCTTTGCATAATGAAGAAATAGATTAGGACATACAGGCTCTAAATGCCATACAAAGTGAGCTAACTCATGGTCAAGCACTCTAGATCCGTAGATCTTCGTCTAATCAACTTTGTTGTCAGCACTGACAGCTAAGACAGCTCCACCAGTGCCCTTTTGGCCCTAGAAGGTGGATCTAGTGCAAACCTACCATCTCTATGCCATTAGCTGCTGAAGACTAATTTTTTGTGCCTCCTTTAGGAATCTAAGAATAACAATCATGCACCACTAATCTCCTACACAATTAGGTCTTTATGTTCTGTCGTATCTCATCCTATATTTGTACAATGTTCTTCACTACATTTTTTAACTAAAATTTTCAAACAGTCAAGTTGAAAGAACAGTGTAATTAACGTATGCCCATCACCCAACAACCTATATTCAAGAGTTAACGTTTGCCATATTTGATCTATCTATCTGTCTGTCTATCTATCTATCTATCTATCTATCTATCTATCTATCTATCTATCCATTTATCTATCTGTCTATTTCTCTATCTTGCTTGCTGAAAAATTTGAAAATAAATTCTGGAGATAATATGTTACTTCTAAATATTTCAGTATACATATAGAAAAAGAGCATTCTCTTAACCATAATACCTTGCACACCAAGAAAATTATAATTTCTTAATCAGGTGATATCTAATCAGCCTGTTTCATCTACCATCTGTCTATCTAATTTATCCAATTTTCCCCCAAAATGACCTTGCAGCTGCTTTTCCAAACCAGGATTCAGAGTCCACTTATTTAATTTGATTGTTACATCACTCAAGTTCCTTTAAGTCAACAAGAACCCACCAACATTTATTTTTGTGATACAATGAGATGATGACAATTGTCTTGTAAAATATACCACATTCTGTATTTGTCTAATTGTTTAACTTGTTCTTTTATACCTGTACTTATTATAACCTGGATATTAGGTCTAAAGTCTTGAGTACATCCAGGTAAAGCAATTGGCAAGAATACGGTACTTCATAGGTGATTCTGAGTACCTTATATTGCATCACATTAGGAAGCATAAAATATCAGGCTTCGCTCTTTGGTCATGCTGAATTTTATCACTTTTAGGGTGGTTACTACTAGATCACTTCATTGCAAGGTCTGTTTGCCCTTTACAATTAGCAAGTAAACTGTGGGGTAAAAGAACTGTTGGGAATGACATCAGGCATTCCCCAGTGAACTTTCACATGAGGGTTTATCATTCTTTGATGAACCTTGTTGGGAGCAATGGTTTCATTGGGATTGCAAAATTGTGATTCTCTAATAATATTATTCCTTCTACGTTTATTGGCTGTTAATCTCTTATAAAGAGCTTTCCAAATTAAATGGGTGTGGGCGACAGCTTTTCCCAAAAAGGTGGGATATTCTGAATTATTTTCTTTTAATTGTCAAATTTTAGAGTCAAAAGTTGGTTTATTAGCGACCTTTGATAGTCATGTCTCTCTCTATATATATATCACTCCCTTTAATCTTATTCTTTTTTCTTGTCCCTTTTCTCAACCACTGTATGATTGTGAATTTTTATATATTCAGTGTTTTACAATAAATGACAATAATGCAAGAAAAGATACACATATATTTTATACATCTATAATGCATATATAATACTTATTTCATATGAAGGATTTCAATTAAATTTTAATAGTGTGAGTTTCTAACTTTGATCTTGTATTGTCTTTTTCTTTTATAATGAAAATCTTAGTTTCTAAGATATTCATGTATTTGTTTTATCTTAGTATATAAAATAGGTTCTAAAGAGAACGAAACTAGTTTTGAATATTTTTAACTATTGTATTTATTTTCTAAATTTTAACTTTTATATTAGATTCATGGGGTACATGTGCAGGTTTGTTACATGGCTATATTGCATAATGCTCAGGTTTGGGATATGATTGATCCCATCACCTAGGTAGTGAACGTAGTATCCAATGGGTAGTTTTTCAACCTGTGCCCCTCTCCCTCTCTCCTCCTCTAGTAGTCTTGAGTATCTGTTGTTCCTAACTTTACATTCATGTGTCCCCAATACAACAAAACTATTGAGTGAAATTTAAGATTTATTTGAATCACTTTTTGTGCTTAGAATATATCCTAAAATTGTAGTCATAAAAACATAATCAGAATGCTTTGCCAAAAGTCACTTGAAATAATTTTCTCTCCGAGTTGTATTACTAATTTAAAATAGAGTTAGGCTTATTTATTCTGGTTTTCTTTTAGTTTTAGGGTTTAACTTTTCTATTTTCATTTGTAAACTTAGGGATTTACATAGTTCAGATGTCAAAATTATATAAAAGGGTGTACTCAGAAAATCATTGCTTCCATCTATTCCCTACTTTATTCCTCCCATTCATCTGCTATGTTATCATTTTTAAGAATATTCTTTTTACAACACACACACGCACAAGCACACACACATACTCTGTTCTGAACCTTGAATTTTCCACTTACTACATTCTGACCATTACTTTGTATCAACACATAAAGACAGTCTTCACTTCTTTTAACGTCTGCTTTATGGTATTTCATTGGGTAGTATGTCATTGTTTATTCCATTATTGCTATTGATGGACATCTGAATTACTTGTAGTCTTTTACAGCAGTAAGTAACCTTGTACATATGTTGGTTTGTACTCCTGGAACTATCTGTCTTGGGGAATATTCATAGAAGTATTCCTAGGTCAAAAGAAAATCTGAATATAATTTTTTAAAATACTGATTAATTCTTCAGAGAGCTTTTGCCGTTTTGCACTTACATCAGTAATGTATAGCTCATAGACTTTTTTCAAATGTTTGGATGTGTGCCAATCTGCTAGGTAAGAAATATCTCAGAATAACGTTAATTTGCATTTTTCTTATTATGAGTGGGATTAAGCAATCTTTTAGGTGCTCAGGGGCCATTTCTCTTCTTTTTATGAAATATCCATGTCTTTTGCCCAATTTCCTATTGGGGTTTTGAATTTTTCCTTCACTATTTTAAGATCTTTTAATGTATTAGGACAGGCTTGGGGATGATTTTGCCTCCCTCCCAACTCCTCTCTGCACAGTTTTTGGCAATGTCTGGAAGTATTTTTGGTTGTCACACCTGGGGATGGGGTGCTATTGGCATTTAGTAGGTAGAGGCCAAAAGTGCTGCTGAATGCTCTGCAGTGCAGAAAACAGCCCCTATAACAAAGAATTATCCATCCCCAAATGTCAATAGTGCTGAACTTTAGAAACACTGGATTATACCTTCTCCTGTGATATAAGTTGCAATATTTTCATCAGGTTTGTCATTTGTCCTCTGATTTTGTGTATGATGATTTTTTTGGCCATTTCTTTTTTTTTAAGTAGTTGAATTTCTCAGTCTTTTCCATTATTGCTTCTGCATTTTGAGTCATAGTTAGAAAGGTTCCCTCACTCCTAGGTTATAAGGGATTTCAGAGTGTTTTCTTCTAGATCTTATATGGTTTTATTTTTTACATTTATGTAAAATTAATCTTGAGATAATGTATAAGGTAGAATTCAATTTTTTTGCTTTTTCCAAATGTCTATCAAGCTGTACCAATATCGTTTATTCTAAAGATCATCTTTCCTCCCAGCGATTTGAGATGCCAACTTTGTCATATACCCAATTTCTATATATACCTGGGTCTATTTCTGGACTTTCTATTTGTTTCATCATCCTTCTGTCGATTCATGGGCCAATACCACACTGTTTTAATTATAGAGGTTTACAACATAGGGATGGGATATAAAGCAGAGAGTTAGTTACACCGATGATAAAATAATAGAGGGGCCATACTGGGAGCAGTGAGGTGACCTACCAGCTAGCAAAAGCAAGAAGCCATTAGTGTCCTGAGGCTGCGAGACAAAAGGAAATGGCGGTTATCAGAGCCTGGGGACCAAGAAAACCAGGGAAATAATGGAACCATAGAAAAGGGACAATCATCAATGGAGATGCTTCCCAAGACAGAAAGAAAGGGAGAGAAATACCCCTGACTTCTCCCTTCCTAACACCTTCCAGTCTTGCACAAGTGCTTCTAAATGTCTGTTCAAGCCCACCCAGAGTCCAGCTGATTTGGGAGTCTAGGGAAACACAGTCCACAGGGGCTGCCCCCTGTAATACAGAGAACAGATGGAAAAGAGAAAAGATGGGCTCTTAGGGCAAATAGATCCAGGTCCAGTGATGCTGATTTTCTTAGTCCAAGGGCTACTTCTGTTGACATATAAAAGATGTAAAAATTGTATATTTTTTCATTTGTTGATTTTTATTATTCTTTCTCTTTTCTTATTTTTTTATACAATTTCATCTCAGTACGACCCTATTTTAAGCAACTTATTTCTTCCCCTTTATAATCATACCTCCAAATTAACTCTTGTACTGTTAATATTTAGAGTACCCCCTTCTCCATCAGAAGAGGTACCTGATAGAGACTGCCACTTCTAGTCTTGCCCACTAAGTTCCTTCCGACTCCCCAGCATTCAGCACTCTGATCCACCAGGGGTCAGGCCTGTTCTGAATACTTTCTCATTTAGAATTGGACCCAGAACCACCCTTAGGCCCACGGAAGTGTGGTTTTTGCCTCAGGCCCTGTGCCTTGAGGGCTCTATTCCATCCATATGGGCCCTGGTTCCTGTTTCTTACCTGTGAGGCATTCTACAACTCTCTACTCTCTGTACCTGGAATCATCCACCTGCCCCACAAGAACTCTGGGACTCACACCCTTCTGGGTTGTCCCAGGACCCATGGCCAGCCTTGATTTCAGGAGAGCAGCCTGGCTAGTGGATCCCTCCTGCTAGTGACCACAGTATTTCTTTTGTGGGATCACATGAAAATAGTGCGTCAGATTGTGCTGATATATGTATTTGGGTGACCCAATGTCTGACATATGATGAGTTTCAGAGCTCTGGGCTACAAACTGTCACTGACCTTTGGGGTTGAGCTTTGGGCCTCTGTGTTGATGCTCACTGGTGTGTATCTGCCCACGGTGCTGCCTCCAGTCTACAGCCCTTGTGGGCAGCAGGAGCTGCAGGAGGTATCCTCAACCCAATGTACTCCCAGCCACTGGCACCCAGGATGCTCACCCCAATCCCTCTGCAGGCTCCATGCCACATGTCAAGCAGTCCTCTGGGAATGATCATTTTGCTTTCTGGTAAGACTCTTCTAGATTGTTGCTCAGCATGGCCAGTGGATCCTTTCAATCAATATTCTACGGTTGATGCAGTGATATTGTGTTCTTTGGGGTGGGGGGGTCAATTCTAAGCCATGCTGAATGAACAATGGACATTCCTTTACACAAATAGAAAGTATCTTCTCTCACTGCCCCAGGACCCTTGCCTATCTTCCTCACTGGTGGCAGTTTGTGGAAGGTGGGAATATAGCAATCATCAAAAGCAATCAGCAATGCAATCAGTAATGCCGTGGTTTTGATCTAAATAGTTGAGGAAACACATGGTTGGAAGATATGTTTATGGTATAACACTACAATCAGTAAAAACATGACCAGAAAACAAACCATCATTCACATTATCTGAAATACTCTGGGAATGACTTGCGTTCATGACCATCAGCACCATAACAATCTTCAAGAGAGTCACCGAAGTCGGAATCCACAGGGTGCATGATAGATGATGCAGTGTCATGAGTAATCATGTACAGCATTAAGTAAATGATATTAGAGAACTACAGGTGCAAAACAGTCTGTGTTGCTTAAATACACACAGTTTCCAAAGAGCTATGGCAGTAACAATAATAGCATTGCTACATTTTTTCTCAGATGGGAGATGAGAAAGTAGTTAGACATGGGACATATGACAATAAGGAACATGAAGGTACGGTTTCTGGATCTGAACAGAAACAGACAGTAATCAGACACTACAAAGAATCTTCATGTGCACTCATTGTACAATAAACATATATAATAAACAAATATGTATATACTATTTATCTATTCATTATTCATATCTTCATTAATGAATCACTATACTTTGCATGAGTCCATGAATTTGCAGTACATCCTTAATCAAACTGTTTATATAGACAGGAGACCTGCAAAAAAATAAAATATTTGCCCAGGATCTTACAAACCTTAAGGGTGGTGCTGATTGGACCCTCTCCTTTTGGGGGCATTCTTGGAGACAGAAGTCAATTTACATGTAAGTGGGAGAGACATTCATTTAAGACCTCCAAAGCTGGCTTCAGAGCCCTCACCTTGGTGAGAAGGAGGGTAATTGTATCTATTTGGAAACATGCCTAGTTTTCCTGTTATATATACAAGTCCCTTCCATCTCACTAAGGTAAGGGCTCTGGAGCCAACTTTGGTGGTCTCAAATGAAGATATCTCCCATTTACATGTAAGTTGACTTCTATCACTAAGATACGCTCTGGTATGGGTTATGGTGATTTTATTTGTCCTTGTTTGATCTGAAAGGTTTGTTGAATAATGCTGGAGGGATTCAGAGTTAAATAGCTTGTATTATCCTATTGGAATTAAAACTTAAGGGCATATCCAGGTTTTTGGGGGTTGGAAGCTTATATCATTTTAGAGGTCCCCTTTAAGAATAGGATTATCATATATACATTAGGTACAGGCTCTGGAAGGTGTTAGTGTAAATCAAGCATCCTGAAGCTTAAGCTTCATGACCTGTGTGGTGAATCTGCCTCTGCTGGAATGCTGACTTTTTTTCGTCTCAATGCAGAATGTTGTCTTTATTACTTAAAAATTTCACCTTATTCAATTTCTTGATAGCCTGTATCAGTTATATACTATATTATTTATTTCTCTTGGCATCATGTCGTTTGTTAATCATAGCATTTCATCCATTTTTTGCTTAAGTCAATGGTAAAATAATGAAGTCTGTTAAAGATTTTACTAAATAGATTTTAGTGAAATATTTGTCACTAAGGGAAATAATTTCTTCCTTCCTTTCCTGCCTAGTTTCTAGTTTATCCTTTAACTTTTACCTTCCTATCCTATCACTCGTCTTTTTAGCTAAAAGTGGAATTTGGGAAGTCTTCTAAACATTTAGTTCCTAAGCAATTTTTACAGGCTAGGTAGAGAAAAGTCTTTTATCTACATTAACCATAATGAGGTAATGAAAAAAATTGCCTAATCTTTGCAATATATTTGATAATTTAATAGCATATCTATAACCATCCTCCAGGTTATGATAATTTTCAAACATCACTGAGATGTGCAATTTGACCCTAGTGGAAATGATAATTATTTACTCTTAAGATCAACTTGCTTTGGGTATGTATCTCATAATTCCCTTAATTAAGTCATCAAATATGAATAAAATAACAAAAGACATTTTAAAGCTTAATTATTTTCATACTCCTAGACCCCCTACTGGGATAAAATGTATCTTTTAGAGGTTATTGAGCTGTCTTCAGAGGGGAAATTGTAAAAATTAGCAGATAACTTGACTGCATTTATTAAGATATGGGACTATAAAAATCACCCTGAAACTTAGTAGGTAAAATACATGTTTGGAAATAAAATTTCAAGAACTTTATAGCAGATATTTTTATAAATATATGGTAAAATGTGTTAAGATACCATAATAAAAAACTGAAGTTCTTGTTTAATTTCTGCTTCCATCTATGTAACTTTGGATATGATAGACATTTAATATCTTCAAATTAGGCTTATGACCTGAAGGACTTTTTCATCTCTTCCATTTATTAGGCACACTTTAACATGAAGAATTTAAATTCTCAAGTCATATTTTCTGACCTTTAGCCACTTAGTTTGGGCAATGTATTTTATGTTTCTAAACCTCAGTTGCCTTATCTATAAAGTAAGGACAATGACAGAACCCCTCTCATAGGGTCTTTTTTATGAATATTGGATATGAGATGATATATGTAAAGATAATGTATAATGAAGTCTCTCAGCAGACTGGCAGGTAATTTTAACTCATCTAATGTTGGCAGTGATTATAAGGTTTTATTGTGTCAAGTTATTTTACAGGTATGGATAAAATTGCTAAGGTTATAGTTGTCATAAAACCCCCTCCACTTTTTAAGACACCAGCAGATTTTAGCAATATGCTATCTCATTTCATTAAGCTGTGCAATGTCCTTGTAATGTGTTAGGATATTGTCTACAGTGAAGTCGATTATTAGGATTTTCTTCATAATTATTTTGGATTGATAATATACTTTTAAAATGTATAATTATCTTTCCTACATGGCATATATGTTTTCCTTCACTTTCTTCCTGGCATTTGGAATTTACGTAGATGCTTTCATGCATTGATGTAAGTACTTAGTCATCTTAATTACTTATGTGAATGTAAAGGAAATGTGAACATAAAATATAAACACAATTTAAAACTAATTTTTCCTTTGAAATTAAATGTGGTCAAATGTTCAGCATTTCCCCCATCCCCAGTGTGCTGTTACAAAATGTAAACAAATCATGAGTTATCCCAATGATTATGTGATTTTAGAGGTTTTAATAATGCATTTATTCAATTAATTTGAAAATGCCATATAAATATTCAAATTTAAAGAGACAGACAAGATTCACTGAATCATATTAAAGCTAGTCTATTAACCAAATCATCTTGATGGTATATTGACAACACTGCTAGAAGGTTGACTCCAAACTTTTCATCTGTTTGTACTTTGAACACTTACTAATTCTGAGAAATAACTTTAGAGACACATTATTAACTCCCCTTTCAACAGACTTTTCCTTCTCTTCTTTCCTATGTTTAATTTTAGCTGATACAGTACAATACCCGGCATCAAGGAAGGAACAAAAGCCCTGATCATAAGAAGTTGCTTAATAAAGTGTTTGAAATGAGACTTTCAAAAATAGTTTCTTTTTATCAGTTTTCTAAAAAGTACACGTAGTACTTGAGTTGTCAGCTTTTTCTGTGACGACAAACCACAAAATATTTTAAGTTTTTTATTTTTAATGTTTGTGGTTACATAGTAGGTACATATTATTTATGGGGTACATATGATGCTTTGATACAGGCATGCAATGGGAAATAATTACATCAAGAAGAATGAGGTATCCATCCCTTCAATCATTTATTCTTTGTGTACAAACAATCCAATTACACTCTTAGTTATTTTTAAATGCACAATTAAGTTATTGTTGACTGTAGTCACCCTGCTGTGCTATCAAATAGTAGGTCTTATTCATCCTTTCTATTATTTTTTGTACCTATTAACCATCCCCACCTCCCCTCAGGTCCCCAGCTACCCTTCCCAGCCTCTGGTAACCATCCTTCTAGTCTTTATGTCCATGAATTCAATTGTTTTAATTTTTAGATGCCACAAATAAGTGAGAATGTGTGTTTGTCTTTATGTGCCTGGCTTGTTTCACTTAACATAATAATCTCCCATAAACCACAAAATCTTAATGGCTTACAACAACAAAGACTTATTTCTTGCCCACAAGTGGCTCAGAGTAGGTTCAGCGTGGCATGGGTCAGTCGTTCTATTCCACACGTCTTTTCACTGAGAGACCCAGGCTCAAGAAAACCACTATTGTGTACATGCTGTGCTTATGAAAGAGGACATAGTCTTAACAAAATGATGAAAAGCATGTAGCACTTCTTAAAGCCTTTCCTGGGATTACCACACTGACTCTTTCATAGTATATCATAAGTCAAAGCACATCACATGGCCAAGCCCAAAATCAGTGGGCAGGGAATATACTTTGTCCATAGGGAAGCTGTGCTGAAGGGAAGGGTGACTAGTTGTGACCAAATAATGCAATTATCTATAGTATATTATTTAGTATTAGATATTTGGCCTTTAGAAACCCCTACACTCACACTCGAATTACTGGTTCTTTTTATGTATGAGGTAGAGTCAGAATTTTAACACTTTAGGGATAGTAAGGACTTTGAAGAGCCTGTAATCCTATTAATTCATTTTACAAATAATAAAATAATGTGACCTGAAGACATTAAGTGACTGTTGCCCATGAGGAGATTCTGTTAGTGACAAAGATGGATGTGAAACCCAGCTTACCGTTCTCCACAATTAATGCATTATGCCGCCAGTCGGTTAATTATTTAGTCTAGATTAGGTATTCTCTGAGAAGTGAAAAAGGGCAAAGATTACAATTCAAAGTAGAAAAGCTAAGAGTTTACCATAGTTTTCTTCTCAGCCTAGAAATATTTCGTAATTCAATTTCAGTTCTGCTAAAATTAATTGACTATTTAAACTGAGCTGTACTCTACAGCAAGCCCTCCAAGTGAAAACATGTAATGAAATATTATTGACACTTTACCAAAACATGGAAAGAATAGAGAAGCAAAACTGTAAAAAGTATAATTGGCATTTATATGACTACCAGGATATATAAAATAAACAGAAATAATTGAAAGTAGTTTACACTAAGATTAACTAGTATCCTGCCTGAAATAAACATATAAAGGTCAAAAATACTGTTAAATGTTGATCGATACTTGAAGCATTAGTTTTCTTTGGGCATATTTGGTCAAAATGGGTTAATGACATCATATTTTGCATTCCCTATTACAGGAGGTGAGTGGTATCAAATGCAAATGAACACAATTTTCAAAGATATTATTAAGCTGATTGTATATGTAAATCATTCATTTAAAAGAATTTTTATATCATTTTTAACAATAAGAAACTATTTTCATAAGCCTCAGCACTCCTATAGAAAGAATAATTGTATTATTTTTATAAGCTTTATTTTTTATGCTCTTGGCACACTTAACTACAATATTTCTTTCAATCTTTTTAGAAAGTAATTATTTATGGTTTTATTCCAGTTACATAGTTAGTAAGCAATAAACCCTGGAGAATAATGAGTATGAATAATGAGTATGAAACTATCTACCTAAATAATAAAATACCCTACTAAATATAACAAGAGAGAAAGATAGGAAAATGGGAGCTAACATGTACATTAAGGGTAGATACCAGACATAAAAGTAGTAGACTAGTTTGTATCAAGTGCCTGAATTATAGAGGAAATGCATAAAATTGGGTAACACAGCAATCAATATTTCATCCTGAGCTTCCAAACCAAATGAGGTACTGGATCATCAGAGCAACTTGAATGAATAAATGGATGAAATATATTTAAAAGAACTTTTAAAAAGAACAGTGGGGTAGAGAGATCATTTCTTTATTTCATTATTGTCCTGATGTTTCTGCTGGCCATTTTTTCTTCATATCGCACACACTTTAGATTTTTTATCTTCTGTGGCAAGCTTTTCTTTCTCCCCCGTGTCTGTACCAGTGGCTGCGCATAGCTTACTCTACTTGCCCTAGGATAGCCTATCTGTAATAGAATTGCCTGCTTGTTTGTCTAGTTCTACCTCTACATTTTTTTAGCTCCATAAGGGATGGGACTATGTCAGTTTTACCTGTTGTTCTATTCATGTCATCTGACACAATTCCTGGCTATGTATGAAACATTCCATAGTATTTGTTGTTTGGATGATGTGTGATGGAGTAGAACTCTGTGTGCGTGTGTGTATATGTGTGTGTATGCTTGCACACACATGCACAGTGAGGGGCAGGAACTTTTCCCTGCAAGATACTAGAATGTGTTAAACTTACCAGTTAAAAACTGTGGTACTAGTAGAGTCTAGATATCCATGGAATGTAATAGAATTTAAAGACCCTACTAAATATAAACATGTATGGATTAAACTTACCACTTTAAAAATTGTAGATACCAGTAGAATGTACGAATTTATGGAACTTAATAGAATATAAAGACCCTACTAAGTATAAAAACCATAATATTTTATAGGGGAAGTATCAACATATTATGGGAAGAATGAATTATACAAATGATATTGAGAATAGTCACTATTTAGAGGGGGTAAAATAAATTTCATTGGATTAAATAGTTAACTTCAAGTAACATTGAATGAAGTATGGGTCTTGTGTTGCTGACTTCTACATGGGGGAGAATGTCTAGTAATAAAATCATGCAACTAATTATAAAGAAAAGAATCAATATGTTTTACTACATAAAAATTAAGATCACCTGAATGCCACAAGGCAGTGTATGAAAATTAAGAAGTAAATGTTAATGTATATGTATAATGTATATGTATAAGTTTATGTATATGTAATGTATATGTAAAAGTAAATGTA
The DNA here is from genome assembly GCF_007565055.1 of Rhinopithecus roxellana. Taxonomy (NCBI): domain Eukaryota; kingdom Metazoa; phylum Chordata; class Mammalia; order Primates; family Cercopithecidae; genus Rhinopithecus; species Rhinopithecus roxellana. The sequence goes on along the minus strand of NC_044558.1, from coordinate 21,572,238 downwards.
TAAGTTTCTGTCCTCTGATTAGACCCTGGATTTTATAAATTTTAATAATTTTATTATAATTTCCATCTTTTTCACTAAGAAAAGGTAAAGGATATAAATAAAATACTACAAAGGGTAGGTTTGCCACAGAGATCAAGAACTATAATTATTCAAATATGGAAAGGAGATATAAAGTATCCCAAAACATATAAAATTCCAAATAAATGCACAGGTATGTAGTGTAAGCAGAGTAAATAGTTCTTAAGTAGGGAGGGAAGAAATGTAATGTATTAAAGAAAAATATTCCCTTCTGCATTGGCAAACAGCATGAAATCAGAGCTATCAGCAAACAAGGTATTATAAAGGGACAAACTATCAGAAGACAAAATGACAAATGTAAATGAGAAATGAAATCTGAATCTCCATGTAGAGGCCACCAAATCAGAAAGCCAAGCAAACAGAAGTGAGCTTCTTTTTGCAGGGCAATGAGGCTTATCTAATTCTGAATGATATGATTCTCCCAAATTAATATTACTCACCTTTTAGTCAAAAGACAACTAAAAAGGCATTAAAATAACAGAATGAACCTAAACTTTGGTTAAGGAATAAATTTGTGGCAGGAAAAAATAAATAAGACTGCAAATACTTCAAATTGCAGATCTGAAGCAATTGTTAAAGTGAATTGCACAGAGAAATTCACATCAAAGCTAAGGAAATAATTCTAGCACTATCCCAACCTGCACTTACCAATTATGAAACCTGAAGCACAGTTACCTTATTTAATGGGAGTTATTATCATGATTTAGCAATTCCACTGTCTTAGGTCACAGACTGTCTGGGTTTAAAATTGGGGATTCAAAGAAATGGTTATTTACAAAGATTTTGAGATAAATGTTTTATCAATTAAAGGAAATAACACACGTAAACCATTTAGCATATAATACTGCCCAAAATAAGCACTCAATAAGTATTAGATATCATACTCTTAGTTATTAACAGTAATGCAGAGATCATGTTGACCTTTTATTGACATCAAACATCATGATTTGTAATGCCTTTGTGTTTATTTCTGTAAAGAAACTACTGTACTAAGAGCTGTGGAAGATACCAACATCGATGGATATGCTAATACCCTCCCAACTTTCTCTTTCCTGTTCCAAAGATTGTTTGAGTCATATACTTATCTCTTACTGAACTTCAAGTCAATAAAAACTTTCGGGTGATTTTTTTCTCCCCTGTCAACTGTTATTATTCTGCAGGTCTCCTATCCTTTATTTATGCAATTGATTTTGCAACCTAAATCCACTTAGTAATCTTATCCATGTTAATATTATGTGTGTTTGGCCTACTAGTCCCAGACTCAAAGTTGTTTTAGCATTTATTGTATTCGTTCTCTTTCTTAATGGTATGACAACAGTGGATTCAATGAATATTTCTTTTGCATATTCATCCAAATAATAGATAAATTTTTCCTATTTAGTGAGTGTCTGTTATTTGCGAGACACTATATATACAGCATGTCACTTAACACTCAACATGAGGAGATAGTGAGGCTCAGATAAGTACAACATCACTTACAAACAAAAAGTCAGAGACAAACTCTGAATTCAGATCTTTGGTTTTGAAGCATGTAGTTTGACCACTATATTTATGATTTCTGGTGCATCCAAAACCATGCAAGAAACATTCTTATATGTTTTCTAGGCTTTGCTCTACAGAGTATCTGGAGTATAACCCAGGAATTAGTATCTGAGAATTGCCATACTACCCAATGTTGTCTCTAATGAACAGAAAAAGGGTCTTTGGTTCATTTCAGACCCTTGTGACATATAACTAAAGACCTCTTTCCTGGTTGTATAGACCCTTTTATTAATATTCTTTGAGGTTAGTATATACACTGTGCTATTATTTAACTTATGTTTACCAGTTCATAAGATTTTTGTGATACTTCTTTTATCTTGCATGAATCAGGAGAGAACCCAGTGTGCCAATCACAAGCTTAGCTGAAATCAAGTTAATTTGCATAAACATAGATGCATCCTTTCTTTGGACTATAATCCTAGTAACATCAATGGAAAAGAAAATTACTTATTCACTAGTGGCCTCCGCAACTGTAAAATAAACGCTTGAAGTAATAGGATTATATAGAAAGAAGAGCAGGCTCTCATACAGAAAAATGTGAGTACATCACAGACAAATTCCATCCTTTTCCCAGTTCCTCTAAGGGACCTGGCCCTAAAGCTAGAGAAGAAAGCAATGAGCTAGTGTCATCAAGAGTCTGTTTCATAGAGGAAATGGATGGGACATGAACTAAAACCTTAAGGAATGTGAAGGTCCTGGCATAATGGAGCAAGCAAAGTGAAAGAAAGTAATAGCAACATTATTGACATGCAGGAATTGACATGCTAAGTGAAAAAGATTAAAAGGGAACTAAGTTGACCAGTTATAATTTGTGCTCTGGAATTCTGGGAGAGGAGATAAAACTGTGTCAGAATATAGAAAGCATTAAAAGCGCAATAGAAGAGATTCAATTTAATTTGATATGACATGTGTATCTTATTGTGGTTTTTGTGTATGAAGTGACATGAGAAAGCAGTATAGTATGATATGATAATAGTAATAGCCACTACCATTTATTGTTTGCTTATCATATGCCAGGATTTTTACAGACACACATGTTTACTCTCCTTCATAAATTTATGAGATTGGTATTATCTCAGTTTTACAAGTAAGGAAACTGAGGCATAAGGGAGCTGAGAGATTCACCTAAGAGCTCACAGATAAAATGAAGTGAAGCCAGCATTTCACCTATCTATATCTGATTCTAAAGACCACATCATACTGTGCTGCCTCTAATGAGATTGGGCTGGTATCCTTGTGAGATTCACACTGGGGAGAAGGAAAGATTCTAATTAGGAGAAAGGTAACCTGGGCTTGAGCTAATATGATTCAGTTTTGTGTACAGTGAAACTTGTGGGGATAAGATCCCTGTTTGGGGATGAAGAGTCAAATTACAATTTGAATTACAATATGAAGCAGTTTATAAGGTGAAATGTCCCCTTCATCAGACTAGGTCATAACCAAGTTTTTAAAAGTTATTGAGAATCTTTAGTTATATCTATAATAGACTCTATAACTCGACTACTTAGAGAACTGGATTCTCAGGGAAATAGTTTTCATGTGCATTAGGAAGTGTTAAGAGGAGCAAATTTGCCAATGAGAGCTTAGAACTCAATCTCTGGATGTTTAAGTTTTTAAGTAAATAATTAATGGATTTGTAAGATCTTTCTAAGGTTTTTATAAATGGTGTGATTTTTATCTACAGATGGGTCTTTTGCCTGATGGGGATGGCCTCTCAAGATATATTAATTTCTTTATAATAAATCTTTTTGTATTGTATGCAACACGGATTGCAAGAGATATGCAAATAAGAAAGCATGTTAAGGTACAGTTTCATTACATTGATTAAAGGCAAAGTAGAATTTTTGTTGCCTGCAGTGAAGTAGTTATCCCAGAACTCAAGTCAGTGTGTTTTTTTTTTTTTTTTTTTTTTGAAGTCTTTGGTGTTTGTCTGTCTGAGCAAGCTGTTCTCATAGCAGATTCCCCCCTCCCAGATCCTCATCAAAATGCTTGATGTTTCTGTTCTTATTTATACTTTTGTTTTAATCATTACTTCTCATTAGCATTATGAGAACATACACATTCACTTGTTCATCCAACAAGTATTTATTAAATGCTTATTGTATGCTGGGTACTATGTTAGCTGGAAAAATTTGCTAAAGGGATTTTTTTTTTCAATCTTAGAAGAACTTTAGTTTATCAAATGTAATAGCAGGTCAGTAAAGAACATGTTTTTATATTTTTTTAATGAAGGGCAAGAAGAAATTGTACTTTTCATGTTTAGTATCTACTTTTTCCAAGTCACTAACAAGCAAACATTGGCAAAGCCTTCAGAAAATGTGGGTCATCTTTGGTCAAGTTTTAATCTCAGAAGGTGCATCTAAGTCACATTTCCGAATATTCTGAGGTTTGCTTTCTCCTATGTTCAATAAATTATTTTAAACTTCCCTTTAAATAGTAGACTTCATCCCTAGTGAAGAGAGCCCAAGGGAAGGAAAAGATTGTTGCTTAAGCAGGAAACCTCAGTACTAATCTCTGGAATTATCTAGCTTTATGTCTTATTGATGTATGTCAGATCACTCTTCTTGATCCTCAGCTTCCTTCCTGGTAAAATGTAAGAACTGATCTAATTGAGGCATGAGGACTTTAATACTTCTATGCTTTAAGTATAAATATAAAGCCACAAATGTGAGCACCTGTTCTTTGTCATATACCATGATTGCTCCTTTATCTAATCCTCATGACAATGAAAACTGGACATTACCATTTTATAGAGAAGAAAACCAAAGGTAAGAAAAGACACCAATTTATCTATGCTTACATGACTTAAAAGTTCCTTGTAATTCAAACCCGGTTCTGTCTGATTTTTAAATGTGTTTTCTACTATCACAGGTTGAAACACTAACATTCCCATAACTCTCAAAAATAAAACAAAGTTAAAAACTAAAAATAGTGCAAATAAACTCCAGGATTACCACCAAAATTAAAAATTATAGAAGACCACCCCCAAAAAGTTTAATTTAAAATTACAAGAAAATATTCATTTACAATGGCTCATTTTTTAGTATATAGTTAGTTTAGTGGGCCTTGGCCTGTGCGAGTTGATCATCTTAAAACCTATAAGACTCATTTCAAAGTCTTGTGCCTCAGGAAATAAGACTTGCATGACCAATGTCCCTTCTCTTGTTGTGTTGCTTATTTTAATTCAACAGCACTGACTCTACTGGCTGCCCCTCAGCAGACTCACAAGGCAGAAAATACTAAGATTTTTTTCTAAAACACTTACATTCTAGAGATTTTCAAAAAGGTGGAATGATAAAGCACTTTGTGATTTTGAAAATGACTCATAAACCTAGATTACTATAAGGGAGATAGTTCTCAAAATAAAATGAGAATGATTTGGGAAAAGAGAAAAATACTTGAGAGCTATGATTGAGACTATTAGATTTGGAGTGATTGCTATTAAGACAGACACAAAACCAATGCAGAACTAAGTAATCGTAGCTGAATACATTCAGAAAGATGTGGATGTGACCCAATCATTCTGATAATACTGAGCCTAAGAAGTGAGTATGGTTTTTTCCTACACTACATTTGAGGGTTGAAGTGTTTAATTAATTGATGTTTGCATTAATGTTAAACATCAGTTGATGTTAAAACAAGTTAGGCATTCACACAGTTTAAAGCCTTAAATCATTTTAGAATTCTTCATTGAAAACGCAGTGCCTATGTACCCCAATCTCATTTCTTTCTCACACAGAAAACTTTTTCATGGTTTTCCACTTTTTAACTCTTGCTTTGATTTTCATATGGGCTACTAATTTTTAGCAGCTTCTGTTTTCTTATACCCCTTCTGCCTCAGAACTGGGATGTCTACAGTTGTCTTCTGTTTGCAGAAGTGATGGATTTATTAAGTTAAATGACTTGGTGTTCATTTTTGCTCATAGTTTTTAATCCCTTCTAATAATGCATTATTTCCTTGTGAGTGTCCATAGTTGTATTACTCCACTCTTGCACCGCTATAAAAAAAATACCTGAGCCTGTGTAATTTACAAAGAAACGAGGTTTGTCTCGTGGTTCCACAGGCTGTACGGGAAGCATAGCTGGAGAGGCCTCAGGAAAGTTACAATCATGGCAGTAGGTGAAGGGGAAGCAGGCACATCTTACAGGGCCAGAGCAAGAGGAAGAGAGAGAAGGGGAAGGCGCTACACATTTTAAACAACCAGATCTCGTGAGAACTCACTATCATGAGAAAAGCACTAAAAGGCAGATCTGCGCCATGATCAAATGACATCCCACCAGGCACTATCTCCAACGTTGAGGATTACAGTTTGACAGAGGTTTCAGTGGGGACAGAGATCCAAACCATATCAACAGCTAAACATTTTTTATTGTGATAAAATATACATAACATAAAATGTACCATTTTAAACATTTTAAAGTATACAATTCATTGGCATTTAGTATATTCACAATGTTGTATATCCATCATCCATATGAAGCTCCAAAGAATGTCCTGTATTTGTCTATTAGGTCTAGTTGGCTTACAGTATCATTGAAGTCATTTATTTTCTTATTTATCTTCTGTATAGTCATTTTATCCATTATTGAAAATAGGGTATTGAAATCTCCTGTGATTACTGTAGAGCTGTTTATTCTGCCTTCATTTCTGTCAAATTTGCTTTATGTATTTTGGGACTCAGTTGTTAGGTGCACGTATGTTTTTAATTGTCACATCTTCTTGATGGATTGACCCTTTTATTAATATATAATGCCTCCCTTTTTGTTTTATAACAACTTTTGACTTAGTACATTTTGTATGATATTAGTATAGCCACTCCAGCTTTTTCTTTTTTTACTCTTTGCATGAAATATCTTTTTCTATCCTTTAACTTTCAACCTGTTTGTGTCTTTGGATCTAAAATGAGTCTCATGTAGACAGTATATATTTGAATCATTTTCTAATCTCTGCCTTTTAATTGGATAGTATAATTCATTTACACTTAAAGTAGCTACTGATAAAGAACTTATGCCATTTTGCTGTTTTCTGATGTCTTATAACTTTTTTCCCTTAATTCCTCCATTACTGTTTTTTATATTAGTTACTTTTTTGTTATTAATTTAATTTCCTTTTGTAATCTCTTTTGGTTCCCTTCTCATTTACTTTTCTGAACATTTCTCACTTGTTCTTTTAGGTTACTTTTGGAATTACAGTTAGTATTCTACATTTATAAGTAATCTAGTTTGAATTAATACCCACTTAGCTTCAATAGTATATAAAACTCTGCTTTTTTATTTATTTTTTTTTGAGACAGAGTCTCACTCTGTCACCCAGGCTGGAGTGCAGTAGCACGATCTCGGCTCACTGCAAGCTCCGTCTCCCGGGTTCACGCCATTCTCCTGCCTCAGCTTCCCAAGTAGCTGGGACTACAGGTGCCTGCCACCATACCCGGCTATTTTTTTGTACTTTTTAGTGGAGACGGGGTTTCACCATGTTAGCCAGGATGGTCTCGATCTCCTGACCTTGTGATCCGCCTGCCTCAGCCTCCCAAAGTGCTGGGATTACAGGCGTGAGCCACTGCGCCCGGACTAAAACTCTGCTTTAATATAGGTCTCTCCCACCTTTTTGTGTTGTTACCGTCATAAATTCCATCTTTACACATTGTGTCCCCTTTAGTATAAATTTATAATTATTGTTGTATGCATTTGTCTTCTAAATGACATAGGAAAAAGAAGAGGAGTTACAAATTGAAATTACAATAATGCTATTTGTTATATTTACCTATGTAGTTACCTTTACTGGTGATTTTTATTTCTTCATATAGCTGCAAGTTATTGCCTAGTGTGTTTTTGTTTCAGTGTGAAGAACTCCCTTTAACATTTCTTACAGTACCAGTCTGTTAGTGAAAAACTCCTTCACTTTTTGTTTATTTGTGAATGTCTAAATTTCTCCTTTACCTTTAAAGGATAGCTTTGCTTAATATAGGTCTTAATTTACAGTTTTTCTCTTTCAGCAATTTAAATAAGTCATTTCACTGTCTTAAGTCTTCTGCAGTATAAATAAGCTGTTATTCTTATTGATAATCGCTCGTATATGATGAGTTACTTCTCTCTTGCTTCTTTCAAGATTCTTGCTTTGGTTTTTGATGGTTAGATAATAATATGTCAGTTTAGATCTGTTTGAGTTTATCTTACTTGGTATTTGTTGGACTTCTTGAATAAGTAGATTTATGTCTTTTATTAAATTTGCATTTGGGGAAGTAGCCATTTTTTTATTTTTATTTTTATTATTTTTTCTTTTTTTAAGAAGACTTAATTTGTTCAGGTGGGGGTAACTATCAGGAAGAATATATAAGAAAAGTGAGCCAAAATATAGAAATATTGTGAGCCATTATTTGGTCAAGCATTCTTTTTGTCTTTTATTCTGTCTCCTCTCCTTCTGGGATTCTGAGAGCTAGATAGGTAGATATGCTTAATGATATCCCAAAGGTTGCTGAGGTTCTGTTCATTTATCTTCATTTATTTTGTTTTTGTTCTTTAGAATGGATAATTTCAATTGATTTATCTAGACATTCTCTATTCTTTTTTCTACCTGCTCAAAAGTGCTGTAGAAACCTTCTAGTAATTTCTTTATTTCAGTATTATACTTGTACATTTCAGTTTCAGAATTTGCTTCCTTTATATCATTTCTGCCTTCTTTATTTGGTGAGACATTGGTTTCCTATATTCCTTTGGTTCTTCGTCTATGGTTTTAAACATATCTAAGACAGTTGATTTAAGTTCTTTGTCTAGTAAATCTAGTGTCTAGGATTCCTCAGGGACAGTTCATATTCATTTCTTTTTTTCCTCTAAATGGGCCATACTTTACTGTTTTTTTGCAAGTCTACTATCTTTTTGTTTAAAACTGGCATTTTAAATATTATAATGTCATAACTGGAAATCTGATTCTCCTTCTCCCCAGGTTTTTGTTATTGCTACTCGTTTTGGATTGTACTTGTATGTTTAGTGAATTTTCTAATTTTTTACTGACACTATTTTTTATTCTCTGTGGTCACTGAAATCTCTGTTCTACTAAGTCAATGGTCAGCTACTGATTTGACAAAGATTTCCTTAAATGCCTGGATAAAACAAAAACTCTCTCAGTCTTTGCAACTGGGCTCTGTGTGTATGTTGGGGCATACCTTTAACACTCAGCTAAGCAGTTTACAACTCTGCCTTCAACTTCATTTACTGCTTTCACAGAGCCTGAAGTTCAGCCAAAGGTGAGACTTTAGGATCTTCTCCAGATCATTTCTGATCATGTGGCCTGCCCTGTGCATGTGTGTGACCTTCTAGATACCTGGGAATATGTGGAAGCTTCTCAAAGCCCTTATTCCCCAAGCATCTCACTTCCCAGCCTTCTTCTCAAGTTTTTTGTTTTGTTTATTGTTTACCCCACCTAATATTCTTTGTCTCATGAGGGTGACAGTGGCTGGTTGATTTGCTATTAAGTATTTATATAGATGCTGTCTGTGCAGCCACGTTTGTGCCCTGAGAGAGTTCTGAGTTAGGCGAAATAAAGGCAAGTCCCTTGTGTTAGTCCTTCAGGAAGCCACCTGATAGGTCAAAACAGGCAACCACAATTTTTTCAGAACAAAATCTGTTCTGCTCTCTCTGGTACTGGGACCTACACTGGTAGAACAGGGTGCTGTCTTCAGGACCACCATTAAGCCAGGAATGGAGGGGATGGACACAAATAAAATACTATAAACCTCTCCCACTGGGTTTCAGTGGCCCTTTCTCTTGATTAAGAATTCTTTTGGTTACTGCAAACCTTTGACTGGCAGTAGGTGAAGGGGAACAGGCACATCTTACAGGGCCAGAGCAGGAGGAAGAGAGAGAAGGGGGAGGTGCTACACATTTTAAACAACCAGATCTCTGATAACTCACGAAAACAACACCAAAGGGGAAATCCGCCCCATGATCCAATAACATCCCAGAATTTCGCAGACATACCGTTTTCCAGAATTCCAGTAAGTTTGTTTCTGACAGTTTTGCCAGAATTTTTTTTTTTTTTTTTCGGTGGAGAGTAAGGCTATTGGAGTCTCCTACTCTGACATTCTCACTGATGCCTTTATAACGTATTTTAAGTTGGCTTGTGCATGTGTACAACTCCTGGTCTTCCCCTGACCTCTCACATGCTTTATACCGCTCCATTTGGGAAAACTGCTTTTATGATTTTGTGTGTGTGGTGGTGGGGAGGGGGAGAAGAGAGAGAGAGAGTGAGAGAGAGAATGAATGTGTACATGCGTTTAGGGAGGTGGATAAGTTAAAAAAGAAAAGGAAGGGTTAAATTGTTTAGGCAGGGGGTCAACTATCAAGAAAATATATAAGAAAAATGAGTCAAAATGTAGAAATCCTATAAGCTAAAACCAAGGAGTTCAAAGTGAATTTGTGGAATTCATATGATATCGCAATCAGCATTGTGGAGACTGTCTCTTGAAGCAAATATACACTAAAGAAAAGGATAATAAATTGGATATCTTTGGAGGAAAATTGAAGTTGAGTTATAAGGCATGTGGCACCCAAATTAGTAGGAAAAAAAAATGTTCTCTAAGCTAAGTAAGGGAGCATGCTCCTAAAAATAATGCCAGTAGCCCAATTTTACAAACCCTATGTTAACTCTTAGGACATTTTCACCCAGGAACGATTAGGACAGGTGCAAAGTAATTTAAAAGCAAGCATGGACTAATTTTGTGAAGGTTATCCATGCACAAAGAGAAATTTTACAAAGAACACTTTTTTTTGGCTCAGACTGGGTACCAACCACAGCATTTGGCTCAGCTCCGCAGGTGATGCCAGCTGTTTTTTAAAAAAGGTCTGCCTACCCTTTTAAAGGATTTGCGTTTCTGGATCAGAATGAAAAGAGACCCACTTCCTTTCTTCCCTTACATGTTCTTCCCTATCCCCACCATAGGAACCCATAGACACTATTTTCACTAACTCTCTGTGCAACCTGGGTCAAGTGATTTAACCTTTTTAAAGGTCAGTTTCCTCCTCTTTAAAATGAAAGGAGTGAACGAAAATGATGTATCTCTAAAGTCCTTTATGCTTTTAAAGTTCCATGATTCTTTCTGATACAGTTTAGAATCTTTATATTCTTCTGTTCTCTTTATCTATATTTAACAACTGAAACCACTACCTCATAAACTATACTAACATCACTTTTCATTCTTCCTCTAAACTATCTCTTGCATTAGAATCCACTTCCTAAACTATTTTGTCTTCCTTTGAATTGATATGACCATGCCTGAAAGAATTACCCTACATTTTCTCACATTCTTGAGTGTCTATCATAGAGAGGGCTGGAAAGAAAGGAGTTTTTTCTCAGGTCTCTAGATCTTGTCCACTGACAATTCAGACTCCTTTACTGAATGATTGGCATAGTAACAATTTGACCACACCCCAACCAATGTCACTGCCCAGTACCTTTGATATAAGATGAATTAGGATCATTTTATCTGACACCTAAAATTGGCTCCATTTTAAACCACCTCTAAAGTTATTAAAATTATTTGTTCTAAACACAAAAGTTCCCACGTTGTCTTTTTCAGAATTGGAAAGGACATGGTCCAAAGCCAACAAATGTCAAAATAAATAGTTTCATCTGTTCTTGGAGTTAGCTTAAATGCTTTTCTTCTTTGTAAGCCATTTGAAAACAGCAGTGATTACCATGAGAAAAGTGCTGCCTATTTAAGAGGTAATTATAAGGATATGAAATTGACAACAAAATTAGTGCTCTTAGTTGTTTTTTAAAATTATATTAGTACTTCCATAGCAGACTAGATAAATCTCTTTCCTATTGCTTCTAGCTAATTGAAATATTAATACATTTGAAATACAAAAAATGTGACTGATCATATGCAAATATAACTTGCAAAAGATAATTCTTTTATGCATAGAATATCACCTCTAAGGAAATTAGAAACAAAGGATATTTGGTTCATGTATTTGTTGCCCAAAAGTAGGCAAGATTTTATTTTTAAGAAATTATAAATTTTTGATAACTAGGGTTTAACTAAAGGGAAACAAAATATAAAACCACAAATTCATTCTTCTTTGTCAGAACCTGATGTTCTTACAAAATTTTATGTAAGGGCCCAGTGTTTATCATTTCAACCTTGTTTTGATAAAGCATGCCTAGAAATCCTATAATTTACGTATTCCAAAAACCTAAGAGTCCATTCTTAAGGGACAGAAAACAATTATGATACAATAGCATGAGTGCTACAACAGAGAGATATATGAGGTGAAATGGAGTAAATATGCTTGTCAGAAACAGGGAAGCTTTCTCAAAGGCTGTAAGTGAGACTAAAAGAATGTGTCAACAAATAATAGGAAGAAAGGAATTAAGAATAGCATGGACAAACACACACACATGCATATACACACACAGTGGTTTGTGTGGCTAAGGCATAGAGTTCACAGCAGGGGAATAGATGGTAATCAGGGAGACAGATTAAGAATGACCTAATAAGACTCATGTGTTTGTCAAGGTAAGTAATGCTATGTGCTAGAACAATTATGTGCAGAACAATTTTATAAATCCTATTGGTTTAACACAATGCAGGTTTACTTTATGCATAAAGAATAGTTTAATTGAGTGTTAATTGGGTGCCCTTCCATGTGGTGATTCTGGGAACATGGCTTATTGTTCCCTGCAGTTCTATATGCTCCAGGAAATTTCTGGTTAATAATATCAAATGCTCCTGAGGGATCAACCCAACTTGAAAAGTGCCCACTTCATGTAGCAACTAAAAGGTCACTGTGATGGTTTCAGGAGTAATTTCATTGGAGCATAAGGGTAAAAGCCAGATTGCAGTGGAGGTGAGTGAGAGGTGAGAAAAAAGATAGGTACCAATGACTCTTCAAAAATATTGGATGTAAATAAAAGAGAAGACAAGAATTACAGATGAGGAGAGAATACTTGAGGGGGTTTTTATTATTTGTCTTTGATTGTTTTTGCCAGCACAGAGATTTTAGCATGGTTATATGATGAGAATAAAGATTTAGTTGAGAGGAAAAGGTTGTAGATGCTGAAAGGAGAGCAATAATTAAGTGAGGTCCCTGAAAAAGCAGCTGGCAATGAGATTCAGAGGACAGATAAAGGGATTAACCTTATGCTGGAAGCCCTAAGCTTTGCCCACTGACCTGGGAGAGAAGGCAATGAGATAAAGAAAAGTAATGTTAAAGCTGTTTCAGGAATGTCAAAGAGGGTGTTTGAAGTTCAAATATATGTCTAAAAAAAAAAACTTCAAATAATAGAGAAATAAACCATGTATTTAAAAACTATTGTGAATCATGGGCTATTGGATCTATTCTCATGTAGTCTAGAAAGGCTGGACTGCTACTTAATTTTCTTCATTGAATGTGGCTCCTGCTCGTCACTAAATGTGTTTCAATGGTCACACATTTTATTGGTAGACTTAAAAGATATATGTGTAAGTTAATATATGATTTTAGCTGTTACTTTGGAATACATAATGTAAATCTTTGAAAGATTTGAAAACTTGTATTTGATATTAGTTGAGTAATTTTGAGGATTCTGCCTACTGATTATAGATGGAATATATTCGTGTTTTTCTTTTGACAGAAATAGGGCAGTGTGATTTTTTCTATTTGATTAAAAATATATTAAAGATAAATTTTAGTATTCTTGATGTAAGCATTCTGTGCATTTATTGTTTTCAGAAGGAGCTTTAGGCAAAGTTCTAAAGATTTTTGTTTATTAGTAAAGACAAAACATTGTCTCAAAGGTCATATGAAGAAGAGAAAAAACTAATCTACTTAATTTTAATTATTCTAAATTATTCTGTTGGTCTTTCCCATTTTACTTTTAGGTGTTAGACAAATGGATCATTTCTACTTTTCTCCTTGCAGAATCCGTAGCATCCACAAAAGTGATTCATTCATTCTAAAGTGTCAATATAGACTATCAATACATTTTGATGATTTGGGGACAGTTTACCACTCTGGCCTTGCCTTTTCTTTTCTAAATATACAAAGATATACTGCCTCTTTTGGAATCATAGAATCTCAGTGGAAGCTGGAAGTTTAGAAGGCATCACAGCTTCCATATACTAGAGATTGCACACCTTTATTCATTCAGTGAACGTTGGTTGAGTTCCTACCTCTTTAGCCTTATCGCAGGGTCGGTTTTTACTTACTGTCTATGATTAGCCACACTTGACTTCTTTCAATTCCCTGACCTCCTTTCAACCTCTAGGACATCTCATACTCTATTTATTCCGTGTGCCTACAATACTCTCTTCCCAGAACCTGTCCCTTAGTCTAGCTGATACTTACTCATCTTACAGGTTTCTATAACTCAAACAGCTTCCCTAGGAAATCTTTCTCTGCCTGCACCTGCTACCTTAAATCTCCCATTTAAATGCTCTCTTATTTTTATATATCTTTTTAGTCGTAATTAATGCATACTTTTTCACCTGGTAACTCTAACACTAAATGCTAACCTCCATGATATCAGGAACTATGCACGTTTTGTTCACCACCATATTGCTAGGTCCCTAGAAGAGTGCTGGCACATAGTAGGTATTTAATTAAAAGTCTTGAATGACTGAATGAAGTTTTGAATGAAGGAAGTCCCCAGAATTTGATACTGGAAAGTGCTTACTGAATCAGAAAGAATTATCGTTCTTCAGACACTCATTTTCTTCTAAGGAGAATTCATGTAATTAAGTAATTATTAAATATTATAGTAGCTAAAAAGGTGAATGTTGATCAGAATACCTGGGTTGAAATCCTGGCTTCCTTCTATATATATTTATTATTGACCAAATAACATAATCTTCCTAAGGCTCAGTTTCCTTATCTGTAAAATGGGGGAAATTATAGTACCTACCTGTACCTACTTACAGTACTTACCAGATACTGCAGACTGGCTTATTGATTACCCATTCTGGCTCCATTATATCTCACCTTCCTACCATAGAGCCTGAAAAATTAAAACAAAACAAAACAGAACTTTAGTTCTAGATTTCCTTGAAGCTACATTTCTACTTGGAATTTGGTTCCACTGAGCAAATTCAGAAGCAGAAGGGAACAGAGAAGGCAGTAGCCACATGTGGCAAGCATGGTGATAGAGATGTCTGGTTCTTTAGGGACAGTTTTAGTGAAATCTCTTAAATCTAGGTGTAGGTGCTGGTACTCGTGTGAAACCAATGCGCCGTTCTTCTAAAATAGTCAGGTAGTGTGCATGGATATTTCTTCTGTTGGCTTTAATGCTGGATGCTTTGTTTCTGCTGAAACATCTGAGCTTGATTCTTTAGCCCTCCAAAAGATTCTGTGAGCTAATTAATACCCAGAATGATTCATTTCTGCTCCAGATAGCTAAAGAGGATTCTCTAGCTTGCAACAATGAAGTATAGAAGATTAATCCACAAATAGTTTGTTCCATCTAAATGGAAGCTTTGTCCTTGAGACTTGAACACAAAGACTGTAACAAATCAAGGTAAGACAATTAATACTATATTTGGCAAATAACCTAATGTTACTTTACCTGATTTTGTGTCAAAACCCTTCCTGAAAACTTCTTGAGGAGCCAGTTTCATGATTTATTACCGTATAGATGGATATAGATAAAATTTTGACAAGTGCGCTTGATTCAGTTGCTAATTTAAATATATATAGAAATAAATCTAGAAGAATACAATGCTAAATTACATTGCAAACAATTTCTTTCCTTCATGCTTATCTGTATTTTATTATTTCTCAGAAACAAATACATATTATTTATATATCTTTAAAAAGACAAATCTTTTAGCTGTTAAAACTTTCATGTGTATATAGTGCTTTCAATTTTTTTATAAAAACTCTCACATGTATTAATTTTACGACCACTGTGTAAGATAATTGGTAGTGTAGTCATTTGTCACACAACAATGTTTGGGTCAATAATGATGGTCTCATAATGTTAAAATAGAGCGTATCTAGAAACCTGATATCTGGCACTTGATATTGGCATTGCAGATCAAGTAGGGGAAATGATTGATATTTACTAATGGTACTGGGGCATTTGGTTTTCCATATGAAAAAATATCTATATAAATAAAAATATATACCATCTAGGTTTGTGTAAGTAGACTCTCTGATGTTTGCATAGTGATGAAATTGCCTAATGATGCATTTCTCAGAACATATCTTTGTTGTTAAGTGATGCATGACTGTATTGCTCTTATATAATATTGCAAACTGAGGCCAAGAGAAAGTAGTAATTGTCAGAGTGAGAACTTGAGTTCAGGTTTCTGACTACATTATTACTTTCTTGCTTTATCACAGCTGATCAGCAGTTCACTGAGAGCAGCTCTCTGTAAAATGAAATACATTTTGATCATCAGAGCCAAGTGAAAGACTTAAATGGTAGCCCAGACTGTACCATGGATTAGGTTTGCAACTTGAAGCAGGCTAATGAACCTTTTTCAGTTCATTTCTATCTGTAAAATGAGGTTCAGAACAAATGTCTCTGAGGAAATACAAAAATAAATAAAATTAAAAATAAATAAATAAAATGAGGATGCCACAAACTTCTGGTCAATATGACCCCATAAGTTTATAATACATAACAATGGGAAATAAATAAAGTATAAGACTAAAAATTTAAAAGACAGGGCCAAGTTCAAAAACAAAATAGAACATTTCAGTGGCCTTCAAATGGAATAGAACCTAAGAAGTATACAGGATTGAGGCTTAGGAACTGCTATGCTCTGACCCAGAGTATCAGTTTATATTTGGTAGAGAACTAAAAGTGTTTTGTGCGAAAGTGGAGACCGGATCTAGGATTACTGTCAAAAGCCAAGGTCAGGGGCAAGGCAGAAGTAGGTAGGATGGGCGTCTGAAAACCAGAATTCAAAAATACATAAGGAAATCTAAAATTGAGTAATGCATCTAACAAAATCAACTTTCAAAAGCTAATTCATTTCAGGTGAAATTAATTTTATGGAACATCCTAACAGATATTTTCTAAAAGCTTGAAGAAATAGGAAGAAAAGTAGAACAAAGTGGATGAATAGAACCCTCCAGCTATTGTACTCCCCCACCTCAGGAACACCATATTGAACAACTATCCACACAAGACACCACTTTTATAACAACCAAAATTTAGGTGAGCAATCACAGTACCTGGTTTTAACGTCATATCTAGGAAAGAGAAGGTAGAAAAGACAACCTTGAATTGCCTACACCTACCCTGCCCCATTCCCTGACAATGTGGTGTGGCATGGAGAGAGAATTTGTGTTTTTGGAAGAGGAAGAATGCAGTGATTGTTGGACTTTGCATTGGAACTAAGTGCTGCCCTGTCATAATGGAAAGCAACACAGGGGAGAAGTCAGCAAGAGCCTAAGAGGGAGCACTTGGAGCATCCCTAGTCAGAAGGGATTATCCATTCCAGCTTGTGGATCCCAAGTTCTGGCTAGCCTCACCACTGTGGGCTAAAGTGCTCTTCGGTTCTAAATAAACCTGAAAGATGGTCTAGGCCACAAGGACTGTAATTCCTGGGCAAATCTTAGCCCTTTGCTGGGTTCCGAGCCAATGGACTTGGGGTGAACATGACCTAGTGAGACACCAACCAAGGAACTGCTTGCAGTACTCCTCACCCAACCCAAGACAGTGAAGCCCACAGTTCTGAGAGAGACTCCTTCCTTTTACTTTAGGAGAGGAGATGGGAGAGTAAAGGGGACTTCATCTTTCAACTCAGAAATAACAGCTCGTCCACAGTCAAATAAGGTCTTAGGCAGACTCCTGAGGCTCCCATTCCAGGCACAATCTTCCCTGTCTTTCTAGATACACCCTGCACCAGAAGGGAACCCGCTATCCTGAAGGGAAGGAGATTGTCCAGACAAGATTTGTCACCTGCTGGCTAAAGAGCCCATGGGCCTTGAATAAACATCAGTGGTAACCAGGCAGTACTTGCCACGTGGTAACCGGCAGTACTTGCCACGAGACTCAGCGACATGCTGGCTTCTGGCATGGCCCAGTACATTCTGAGCAGAGCTGACCAGAGAAGAGGGTCTCCTGCTTGAGAAAGGAGAGGGAAGAATAAAAGAGACTTTGTTGTGCAGCTTAGGCACCAGCTTGGTCACGGTGAAGTACAGGACAAAGCAGGCTCTTAAGGTCCCAGATTCCAGGCTGTGACTCTTAGATGGCATTTCTGGACCTGCACTGGGCCGGAGGGGAGCCCACTGCCCTGAAAGGAGAGGCTCAGGCCTGGCAGCATTCACCACAAGTTGACTGAAGAGCTCTTGGGCCCTGAGTGAATATTGGCCACACAGTACACAACTTGGGCCTGGGGCAGTGGTGCCCATAGGGGAGACTACTTCTGCTTGAGGAAAGGAGAGAAGAGAATGGGAAGGACTTTGTCTTGTGGCTTGCATGCCAGCTCAGCTGCAGTAGAATAGAAGAATAGACTACCAAGTAGATTCCTAAGGATTCTGACTCCCGGCTGTGGTTCCCGGACAGCATTCATTTCTGGACCCATCCTGGGACAAGTGGGAGCTTACCACCCTGAAGGGAAGTACACAAGCCTGTCTGGATTCACCACCTTCTGACTGAAGAACACTTGGGCCTTGAGTGAACATCATCAGTAGTCAGGCAGTGGTCACCGCCGGCCTTGGGCAAGATCCAGTGCTGTGCTGGCTTCAGATCTGACCCAGTGCAGTTTCAGTGGAGGTGGCCACAGGAGTGTTTGTGCTCTCCAGGGAGTGCTCCCCTATCTCCAGGCTGCTCAGCACAGAGTGAAAGACTATGTTTGTTAGTGGAAAATAAAAGAAGACAACAAAATTTTATGCCTGATAATCCATGGAATTCTCTCAGATCTCACCTGATTCTCCCTTAGGTTCACCAAGGCTGGACCTCTGTAAGTCTTTAAAAGTCTCAGTGTTAGTGGACTTGGGGTGCTCCCTAATGCTGATATGGCTGCAGTAACTAAAGACTTAAATTACAGTACTCAATTTCCATTGAATACTTGGAAATCCCTCCCAAGAAGAATGGGTACAAACAAGTCTAGACTGAGAAAACTATAATAAATAACTAACTCTTAAATTCCCAGACATGGATGAGTATCCACAAGCATCAAGACTATCCAGGAAAATGTGACCTGACCAAATGAACTAAATACGGTACCAGTGACCATCTTGGAGAGACAGAAATATGTAACCTTTCAGACAGATAATTCTAAATAGCTGTTTTGGGGAAACTCTTTGAAATTCAGGATAGTACAGAGAAGGAATTCAGAATTCTATCAGATAAATTTAACAAAAAGACAAATATTTTTTAAAAATCAAGCAAAAATTCTGGAGCAGAAAAATTCAGTTGACATACCAAAGAATGCATTAGATTATCTCAACAGCAGAACTGATCAAGCAGAAGAAAGAATTACCAAGCTTGAAGACAGTCTATTTGAAAATACACAATTAGGGAGACAAAAGAAAAAACAATGGAGCACACCTACAGAATCTAGAAAATAGCCTCAAAAGGGAAATCTAACGGTTATTGGTCTTGACGAGGATGAAGAGAGCTTGAAATAGGAAGCTTATTCAAAGGCATAATAAAAGAGAACTTTCCAAACCTAGATAAAGAGATCATATTCAAGCACAAAAAAGTGATAGAACACCAAGCAGATTCAATTCAAATAAGTCTACCTCAAGACACTTAATAACCAAACTCCCAATGGCCAAATGTAAAGAAAGGATCCTGAAAGCAGCAAGAGCAAAGAAACAGATAACATTCAATGGAGTTTCAATACGCCTGGCAGCAGACTTCTCAGTGGAGACCTTATAGGTCAGGACAAAGTAGCACGACATATTTAAAGTGCTGAAGGAAAAAATCTTTTACCCTTGAATAGTATATCCAGGGAAAATATTCTTCACACATGAAGGAGAAATAAAAGACTTTCTCAGACAAACAAAAGCTGAGGGATTTCATCAACGCCAGACTTGTCTTACAAGAAGTGCTAAAGGGAGTTCTTCAATCTGAAAGCAAAGGATATTAACAAGCAATAAGAAAACATCTGAAGATACAAAACTTACTGGTTATAGTACACAGACAAACACATAACATCTTAACATTGTAATTGGGGTGTGTAAGTTACTCATATATTGAATAGAAAAACTAAAAGATGAGCCAACCAAAAATAAGAACTACAACAACTTTTCAAGGGATACTATAAGAAGATATAAATAGAAACAACAGAAAGTTAAAAAACAAGGGATGTGAAGTTAAAGTGAAGAGTTTTTATTAGTTTTCTCTTTGCTTAGTTGTTAGTTTGGTTTTGCAATCATTGTTAAATTATCATCAGTTTAAAATAATTGGTTATAAGATGATATTTGCAAGCCTCATGGTAAACTCAAATCAAAAAAGCCTACAACAGATACACAAAATATAAAAAGCAAGAAATTAAAACATACCATCAGAGAAATCATCCTGAAAAAAAGGAAGACAGGAAGGAAAGAAATAAGAAAGAGAATACCGCAAAACAACTAGAAAACAAATAATAAAATGGCAGTGGTAATTTCTTATTATAAATAATAGCATTGAATGTAAATCGACTAAACACTACAATCAAAAGACAGAGCGTGGTTGAATGGATTAAAAAAACTGTACCCAAGGATCTGTTGTGTACAAGAAACACGGTTCACCTATAAAGACACAGAGAGACTGAAAACCAATCAGAGAGCTCACTAAAATGCTAATTAGGCAAAAACAGGAGTTAAAGAAATAGCCAATCATCTATTGCCTGAGAGCACAGCGGGAGGGACAAGGATCTGGATATAAACCCAGGCATTTGAGCCGGCAATGGCAACCCCTTTGGGTCCCCTCCCTTTGTATGGGAGCTCTGTTTTCACTGTGTTTCACTGTATTAAATCTTGCAACTACAGAAAAAAACAAAAAGATATTCCATGCCAACAGAAACTGAAAAAGAGTAGGAGTAGCTGTACTTTATATCAAACAAAATAGATTTCAAGACAAAAACTGTAAGAAGAGACAAAGAAGGGCATTATAGTCATGATAAAGAAGTCAATTCAGAAAGAGGATATAACAATTGTAAATATATATGCACCCAACACTGGAGCACCCAGATATATAAAGAAAATATTACTAGAGCTAAAGAAAGAGATGGTCTCCAATACAATAATAGCTGTAGACTTAACCACCCCATTTTCAGTATTTGACATATCTTCCAAGCAGAAGGTCAACAAAGAAACATCAGCCTTAATCTGCACTATAGACCAAATGGACATAATAGGTATGCACAAAACATTTCATTCAACAGCTGCAGAATACACACTCTTTTTCTCAAAATATGGATTATTCTCAAGCGTAGATCATACTTGAAGCCACAAAACAAGTTAAAAATTAAAAATACATATATATATATGAAGTATCTTCTCTGATCACAGTGGAATAAAACTAACAATAACAAGATAAAGTTTTGAAAACATACAAACACATGAAATTTAAACAATATGCTCCTGAATGACCAGTGGATCAATGAAGAAAATAAATAGGAACTTAAATGATTTTTGAAACAAACAAAAATAAAAACACAATGTTCCCAAACTTATGGGATAGAGTGAAAGCAGTACTAAGAGGAAAGTATAAGTGCCTACCTCAAAAAAGTAGGGAAACTTTACACAAACAACCTAATGATTCATCTTAAAGAACAAAAAAAGCAACAACAAACCCAAAATTAGTAGAAAAAAACAAAATTAGTAGGAAAAAAAAGAAATAGCAAAAGATCAGCACAGAAATAAAGGAAATTGAAATTAAAAAGCAATGCAAAAGATCAACAAAATGAAAAGTTAGTTTTTTGAAAAGGTAGACAAAATGGACAAATCTTTAGGCAGACTAAGAAAAAAAACAAAGAGAAGACCTAAATCAGAGACAAAAAAGGAGACATTATAACTCCTAACACAGAAATTCATAGGATCATTACAGACTACTGTGAGCTACTATATGCCAGTAAATTTTAAAAACATAAAAGAAATGGATAAAGTCCTAAACACAAACAGCCTACCCAGATTGAACCATGAAGACAGCCAAAACCTGACTAGATCAATAATAAGTAATGAGATCAAAGCTGTAATAAAAAGTCTCCCCACAAAGAAAAGCCCGGGGTCTGATGGTATCACTTCTGAATTCTCCAAACATTTAAAGAAAAACAAATACCAATTCTACTTAAAATATTCTGAAAAATTGAGAAGGAGGGAATACTTCAAAACTCATTCTATGAGGCCAGTACCAGGGTAACCAAAAGCAGACAAAGACACATTTAAAAAAGGAAAACCACAACCCAATATCCCTGATGAACTTTGATGCGAAAATCCACAATCAAATACCAGCAAACAAATTCAACAACACATTAAAAAGATCTTTCATTATGACCAAGTAGGATTTATCCTGGGGATGCAAGGATGGTTCAACATACACAAATCAAACAAAATAATAGGCAAAATCCATATGATCATCTTGATTGATAATGAAAAAGCATTTGATAAAATCCAACATCTCTTCATGATAAAAACCCTCAAAAAACTAGGTATAGAAGGAAGATACTCCACTCCATCTCAGTAAAAACCATATACAACAAACCTACAGAAAATGTCATACTGAATTGGAAAAACCTGAAAGCCCTTGATATAACATCTGGAACAAGACAAGAATGTTACCATTCACTACTGTTATTCAACATATTACTAAAAGTCTTAGCTAGAGCAATCAATTAAGAGAAATAAATAAAAGGCATACAAATTGGAACAGAAGAAGTCAAATTATCCTTGTTTGCAGAGGATATGATCTTATGTTTGGAAAACCCTAAATACTCTACCAAAAAACTGATAAATTCAGTAAAGTTATAGGATACAAAATCGACATACAATAATCAGTAGCATTTCTATATGCCAACAGCGAACAATCTGAAAAAGAAATCAAGAAAGTAACTCTGTTTACAGTAGGTACAAATAACATAACTAGGAATGAATGGACTTAAACAAACAAGTGAAAACTCTGCAATGAAAACTAGAAGTATTGAGGCAAGAAACTGAAAAGTACATAAAAAGTGGAAAGATATTCCATGTTCATGGATTGGAGTAGTCAATATTGTTGAAATGTCCATACTACCCAAAGCAATCTACACATTTAATCCAACCCCTGTGAAAATAGCAATGACATTCTTTGCAGATATAGAAAAAAAAAATCCTAAAATTTGTATGGAACCGCAAAAGACCCAGAATAGCAAAAGCCATCCTGAGAAAAACCAACAAAACTGGAGGAATCATATTACCAGGATTCAAATTATACTACAGAGTTACAGTAACCAAAATAGCGTGGTACTGGCATAAAAATTGATACATGGAACCGAATAGAGAACCCAGAAATAAATCCGTACATCTACAGTGAACTTATTTTCAACAAAGATGCTGAGAACATACATTTTGGAAAAGACAGCCTCTTCAATAAATGATGGTGGCAAAACTAGATATCCATATGCAGAAGAATGAAACTAGACCCCTATTTTTCATTGTATACAAAAATCAAATCAAACTGGATTAAAGACATGCATCTAATGCCTCAAACATGAAACTACTACAAGAAAATATTGTAAAAAACACTCTGGGACATTCATCTGGGCACAGATTTGTTGAAAAATACCCCACAAGCACCAGCAACCAAAGTAAAAAGGGATAAATGGGATTACATCAAATTAGAGAACTTCTGCATGGCAAAGGAAATAACGAAGTTAAGAGGCAACCCACAGAATAGGAGAAAATATTTGCAAACTACTTATCTGACAAGGGATTAATAACCAGAATATATAAGGAGCTCGAACAACTCTACAGGAAAAAAAAAATCTAATGGTCCATTTAAAAAATGGCAAAAAGATGTGAATAGACATCTCTCAATAGGAGACGTATAAATGGCAAAGAGGTATAAGAAAAGGTGCTCTCAATGTTATTGATTATCAGAGATATGCTAATCAAAACCACAATGAGAAATCATCTCACCCCGATTAAAATGGCTTTTATCCAAAAGACAGGCAATAGTGAATGCTAGCAAGGATGTGGAGAAAACAGAACTCTTGTACACTGTTGGTGGAAATGTAAGTTAGTACAGCCACTATGGAGAACAGGATGGAGGTTCTTCAAAAAATTAAAACTAGAACTATCATATGATCCAGAAATCCCACTGCTAAGTATATACCCCAAGGAAAGGAAATTAGTATATTGAAGAGATATCTACACACTCCCATGTTTATTGCAGCACTATTCACAATAGCCAAAATTTGGAAGCAACCTAAATGTCCATCAGCAGACGAATGGAAATGAAAATGTACCACAGAAAATGTGGCACTTATACACAATGGAGTACTATTCAGCCATAAAAAGAATGACATCCTGTCATTTGCAGCAATATGGATGGGACTGGAGGACATTATGTTAATAGAAATAAGCCAGGCACACAAAGATTAACTTCACATGTTCTCATTTATTTGTGGGAGCTATAAATTAAAACAATTGAACTCATGGAGATAATAAAATGGTGGTTACCAGAGGCTGGGAAGGGTAGTTGGGAACCAGGTGGGAGTGGAGATGGCTAATGGGTACAACAAAAAAATAGAATGAATAGGATCTAGTATTTGATAGCACAACAGAGTGACTATAGTCAACAGTAATTTATTGTACACTTAAAAATAACTAAAAGAATGTAATTGGAATGTTCGTAATACAAAGAAATAATAAATGCTTGAGGTTAGGGACACCTCATTTACTGTGATATGATTATTACACATTGTGTGCCTGTATCAAAATATCTTATGTACCCCATAAATATATACATCTACTATGTACCCATGAAAATTAAAAATGAAAAAAAAATTTAAAGCTTAAAAAATTAAAACCAAAGAAGAAAACTAGGAAGAAATAAAAATACAACAGGTAAATAGAAAAAAAGAAAGTAGAACTCTTAGAAGTGGAAAATATGCTTATTAAATAAATATAACATCTGCTCTATGTGTTTACAAAATTACAAGACCATCGTGAGGACTCAATAGGATTGTGTCAGCCTGTGTTTTGTGAATTGAAACCCTTTGTAGTAAGAAACGGGAAATTGGGAGATTAGCCAAGAGATTTCTTCAATAGAGATCTCTCAGCTGGCTGGCAAAGAATTGGGGTAGCCGTAAGAGAAGGAAAGACTGTCATAAAAGGAAGAATATATTGACAAATTTCACTTCACCCTCGAATTTGCATGAGGAACTAGTCTCCTGGGACACCTTGCCTTAATCTATACTTAAAGGAAGAAAAAATTTATGCTTTTTTAAGTTGCTCATAAAATAATTGACTCTTATCTCTTGTAAAGGGAAGAGAATGGAAAAAATGTACTACATAAATTAAGGCCATTATTATTCTTTCATTTTAGAAAAAAAAAATCACTCTAGGGAGGAAAACATCTGGACATTGACAGTGCATGCTTTTTCAAATGTGCATTTCTATGGTGGTGTGCATTTGGAATTGGGCATGCAAACCTGAATTTGTGTATGGTATATTTTTATGCAAATGTGTACATGTATATCATAATGCTTGTTCTGTTCCACTCAAAAGTGGGTGGAGATATGAATATTATTGAGCAAGTATAATTTTTTATACAAGCATTGTGTGGGCAGCTTCCATTCTGGCTAAGCATCTTAACAAAAATGCAAAGCTCAGATAAGAACAGGGAGATTTTGTAAGTGTTAATATTAAAGCATGAATGTTTCTAATCACTCTCTAGGCCTGGTGGGTCTTGAATTAGAAAGAATGAAGCCATCCAGTACCAGGAAAATTGATATACAGGAAAGAGATATACTGTGCTTTATCTATCTACATTATATATATATGTGTGGGTGTGTGTATATATATGTGTGTGTGTGTGTATATATGCATA
This sequence comes from Rhinopithecus roxellana, assembly GCF_007565055.1. Lineage (NCBI taxonomy): Eukaryota > Metazoa > Chordata > Mammalia > Primates > Cercopithecidae > Rhinopithecus > Rhinopithecus roxellana. The sequence goes on along the minus strand of NC_044558.1, from coordinate 21,546,668 downwards.
TATATATATATGCGTGTGTGTGTGTGTATATATATATATAGAGAGAGAGAGAGAGAGAGGAGCAAATGGCCATTTGGAATTCTGTATCTTGGAAGTCAAGCAAAACATGATGCCTGACCCAGAATTATAAATATTCTTGATGTGAAACTGAAGCACTTGAAAGAGCTTTCTGAATAAATTCAAAATAACCTCACACCAGCCATGAAGCTCCATAACCACAAATCATACAAAAAACCAATCTGGCAATAGTTGAGATATATGAAATGCGATCAATGTGTACCTACCCTACAACTTACTCACATTGTTAAAAACAACAACAACAACAACAACAAAAACTGAGAACTGGAAATGTGACTTTGATCTCCCTACCTACCACCTAGTGGAATCAGTGCTTCTAAGTGAAAAAAAAAAAAAATATGAGAGTAGAAAAGGGGCTGGAGATGGGAAAAGGGAAGGCTATTTTCTTGAAAGTGAATAAAGAATAACCTAGAAGCCTCCCTAGAAACATATTCAGGATTGAGAAACAACCAAAGAGGCAAATAGAGAACAATTCTGTAACAAAATTTTTATTTTGAGTTTGGGTGACTTAGAGGCACGCAGCAGCTTCCACATGGAACCGAGATACGGACCTGCAAACTAAATCAACAGGAAGGAGGTTTTTCCTTAGTGACCCGAAGAATGTTAAGAGTATCTCACCCAGTGATTGGTACAGAAGTAAGTGCTATATTAGGATGTGAAAATGAAGACATTTATAAAGATCTGATTTATGTATGAAATTGTGGTATCCTAAAATGAGTAATGAAACGGTACTTATAATTGTGCACCTGCTTCTTGAATCTATCCCTTAATTTCTATTCTCGGAGTCATCAGGTTCTTATTACCTCTTGCCTAAATTATTGCAATAACTTTCTAACTGGCCTTCTGTCTTTAGTCTCTTCCCTGTCTAAAGTATTCTCTTGCTCAGAAGTTTTCAGTGTCTCCCCACTGCCTACAAAGCACAAAGCATGGCAGTCAGTATCCTCTATGATCTGGATCCAAATTTACATTTCCGGCCTTATCTGCCATTACTTTTCTCTATGTACTTTGTGCTTCAGCCAAATTGGCTAATCACCATTCCCCAAACATCCTCCAGAGTGATGTTTCTAAAACACAAACATGATCTTGTTATTGCCTTACTGGAAACCCTTCAGTGACTTCTTATTGCTGTTCTGTAGGATCAATCCCAAAGTGCTTAAGCTACAATACAACCCTCTAAATCTGGCCCCTGTCAAGCTCTCCAGCCTTATCTCTGACCACCAGACCCCAATCCACCCTCCTCAAAACCTACAATCCAGCCATATGGAATTACTTAAAGTTCTCTGAATAGGCCAACCTGTTTCTTGCCCTTGAGCCTTTGTTAAGATGTTTCCTCTGCCTTGTACACCCTTCCTGCTAACCCTTCCTTCATCCTGCCCACAATGCCCCATGGTCCACCTGGAAAAAAGAAAAAAAGCTTTTTTTTTTTCTTTCTAAAACTCAACTCACCTCTGTAAAAACTTTTCCATTTCTAAAAACCTGATTACCACCTTCCTTATATGTCTCCACTACTTGTTCTCCCGTAATCCCAGTGCCAGGTACACTTTTTTAGCATTAAAACCATGACACTTTTTTGCATTAACTATTTCCTAATATATATGTGACCTAATTAAGGGCAGGGACAATGTCATATTTATCCTTCTAGCCCTGACACCTCACGTAATGCAGAGAACGGAAGAGAGTTCAATAACTGTTATGAAAGTGCCAGCTCCTTGAGAATAGGGCCTGTGTTTAGTGAGTATTTGTTAAGAGAATGAATCAATGATGTACAGTTGTAGTCTATCTGCCTATGTTTTGATATGCAATAAAAAAGTCTTTTAGACAGCACATCGTATGTGTTGTAGAGCAGTGCATCTCAAACTTTAATGTGCACATGAATCATCTGCAGATCTTGGAAAAATTGTGTTCAGTTTCAGTAGATTTGAGTGGAGCCATAATTCTGCACTTCTAATAAGCTCCTAGGAGATGCCAATGCTGCTGATCCTCAGACCACACTTTAACACACTATACAGCAGACCGAGGGAAAGGATTTCTCATGAGAGGTTTAAGGGAGGAACAAACTGTGGAAGAAACTCAATAGAAGGGAAGGACTACTTAGTGGTGCCTGCAGAGGTCATACCCAGCTGTGAATGTATTGTCAGGCTTTTTTGAGGCAGTGTTAGGGACTGATATTTAATCTTTACTGCTTTTATTTCCTCTATAATCGCAGCTCCCAGAGTCAGGTTTTCCCTCTATTCATTCCCCATGTAGATTCAGTCTGTGTGATTTTTCTCTATATAAGCTCCCTCCAGATTCCTTTTTAGACTAACCTGAAGCTGTTCTCCTGTCTGCTTTCCATAAATTTAAGTAGTCTCTGCCTTATTGCCCAAACCCTGGAAATTCCATCTTTCCAGATTTCAGAAGGCTCTCCAGCTGCCTGAATTGTTTTGCCTTCATTTTAACCCAAAACAGTTTTTCCTTCCCCTCTGAACGAACCACATTCACCCCTACAAAGGCCATTTCCCTGCTGCTGCTGTGATTGATAAGTACAGATCTCATTCTGAAAGACTTGCTGCTCTCCCCGCCCCACTTTCAGAAGAACATGAAGTAGTCAGGATTTTAAACTGCAGGGTGGCTTAGGAGAACTCCGGCGTTCATATTGTTGACTGATTAAATGTCATGAAGGAAAAGCAAATGTAGAAGAGAAAAGGAGATTTGGCTGGCAGCTGCAGGAGGTTGTAAAGCATGTAATATCATGGAAACTGCCAATGCTTTGCTAGTGTCAGTTTATAATTAGAGATGCCATTTTAAGGTGAATTTTGACATTTACTGCTACTAGTTGACTTTTTCAGTAATATCTAGCTCCATATTAGAGCACTGTTTCTTTTTTTAGGATGTTAAGTAAACCCAGAGGTGTCAGGTTCAATCCAGGAATCATGAGCATATTGTAAAACAATTTTATGTCTTAAAACACAAGTTGTTATTAACACTAACATTTGCACAGTCATATACATGAATATAATCATAATCATAGTTTATAAAAATAAAATTATAAACTTGTATTATTTGGATGCAAGTGATTACAAAGCTTTTTTCCTACTCCTAGCAATATCCAATGGATTCATCAATGCATTGTTTAAATAACCACACTTGAATGTATAAAAATGATGTATTTTAAGTCTGTTTGGTCACACACTTTCATGTTTCCCAAGACTATGCACATAACCTAGGATACTAAGCATTAAATTGTTTACATGCTGTTTAAAAGATAGATTTGTTTGATTTATTTTTCATTAGTGGGATAAAAATTGACCCAATTTATCTGTTAGTTATAAGCTGGCACATTAGATGGGTTTAGAGCTTCCACTAATTTCAAAGGAAGCATTAGGTTCTATTAGCTCCTTGAAGCATGAAAGACCAAACAGATTCACTATATAAATGCTGGAAACTTCTAACTATGCATTTATTTTCTCAAGATTTTAAACCCAGTTATCAGTGCAAGCAATGTATCTTTGACATTTGTAAAACACCTGTAGCCATTAAAAATTGACCCCTTCCCACCTCCAATCTTTCTAAAACAGATACAAGTAATCCCAGAAGATCCTTTGGAGGGAAATGTAGTATTTGTTTTATAGAACAATCACAAAGTTGTCAAATTTCAGAGCTGGATTTGTTCCTAAGGATCATCTGGTTTGACTCTCATTTTGTAGCTGGGAAGGAAATCAAGTTCTGGAAAGATGGCAGGGCCATATCTAAACTGCATTTCCTGGCTCTCAGGCTGGGAATCTTCCATTTCTCTTATGTACTGGATATGTGCATTAAGTAAGTATAGCTGGATTTACTTGAATCTATAATAGACGTATTTTAGAAATAAGCCATTAACTCTTTCAAGAACAATAGGCTCAAGTATAACTGATAGAACTCCTAAGGAAGAAAATATTTCTTGCATTAAGTTGTACCACAGGCTTTACCCTAGTCCATAGCCACTGGATTGAATCTTAATTACTTTTAATTCTCTTATGATGTGAAAGAGAAATTACTTAGATAAGGTGAACTGAAGAATTAAGCAAAACAGATTCTGTTATAAATGAAATTACTGTACACTTAATTCTTAGGTTTGGGCTCTGTAACCAGAATAGAAAATACCAGTTTAAGGGAGAAATAGATGCAAGTTTACGACATAAGAACAATGATAAATGTGAAAGTACTTTAAAGAGGGTGGGAGCTCTGGAAATTATTAATATATCATATGATGTATACTTGCAGATTTTGTCTAACCTTTGAAAAACATTCATCACAAGTATAAAAGCTTAATATCCTTAACATATAAACAGCTGATAAAAATTGATGTAAGAAAAACACTTAAAACTAATAGAAAAATGGCCTAAGGACATGAAGTGGCATTTGCAATGAACATGAACAATGTTTTAGCTATTAATAATATAAGAAATGCAGATTTTTAAGGCTTATAATTTTTACCTACAAAAGTAGCTGTTTCTTTTTTTTAATAATATCTTTTTATTCTTTAATAATGACATTTGTTGACTAGAATGTGGTAAAATATACAATGCATGCTACATATACTATACAAATGTACAAGTACTATATGACCTTTCTGGAAAGTGGCTTAAAATTATGTATCAAGACTCTAAAAATGTATGTAGAACCTTTTACCCTGTAAACTCATTTCAAGGAATATATCTCAAGGATCAGATGCAGATCAACATTTATGAGTATAAAGATTCATTATAGCATCATTTATAATTATGAAAAATCATAATAAATCAAAATGTACAGGTGCAAATGGCTAAATAAATCATAAAATATCCATGGGAGAGAATTTTGTAGTCGTCAGGAATTGTGTTTTCACATGATACACAGCAAGGAAGAATTCTGACAACATAATGTTAAAAGAAAAATAAGGATTGTTTCCATCAAATTTGGAAAATTTCAGCTATTATTTCTTCAAATTTTTTTTTCTGTCCCCGTACCCCAAACCTTTTTTCACTTACTCCAATTACACATATATTAGGCCACTTGAAGTTGCTCCACAGTTCCCTGAGGCTCTGTTCATTTTTCTTTGGATTCCATTTTTTCTGAGTTTTCTTTTGAATGTTTTCAGTTGGCATGTTTTCAAGTTTTCATTAGTATGTTTTCTTTTGCATTGCTGAATTTACTTTTTATTCTAGCCAGTATGTTTCTCATCTTAGACTGAATTTTTATCTCCAGAAGTTTTTTCAGTCTTTTTTTATATCTTTCAGGTCTCTACTTATCTTTTAAGATATGGAATACAGCTTTTATGTATGTTTCAATATTTTAATGTTCTCATACGCCAATTCTAACATCTGTCAATTCCGGGTCAATTTTGATTATTATATCTCTTAATTGGGTTATATTTCCTATTTGTTTTCGTGCTTGTAATTTTTGATCAAATACCATACATGATAAATTTTACCTTACTTGATGTTGGATATATTTTTATGTTTCTATAAATATTTTTGAGGTTTTTTTTTTTTTTTTTTTTGGATGAAATTGACTTCCTTGGAAACATTTTGATCTTTTGGGGTCTTTTTAACTATGTTAGGCCAGAACACAGCAATACTAAATCTAGGGTCAATTATTTCCTGCTACTGAGGCAAGAGCCTTCTGTGTACTCCACCTAATTCTAATCTGGCTAATGGGAGCAAGCACTGTTCCTGGTCCTGTGTGGGCACTGGGCACTCTTGCCACTAATTCTTTTAGGTGTTTTTTCCTCCAGTATTGGGTTATTTCCTCACATTCATGCACTGAATATTTGAGGGAGTTCCTGTATGGATCTTCGACGTTTTGCTCACCCCATTAGATACTATCTGGACAACTCTATTTACCTTTGTCCTCTCAGACTGTCAAGTTCATCTCCTGGGTACCCTCCTCCTGCACCTACAGCCTAGATACTCTCTTAAGGCAATAAACTGGGGCAATGATAGGACTCAACTTGTTTGCTGTTTCTCAGAGATTTTGGCCCTTCATTTCCTGGTTTCCAGTGTCTTGCAAATTATCATTTTGTATATTTTCACTTTTTATTTTAGGAAGGAGTGCACATTTGGTCAGTTACCCCATTTTGTCTGGAAGTAGATGCCCTTATCTTTATGATGTTCTTCATTTTCCCCAAAAATTATTAAAAATTGATTCATCTGTATGTAGTAAAGTATCAGGAGGAGCCTCACCATACACAGAAAATAGGAGCATATAAACAATCCCAAGTTAGTTTAAAAATAGATATATGCAGAATACTAGCACATGCATATATGTTCACATTAAGAGAAAAAAATATAAAAATATTAGCAACAGTGCTGATCCCTGGAATTATGGATGATTTGTGTTCATTTTAATCCTTTCCTCAATTATCTTCTATGAAAAGATATTAATTTTACTAAAATGAATATTATCTATTCTATAAATATATATAACTTTTGGAAAAAGAAAACTGACTTTTATTTTGCTTGAAAATAACAAATTAAGACCAATGAGTGGCATATATATATATGGGGGCATACATACACCCTCCCTGAACACACAGAGTCATGCATTGCTTAATAATGGGAATATGTCCTGAGAAATACATCAGCAGGCAATTCCATCATTGTACGAAAATCATAGAGTATATGTATACAAACCTAGATTTTATATATAATATATATAATTTTATATAGATTTACAAATTTATAAATTTATATATAATTATATATTTATATAATTATATAAAATAAATATATAAAATCTATATAATATATAATGTATATATATTTATATATTATATATAATATATTTTATATTTTTATTTATATATAATATGTAATATAATTATATAATATAATATATATTTTATATAACATATAAATTGTGTATATATAAAAAAATCTAGGTTTGTGTACATATACTCTATGATGTTCATATAGTATTTGTGAACTTTATATTTTATATATGTTTCATCTACATCAAATATACATAAAAATATATTTTTCATATGGAAAACTGTCTCAGCACAATTACTGCATATCAATTATTTTCCCTACTAGATCTGCAATGCTAATATCAAGTGCCATATATTAGGTTTCTTTAAACAAGGGGACTTCAAAAAGTTTGAAAAAAAATTAAAATATAAAAGTAAGAAATATATAAACTTTCTCAACATAAGCTCCATTAAGTTCAAGGCACTTTTTATGTAATAATATCATTTAGTTCATCCCTCAAGTCCTGTACTGGGAAGTTAACAATGTTAATGTAATTTCTTTTATATTATTAACTGAAGAAAAACAGGTGTCCTTAAAGAATTTTTAAGATTAGAAAACAAGGAGAAGTAAGAAGGAGTGAAATTAGAATGGTAAGGTGGATGCCTAATGATTTCTGATTGAAACTCTCACACAATTGCCCTTGTTTGATGAGAGGAGTGAGCTGAAGCATTGTTGTGGTGGAGGAGGACTCTCTGGTGAAGCTTCTGGGCATTTTTCTGCTAATGCTTTGGCTTTCTCAAAACACTCTCATAATAAGCAGATGTCATTCTTTGACCCTCCAGAAAGTCAACAAGGAAAATGACTTGAGTATCCCAAAAACCTGTTGCCATGACATTTGCTCTTGACTGGTTGATATGGTTAGATTTTGTGTCCCCACCCAAATCTCATCTTGAATTGTAATCTCCATAATCCCCATGTGTCATGGGAGAGACCAGATGGAGGTAATTGAATCATGGGAGCAGTTTCCCTCATGCTGTTCTCGTGATAGTGAATGAGTTCTCATGAGATTTGATGGTTTAATAATGGATTCTTTTCACACTTCACTCAGCACTTCTCCTTCATGCTGCCTTGTGAAGAAGGTGCTTTGCTTTCTCTTTCCTTCTGCTATGATTGTAAATTTCCTGAGGCCTCCCAGCCATGCTGAATTGTGAGTCAATTAAACCTCTTTCCTTTAGAAATTACCCAATCTTGGGCAGTTCTTTACAGTAGTATGAAAACAGACTAATACACTGGTCCACTTCTGCTTTGACTAGACCCCTGCCACCTCTTGGTAGCCATTGCATTGATTATGCTTTGTCTTTAGGATCATACTGATAAAATCATGATCCATCTCCTTTTCTTTCCATCTTACAATTATTTGAAGAAATGCTTCAGAATCTTGATCCTACTTATTTAAAATTTCCATTTGTCTGCAGCTGATCTGGGCATAACAATTTTAGCAACCATTAAGTGTATAGTTTGTTCAGCTTTAATATTTCAGTCAGAATTGTGTAACCTGAACAAATTTAGATGTCTGTGGTATTGGCTGTTGTTTCTGCTGTTAATCGTTGACACTCTTCAGTTAGAGCATGAACAAAATGAATTTTTTTCCTTGGAAATTGATGTGGGTAGTCTGCCACTGCAGGTGCCATATTCAACATCTTCTAACTCCGTTTTAAAATGAGCTATCCATTTGTAAACTGCCAATTTCTTTGGGGCATTAGCCCCATAAACTCTTCATAAAGCATCAATGATTTCACCATTCTCCTACCCAAGCTTCAGTGTAAATTCAATGTTTGTTCTTGCTTCAATTTTAGCAGGATTCATGTTGCTGTGATAGGGGCTCTTTTTGAAGTGATGTTTCATCTTTCTTGGAGACTCAACTAGATCCTGTTCAGTATGAGTTTATTTTGTGTAAAAAAAAAAAGGAAATTCATGCATATTTTTCATAATATGCATTTTCTATGAATTTTTTGAAGACTCCATTATAATCTTATGGGACCACCATTGTATATACAGTCCATCATTGACTGAAATATCATTATGTGGTACATGACTGTACATATGTGGCACATCTGATTTTGAAAAGGGAATGAGGTGTATTTACCAGTGAATGGAACACCTAATAATGGAGACAGTAGTTTCACTTTCTGAAGATTCTTCTCTAAAAGGTAAATGACCAACATTCAGGGAGTCTAGGCAGGGATATTTCATTGTTTGGTGTTGGGATCATATAACAGCTAAGCTCCTTTCAACTCTAAATTTCTGTGCATGCTATTTCTTTTTAGAAAAAAAAAGTGATGGTTAGTAAATTATTAAATTTCAAGGGCAGACTGACTCTCTTGGAAAGAGGTAACTTTATACAGCCACTTCATAGTCAAGAATGAATGTTTTTTATAGTACTTTTAGATAAAGTGATTTCTGGGACTGCAATGAAATTTGACTTCTGCATTGTGCATAACTGGCTAAGTGAACAATTTTATGTAATTGTGAGTAGATAAAAGACAGTGAAAAGGCTAAAAATCAAATACAGTCTAACATAAACTCTATTTGAAAGGACCTTATTAAGCTACGTAGAAATAAAATACACTCTTAGGAACTCAGAAGAGTGTGCTCCAGAGAAAAGCAAAATCAGAGGGTCATGGTGCTGGAAAGGACCCTAGATGTCTCCTAGTTCATTGTTCCCAAGTGTAACTACAGACTACCTGAGTTTGAGTCCTGACTTTGCCACTTAAAAGTTGCATGACTTTTTATAAACGCTTAAGTTCTCTGTGCCACAATTTCCCACCTGTAAAATTAGTATTAAAATGAATGTTGTGAAGATTATATGAGTAAATACAAAGAAATAGCTTAGAACAGCACATGGCACCCAGCAAAATTTAGATAAATTTCAGCTGTCATTATTTTAGGTGTATAGGATGGACTTAAAAATTAATGTCCATGTAATTGATGTACACACAAATATATATAACTAGCTCATTAACTTGCTATTATATAGATATCATTGCTTATGATTATTGTGGGAATGGCATAAAGTCAAGAACACTAGTTTAATTTTTATTTAAGCAAATACTAACACAATTATGTGTGGATATTGTAGAATCATACTGGTGCTATAAAAAAGATTTAAGTACATTCCCCTCACATAACAAATGAGAAAAATGAGGCCCAAAGAGGAAAAAAATCATTATACAAGAAGTTGAAAGCTAAGCAAGATGAGAATTTAAATCGCTTGAGTCTCAGTTCACTGCCTTTACAGTCTGTTCTTCTCAGCCTTCCTTCCTACCTCTAACCTATATATTGATTTCTACTTTGGTAGGGACACAGACAATAGCTCACTTTCTTCAGAGTTCCCTTTTTCTCTGTCCCGTCTTACTCATGCTGTACATTGAATTTGCTTTGTTTCAATAACAAGCCATAAGCATTAACACTGACTGACAAAATGAAATGATTATTTAGTCCAAATGTGACAAATAAGGCACGTGATAGTCATTAAAGGTTAAAAAATAAAGCAAGTAACATGTTTAAGACATGAAAGTAAGAAAGAGCTCTATTCAATATTCTTCATGCATGAAAAGCATTCCAGTCAGTACTGGAATTGAGCCTCTGTTGGGGTTGAGAAGAAATGATGCCAGGAACCTATGCTGGCTAAGGAAGTAAAATTGCAAGAAATGAAAATCACTGACCATTAATTTTAACTCTTGATAGTAAAATGATAGACATAAAATGAATATGGCTGCATGAATGCCATGCAGAAATTAATTACTCATAGGTATTCTGTATTTTTCACTCAAGGAACTCTGTTGTAATGGAAGTAGATATTCACAGTTCAGTGACACTTGCTGTAATAGAAATATGTAGGGCTCAAATGAAGCATAATAGAGCAGATACACAACTCTCTCCAGAAGTTAGCAGAGGATATATCAGTAGGCTGACTCTTCAGTTGAACCTTACAGGATATGTAGAAACTTTTTGGAAGATAATGTAAAGGAAGAGCAACTCAAGCTGAGTGTATTAGTTCATTCTCACACTTCTGATAAAGACACACCCGAGACTGGGTAGTTTATAAAGAAAAAGGGGTTTAGTGGACTCACAGTTCCACATGGCCAGAGAGGCCTCACCATCATGGCAGGAGGTGAAAGACACATCTTACATGGTGGCATGCAATAGAGAATGAGAACCAAGCAAACAGGGAAACACCTTATAAAACCATCATATCTTGTGAGACTTACTCACTACCATAAGAACAGTATGGGGGAAACTTCCCCCATGATTCAGTTATCTTCCACTGGGTCTCTCCCACAACATATGGGACTTATGGGAGCTACAATTCAAGATGAGATTTGGGTGGGGACACAGCCAAACTATATCACTGAGAGAAAGGCAAATATGAAAAGTGAAAGTTGGGTGACTTCAGAGCATCGCAAATAATTTGATATAACTGAGTCATAGGGGGCTCATAGCAAGGAATAGCAAGAGATGCAGAAGTAAAAGTAGATGCAGGCAGGTGGAGATACAAAGCCAATATTATTTTTTGTTTTGTTTTGATTTGGTTTGGTTGCTGTATGAGACATATCTTTTGTACTGAATTTTTTTTCTTTTCTTTTTTTTTTAACTTTAAGTTCCAGGATACATATACAGAGTGTGCAGATTTGTTACATGAGTATACGTGTGTCATGGTGGTTTGCTGCACCTATTGACCCATCTTCTAAGTTCACTCCCCTCATTCCCCACCCTGCAACAGGCACTGTTGTGTGTTGTTTCCCCTCCCTGTGTCCATGTGTTCTCATTATTCAGCTACCCCTTTTGAGTGAGAACGTGCAGTGTTTGGTTTTCTGTTCCTGTGTTAGTTTGCTGAGGATGATGGCTTCCAGCTTAATCCATGTCCCTGCAAAGGACATAGTCTCATTTTTTTATGGCTGCATAGTATTCCATGGTGTATATGTACCACATTTTCTTATCCAGTCTATCATTGATAGGAATTTGGGTTGGTTCCATGACTTAGCTATTGTAAATAGTGCTGCAATAAACATATGTGTGCATGTATCTTTATAGTAGAATGATTTATATTCCTTTGGGTATATACCCAGTAATGGGATTGCTGGGTCAGATGCTATTTCTGCTTCTAGATCTTTGAGGAATCACCATACTGTCTTCCACAATGGTTGAACTCATTTACATCCCCACCAACAGTGTAAAAGCATTCCTATTTCTCCACAGCCTCACCAGCACCTATTGTTTCTTGACTTTTTAATAATCACCATTCTGGGTGGTTCCAAGAAGGCTGAATAGGAACAGCTCCAGTCTTCAGCTCCTAGCATGAGTGACACAGAAGATGGTTGATTTCTGCATTTCCATTTGAGGTACGAGGTTCATCTCACTGGGGCTTGTCAGACAGTGAGTGCAGCCCATGGAGCAGGGCGGGGCATCACCTTACCCAGGAAGTACAAGGGGTCGTGGAATTCCCTTTCCTAGCCAAAGGAAGCTGTGACACACAGTACCTGGAAAATCGGGACACTCCCACCCTAATACTGTGCTTTTCCAACACTCTTAGCAAACCGCATACCAGAAGATTATATCTCACACCTGGCTTGGAGGGTCCCATGCCCGTGGAGCTTCACTCACTGCTAGCACAGCAGTCTGAGATCGAACTGCAAGGCAGCAGCAAGGCTGGGGAAGGGGCATCCGCCATTGCTGAGGCATGAGTAGGTAAACAAAGTGGCCGGAAAGCTTGAACTGGGTGGAGCCCACAGCAGCTCAAGGTGACCTGCCTGCCTCTGTAGACTCCATCTCTAGGGGGAGGGCATAGCTGAACAAAAGGCAGCAGAAACTTCTGCAGAGTTAAGCATCCTTGTCTGGCAGCTTTGAAGAGAGTAGGGGTTTTCCCAGCACGGAGTTTGAAATCTGAGAACGGACTGACCCCCAAGTAGCCTAACTGGGAGACACCTCATACAACCGGGTGCCCCTATGAGACAAAGCTTCCATAGGAAGGATCATGCAGCAACCTTTGCCGTTCTGCAGTATTTGCTGTTCTGCAGCCTCCGCTGGTGATACCCAGGCAAACAGGGCCTGGAATGGACCTCCAGCAAACTCCAATGACCTGCAGCTGAGGGTCCTGATTGTTAGAAGGAAAACTAACAAACAGAAAGGACATCCACAGCAAAACCTCATCTTTATGTCACCATCATCAAAGAACAAAGGTAGATAAAAGCCACAAAGATGAGGAGAAACCAGAGCAGAAAAGCTGAAAATTCTAAAAATCAGAGCACTTCTTCTCCTCCAAAGGAACGTAGCTCCTCGACAGCAATGAAACAAAACTGGATGAAGAATGACTTTGACGAGCTGAGAGAAGAAGGCTTCAGACAATCGGTAATAACAAACTTCTCCGAGCTAAAAGAGGATATTCGAACCCATCGCTAAGAAGCTAAAAACCTTGAAAAAAGATTAGACAAATGGCTAACTAGAATAAACAGTGTAGAGAAGACCTTAAATGACCTGATGGAACTGAAAACCATGGCATGAGAACTCTGTGACACATGCACAAGCTTCAGTAGCCAATTCGATCAAGTGGAAGAAAGGGTATCAGTGATTGAAGATCAAATGAATGAAATGAAGCAAGAAGAGAAGTTTAGAGAAAAAAGAGTGAAAAGAAACTGAACAAAGCCTCCAAGAAATATGGGACTGTGTGAAAAGACCAAATCTATGTCTGATTGGTGTGCCTGACAGTGATGGGGAGAATGGAACTGAGTGGGAAAACACTCTTCAGGATATTATCCAGGAGAACTTCCCCAACCTAGCAAGGCAGGCCAACATTCAAATTCAGGAAATACAGAGAATGCCACAAAGATACTCCTGGAGAAGAGCAACTCCAAGACACATAATTGTCAGATTCACCAAAGTTGAAATGAAGGAAAAAATGTTAAGGGTAGCCAGAGAGAAAGGTCAGGTTACCTACAAAGGGAACCCCATCAAACTAAGAGCAGATCTCTCAGCAGAAACTCTACAAACCAGAAGAGAGTGGGGGCCGATATTCAACATTCTTAAAGAAAACAATATTCAACCCAGAATTTCATATCCAGCCAAACTAAACTTCATAAGTGAAGGAGAAATAAAATCCTTTAAAGACAAACAAATGCTGAGAGATTTTGTCACCAGCAAGCCTGCCTTACAAGAGCTCCTGAAGAAAACCCTAACAATGGAAAGGAACAACCGGTACCAGCCACTGCAAAAACATGCCAAATTGTAAAGACTACTGATGCTAGGAAGAAAGTGCATCAACTAACAAACAAACTAACAACTAGCAAAATAAACAGCTAACATCATAATGACAGAATCAAATTCAAACATAACAATATTAACTTTAAATGTTAATGGGCTAAATACTCCAATTAAAAGACACAGAGTGGCAAATTGGATAAAGAGTCAGGACCCATCAATGTGCTGTATTCAGGAGACTCATCTCACGTGCACAGACACACATAGGTTCAAAATAAAGGGATGGAGGAAGATCTACCAAGCAAATGGAAAAAAAAAAAAATCAGGGGTTGCAATCCTAGTCTTTGATAAAACAGACTTTAAACTAACAAAGAGCAAAAGAGACTAAGAAGGCCATACATAATGGTAAAGGGATCAATTCAACAAGAAGAGCTAACTCTCCTAAATATATATGCACCCAACACAGGAGCACCCAGATTCATAAAGCAAGCCCATAGAGACCTACAAAGAGACTTAGACTCCCACACAATAATAGTGGGAGACAACATCCCACTGTCAACATTAGATAGATCAATGAGACAGAAAGTTAACAAGGATATCCAGGAATTGAACTCAGCTCTGCACCAAGTGGACCTAATAGACACCTACAGAACTCTCCACCCCAATTCAACAGAATATACATTCTTCTCAGCACCACATCACACTTATTCCAAAATTGACCACATAGTTGGAAGTAAAGTACTCCTCAGCAAACGTAAAAGAACAGAGAAATTATAACAAACTGTCTCTCAGACAATAGTGCAATCAAACTAGAACTCAGGATTAAGAAACTCACTCAAAACCGCTCAACTACATGGAAAGTGAACAACCTGCTCCTGAATGAATACTGGGTACATAATGAAATGAAGGTAGAACTAAAGATGTTCTTTGAAACCAATGAAAACAAAGACACAACACACTAGAATCTCTGGGACACGTTTAAAGCAGTGTGTAGACAGAAATTTATAGCACTAAATGCCCACAAGAGAAAGCAGGAAAGATCTAAAATTGACACCCTAACATCACAATTAAAAGAACTAGACAAGCAAGAGCAAACACATTCAAAAGCTAGCAGAAGGCAAGAAATAACTAAGATCAGAGAAGAACTGAAGGAGATAGAGACACAAAAAACCCTTCAACAAATCAGTGAATTCATGAGCTGGTTTTTTGAAAAGATCAACAAAATTATAGACCACTAGCAAGACTAATAAAGAAGAAATGAGAGAAGAATCAAATAGACGCAATAAAAAACTGATAAAGGGAATATCACCATCGATCCCACAGAAGTACAAACTATCATCAGAGAATACTGTAAACAGCCCTATGCAAACAAACTAGAAAATCTGGAAGAAATGAATAAATTCCTGGACACATACACCCTTCCAAGATTAAACCAGGAAGAAGTTGAATCCCTGAATAGACCATTAACAGACTCTGAAATTGAGGCAATAATTAATAACATACCAACCAAAAAAAAGTCCAGGACCAGACGGATCCACAGCTGAACTCTACCAGAGGTACAAAGAGGAGCTGGTACCATTCCTTCTGAAACTATTCCATTCAATAGAAAAAGAGGGAATCCTCCCTAACTCATTTTATGAGGCCAGCATCATCCTGACACCAAAACCTGGCAGAGACACAACAAAAAAAGAGAATTTTAGACCAATATCCCTTATGAACATCAATGCAAAATTCCTCAATAAAATACTGGCAAACCAAATCCAGCAGCACATCAAATCCAAGCAGCACATAATCAAAAAGCTTATCCACCATGATGAAGTGGGCTTCATCCCTGGGATGCAAGGCTGTTAAGCATATGCAAATCAATAAACATAATCCAGCATATAAACAGAACCAAAGATAAAAATCACATGATTATCTCAATAGATCAGAAGAGGCCTTCCACAAAATTCAATAGCACTTCATGCTAAAAACTCTCAATAAATTAGGTATTGATACGATGTATCTCAAAATAGTAAGAGCAATTTATGACAAACCCACAGCCAATATCATACTGAATGGGCAAAAACTGGAAGCATTCCCTTTGAAAACTGGCACAAGACAGGGATGCCCTCCCTTACCACTCCTATTCAACATAGTGTTGGAAGTTCTGGCCAGGGCAATCAGACAGGAGAAAGAAATAAAGGGTATTCAATTAAGAAAAGAATTAGTCAAATTGTCCCTGTTTGCAGACAACATGATTGTATATTTAGAAAACCCCATCGTCTCAGCCCAAAATCTCCTTAAGCTGATAAGCAACTTCAGCAAAGTCTCAGGACACAAAATCAATGTGCAAAAATCACAAGCATTCCTATACACCAATCACAGACAAACAGAGAGCCAAATCATGAATGAACTCCCATTCACAACTGCTACAAAGAAAACAAAATACCTAGGAATACAGCTTACAAGGGATGTGAAGGACCTCTTCAAGAAGAACTATAGACCACTGCTCAACGAAATAAAAGAGGACACAAACAAATGAAAGAACATTCCAAACTCATGGATAGGAAGAATGAATATCGTGAAAATGGCCATACTGCCCAAGGTAATTTATAGATTCAATGGAATCCCCATCAAGCTACCAAGAACTTTCTTCACAGAATTGGAAAAAACTACTTTAAAGTTCATATGGAACCAAAAAAGATCGCGCATTGCCAAGACAATCCTAAGCAAAAAGAACAAAATTGGAGGCATCATGCTACCTGACTTCAAACTATACTACAAGGCTACAGTAACCAAAACAGCATGGTACTGGTACCAAAACAGACACAAAGACCAATGGAACAGAACAGAGACCTCAGAAATAACACCACACATCTACAACCATCTGATCTTTGACAAGCCTGACAAAAAAAAAGCAATAGGGAAAGGATTTCCTATTCAATAAATGGTGGTGGGAAAACTGGCTAGCCATATGCAGAAAACTGAAACCAGACCCCTCCCTTATACCTTTTACAAAAATTAATTCAAGATGGATTAAAGACTTTAATATTAGACCTAAAACTATAAAAACCCTAGAAGAAAACTTAGGCAATACCATTCAGGCCATAGGCATGGGCAAGTACTTCATGATTAAAACACCAAAAGCAATGGCAACAAAAGTCAAAATTTACAAATGGGATCTAATTAAACTAAAGAGCTTCTGCACAGCGAAAGAAACTACCATCAGAGTGAACAGGCAACCTACAGAATGGGAGAAAATTTTTACAACCTACCTATCTGACAAAGGACTAATATCCAGAATCTACAAAGGACTTAAACAAATTTACAAGAAAAAATCAAACAACCCCAGCAAAAAGTGGGTGAAGGATATGAACAGACACTTCTCAAAAGAAGACATTTATACAGCCAACAGACACATGAAAAAATGCTCATCATCACTGGCCATCAGAGAAATGCACATCAATGAGACTGGCCATGAGAGAAATGCAAAACAATGAGATAACATCTCACACCAGTTAGAATGGCAATCATTAAAAAGTCAGGAAACAACAGGTGCTGGAGAGGATGTGGAGAAATAGGAACACTTTTACACTGTTGATGGGACTGTAAACTAGTTCAACCGTTGTAGAAGACAGTGTGGCAATTCCTCAAGGATCTAGAAGTAGAAATACCATTTGACCCAGCCATCCCATTACTGGGTATATACCCAAAGGATTATAAATCATGCTGCTATAAAGACACATGCACATGTATGTTTACTGCGGCACTATTCACAATAGCAAAGACTTGGAACCAACCCAAATGTCCATCAATGACAAACTGGATTAAGAAAATATGGCACATATACAGCATGGAATACTATGCAGCCGTAAAAAAGGATGAGTTCATGTCCTTTGCAGGGACATGGACGCAGCTGGAAACCGTCATTCTCAGCAAACTATCACAAGAACAGAAAACCAAACACCACGTGTTCTCACTCATAGGTGGGAATTGAACAATGAGAACACTTAGACACAGGAAGGGGAACATCACACACTGGGGCCTGCTGTGGTGTTGTGGGGGAGGGATAGCATTAGGAGATATACGTAATGTAAATGACGAGTTAATGGGTGCAGCACACCCACATGGCACATGTATACATATGTAACAAACCTGCACGTTTGTGCACATGTACCCTAGAACATAAAGTATAATTTAAAAAAAAAAGATATGTATATACTTTGCCCAATTTCCCCCAGTTGGAATGTTTTGCAAAACTGTAGCTTATATCATAACTGGGTTGTTCATATTAATATAATCCAGCTTGTAAAAGAAATATTTATTCAGATATGCTCAGGTTGTTATACGTGTGTGTATTAAGTTCTATATAATTTTTGTCATCTGTGCAGGTTCGTATTTCCACCACTACAGTCGAGATACTGAATAGTTCCAACACCATAGGATCTCTTTTGTTAATCTTTGATAACCAAAACTACATCCCTATTATTTCCTACCCCCACCCCATGCCCAACCCTTGGCAACCACTAATCTGTCCATCATTTCGGAAATTTTGTCATCTCAAAATTGGTATACAAGTGTAACCATATAGAATATTCTGAAATGTTGTCGTCTGAAAAATGGTATACAGTGTAACCATACAGAATGTCATCTTTTGGGATTTTTTTTTTTTAACTCAGCATAATTTTCTGGAGAGTCATCCAAGTGGTTATATTAATTGATATTTTTTCCTTTTTATTGCTGAATTGTATTCCATGGTATGTATGTACTACAATTTATTTAACCATTCACTTGGTGAATGGACATCTGGACTAATTACAGTTTTTGGTTTTACAAACAAAGCTGCTATGAACATTTGTGTGCAAGCTTTTGTGTGAGCATACGTTTTCATTTCTCTGGGATAAATGCCCAAAGGTGTAATTGCTAGGTTCTATGATAGGTGCATGTTTAGTTTTTTTCATAAATTGCTAAACTCTTTTCCAAAGTGGCTGTATTCCTGCCAGCAATGTGTGAGTGATCCAGTTTCTCTGCATACTCACCAACTTTTGGTATTGTTAACTATTTTTCATTTTAGCCTTTTTGATAAGTGTGTAGTTGATATGGTTTGGATTTGTGTCTCCACCCAAATCTCATGTCAAATTGTAATTCCCAGTGTTGGAGGAGACGCCTAGTGGGAGGCGACTGGATCGTGGGGAAAGATTTTCTCCTTGCTGTTCTCGTGATACTGAGTGAGTTCTCACGAGGTCTGGTTGTTTAAAAGTGTGTCGCACCTCCCTCTTCTCTCTCTTCCTCCTGCTCTTGCCATGTAAGATGAGCCTGCTTCCCCTTCACCTTCTGCCATGACTGTAAGTTTCCTGAGGCATCCCCAGCCTTGCTTCCTGTAGAACCTCCAGAATCGTGAGACAATTAAACCTCTTTCTTTGTAAATTAAAAAAAAAATGTGGCATATATACACCATGGAATACTATGCAGCCATAAAAACGGATGAGTTCAAGTCCTTTGTAGGGACATGGTTGAAGCTGGAAACTATCATTCTGAGGAAAGTATTGCAAGGACAGAAAACCAAATACTGCGTGTTCTCACTCATAGGTGGGAATTGAACAATGAGAACACTTGGACACAGGGTGGGGAACATCACACACCAGGGCCTGTCGTGGGGTGGGGGGATGGGGGAAGGATAGCATTAGGTGATATACCTAATGTAAATGATGAGTTAACAGGTGCAGCACACCAATATGGCACAGGTATACATATGTAACAAACCTGCATGTTGTTCGCATGTACCTAGAACTTAAGTATAATTAAAAAAAAAATTAGATCATAGTCGTGCTTGCACGACTTTCTGAATATAAAAAAATCACCGAATGGCATATTTTAAAAGGATGAATTTTATGTTATGTGAATTGTATTCAAATATTAATAAAACTTATAAAAATAATAATTACCATTCTGACTGGCGTGAGGTGGTATCTCATTGTGGTTTTGATTTGCATTTCTCTAATGATCAGTGATGTTGAGCTTTTTTTCATGTTTGTTGGCCGCGTAAATGTCTTCTTTTGAGTACTGTCTATTCATATCATTTTCCCACTTTTGATGGGGTTGTTTGTTTTTTTCCTGTAAATTTGTTTAAGTTCCTTGTAACTTTTGGATATTAGACCTTTGTTACACAGGTAGATTGTAAAAATTTTGTTCCATTTTGTAAGTTGCCTGTTTGCTCTGATAGCAGTTTTTTTTGTTTGTTTGTTTTGTGGTTTGTTTGTTTGTTTGTTTGTTTGAAGTCTCACTCTGTCACTTGGCTGGATTGCAGTGGCACAATCTCGGCTCACTGAAACCTCTGCCTCCCGGGTTCAAGCAATTTTCCTGTCTCAGCCTCCTGAGTAGCTAGGACTACAGGCATGCACCACCACGCCTAGCTAATTTTTGTATTTGTAGTAGAGAGGCAGTTTCACCATGTTGGCCAGGATGGTCTTGATCTCTTGACCTCATGATCCACCCACCTCAGCCTCCCAAAGTGTTGGGATTACAGGTGTGAGCCACCACACCCGGCCAATGGTAGTTCCTTTTGCTGTGCAGAAGCTCTTTAGTTTAATTAGATCCCATTTGTCAGTTTTTGTTTTTGTCGCAATTGCTTTTGGCATTTTCGTCATGAAGTCTTTGCCTATGCCTATGTCCTGAATGGTATTGCCTAGGTTTTCTTCTAGGGTTTTTATGGTTTTGGGTTTTACTTTTAATTCTTTAATCCATCTTGAGTTAATTTTTGTAATAGGTATAAGGAAGGGGTCCAGTTTCAGTTTTCTGCATATGGCTAGCCAGTTTTCCCACCACCATTTATTGAATAGGAAATCCTTTCCCTATTGCTTTTTTTTTTTTTTTTGTCAGGCTTGTCAAAGATCAGATGGTTGTAGATGTATGGTGTTATTTCTGAGGTCTCTGTTCTGTTCCATTGGTCTTTGTGTCTGTTTTGGTACCAGTACCATGCTGTTTTGGTTACTGTAGCCTTGTAGTATAGTTTGAAGTCAGGTAGCATGATGCCTCCAATTTTGTTCTTTTTGCTTAGGATTTTCTTGGATATATGGGGTCTTCTTTGATTCCATAAGAAATTTGAAGTAGTTTTTTCTATTCTGTGAAGAACGTCAATGTTAGTTTGATGGGAATAGCATTGAATCTATAAATTAGTTTGGGCAGTATGGCCGTTTTCACAATATTGATTCTTCCTATCCATGAGGATGGAATGTTCTTCCTTTTGTTTGTGTCCTCTCTGACTTCCTTGAGCAGTGGTTTGTAGTTCTCCTTGAAGAGGTCCTTCACATCCCTTGTTAGCTGTATTCCCAGGTATTTTGTTTTCTTTGTGAATGGGAGTTCATTCATGATTTGGCTCTCTGTTTGTCTGTGATTGGTGTATAGGAATGCTTGTGATTTTTGCATGTTGATTTTGTATCCTAAGACTTCGCTGAAGTTACTTATCAGCTTAAGGAGTTTTTGGGTGAGATGATAGGATCTTATAAATATACAGTCACGTCATCTGCAAACACAGACAATTTGACTTCCTCTCTTCCTATTTGAATGCCCTTTGTTTCTTTCTCTTGCCTGATTGCCCTAGCCAGAACTTCCAATACTGTGTTGAATAGGAGTGGTGAGAAAGGGCATCCTTGTCTTGTACCAGTTTTCAAAGGGAGTGCTTCCAGCTTTTGCCCATTCAATATGATATTGGCTGTGGGTTTGTCATAAATACTTCTTATTATTTTGAGATATGTTCCATCAATACCTAGTTTCTTGAGAGTTTTTAACATGAAGGGATGTTGAATTTTATCAAAGGCCTTTTCTGCACCTACTGAGATAATCATGTGGTTTTTGTCATTGGTTCTGTTTATGTGATGGATTACATATACTGATTTGTGTATGTTGAACCAATTTTGCATCCCAGGGATGACGCCAACTTGATCGTGGTGGATACATTTTTTGTTGTGCTGCTGGATTCAGTTTGCCAGTATTTTATTGAGGATTTTTGCATCGATCTTCATCAGGGATGTTGGCCTGAAGTTTTCTTTTTTTGTTGTGTCTCTGCCCGGTTTTGGTATCAGGATGATGCTGGCTTCCTAAAATGAGTTAGGGAAGATTCCCTTCTTTTCAGTTGTTTGGAATAGTTTCAGAAGGTATGGTATCAGCTCCTCTTTGTACTTCTGGTAGAATTCAGCTGTGAATCTGTCTGATCCTGGACTTTTTTTTTAGTTGGTAGGCTATTACTGCCTCAATTTCAAACATGTTACTGGTCTATTCAGGGATAGGATTTCTTCCTGGTTTAGTTTTGGGAGGGTGTATGTGTCCAGGAACCTATTCATTTCGTCTAGATTTTCCAGTTTATTTGCATATAGTGGTTTATAATATTCTCTGATAGTAGTTTGTATTTCTGTGGGGTCAGTGGTGATATCCCGTTTATCATTTTTTAATGTGTCTATTTGATTCTTCTCTCTTTTCTTCCTTATTAGTCTACTTAGCAGTCTATCTATTTTGTTAATTTTTTCAAAAAAACATCTCCTGGATTCATTGATTTTTTGGAGGGTTTCTCATGTTTCCATCTCCTTCAGTTCTGCTCTGATCTTAGTTATTTCTTGTCTTCTGCTAGTTTTTGGATTAGTTTGCTCTTGCTTCTCTAGCTCTTTTAATTGTGATGTTAGGGTGTTGATTTGAGATCTTTCTAGCTTTCTGATGTGGGCATTTAATGCTATAAATTTCCTTGTTAACACAAAGCCAATATTCTATGCCTGTCTCATGTCATGAATGAGAAAGATGGTCTTAAATAGAGGGTCATAATACCCTTACCCTTGACTTGTCTGTGGTAAAAATATTTACGTATCCATTGATTCATTAGGTTAATCTTTATTCTTCCGTCTATTTTATAATGTTGTTAGTTAACTCAATGCTAACACAAGATAGGAAGGCTGCTTGGCACAGGTTTTAGGAATATATACTTGGTCTATGTCGTCATTTTGGAAGAGCATTTCATGAAAAGTCAGACAAGCAGACTTACAGTTCTCACTGTAACTGTAAGGAACACACTGATCTTCTAAAAAGAGACTGTTTGAAGCAAGTCAACATTTATTTCACCACTTCCTATGCAGATACTGTGTAGGTCTTCTTGTTCCCACCTCACCATTCAAGGATAGCAGATAATAGTTATGTGAACACTTTCATATTATAAAATGAAAAGAACAATATTGTCCACTGCTTGTAAGTCCCTAAATGTTGCCAATGCTTTTTGTTAATTAGCCAGCACTTCTGACATCATTTCTTTTAAAATCAAGACTCCAGGTTGCTGGCCCTAAGAGATAGCCCTTTGGACAAAAATGTGCAGCTATTACAGAAAGGCAGATCTAATGGCTGAAGAAATGACTTGTTTAACCTAGATAGCCTTCTGCCTAGAAACTGTAGAAATCATTCCTAAGATTTATTTCAATGCTTTTGTGAAAATCTCTTTCTAAAATTTCTCCAAATGCTTCGAGTATACTCTGTAATAAAACTCGTTATCGTACTTTTTTCATTTTTTCTTGTAATGGGGAATTGCATCGTCTACTTTGCTTTGAGAGAAAAATAATGCTCTAAGATTTTGCACCTGTCAAGAGGGAATCATTCGTTTCTGTCATTCTATTTAAATATAAGCCTCCTCAATACTATAAAAAGATGAAATATATATAACAATAAAAAGTACCACATTCCTCTTTCGTTCTCACTGAGCTCTTATTTTTGGTATGGTTCCAACTAGTACATTGAATGTACTTTCAAAATATTTTGTGATTATAAAATATAATCAAAAGTTTCTGAACATTTTTGACTTCAAAAATGCCTGACACTTCTTTAAAATGTAGATTATTAATCCAGCTTCCTGGGCACTTTCCAGTTTGAGTAATTATATTCCACCTACCTAGGTTCCCTCTGGTGGTTTCAATTTGCATACAGAAATGTTCTTCACTTCCATTTCTGAATTCTGATGGTGTTTACTTCTATACTGATACTTGTGACATCAATCTCTCTTCATACCCAGGTTTTATGAAGCTGAAGAAATTACATTTTATACCTTCATATATATGTCCTTCTTTTGATACAAATGCACTTAAGACATATATCCAGTGTTCCATTTAAACCGTCCCCCTTTCTCTTTAATTCCATGGATGCACCCACTCACCCACAGAGTCTACATTTGTTTCTTTCTTTTTCTGTATATTTTTTTCAACTTGCTGGGTTTCTGGCAATGTTATAGGAAACCCATTTAGCAGGAGAATGTAAATTTCTCACTGGGCTATCCATCTCTAGATTAATATTGGCAAGAGTAAATTCTATTTGCTTAAGAAGTTTTGAGAGTGTAAGAAATGGTGAAATTTGTAATACTTCCACCTGAAAATACATTTTGTAATACAAGAATGACAACAGCAACCACACAGTAATAATAGGTAACATTTATCCAACATTTATTATGGTCAGACTTCCTACTAAGTGTGTATGTAATAGCTCATTTAATTCTCACAAAGTTCCATTAGGCAGGTGCTGTTGTTTTCCTTGTTTCAAAGATGAGGAAAACGAGGCACAGAGATTTTAAATAACTTGCTGAGAGTCACATAGGCAGTAAGTGACAAAGCTGTAATTCAAACCTAACCAATCTGGCTATAGAGTTTATATTTGTATTAGTCAGGATTCTCCAAACAAATAGAAGCAATAGGATGTAGATAGATAGATAGATAGATAGATAGATAGATAGATAGATAGATAGATAGATAGATAGATAGATGGATAGATAGATAGAGAGATAGAGAGATAGATAGAGAGATAGATAGATTTGTTATAAGAAATTGGCTCACATGATTATGGAGGCAGGAAGCTCCCAAGATCTATAGGGTGACTCGGCAAGTTGGAGACCCAGCATGGATGGTTTAGTCCCAGCCTGAGTGTGAAGGCCTGAAAACCGCAAGAGCCAATGATGTAATTCCTGTCCTAAGGTAAGCAAGCTTGGGACCCAGAAAGAGCCAGCGTTTCAGTTTGTGTCTGAAAGCAGGAAAGGAGCTAATGTCTCAATCCAAAGGTAGTCAAGTAGGAAGAATCCTCCCTAATAGAAAGAGGGTCAGCTTTTTGTTCTATTCAGGACTTCAGCTGATTCAATGAGGCACAAACATTAGGGAGGACAAACTGCTTTAAGTAATATACCAATTCAAACATTAATCTCATTCAGAAACACCCTCACAGAAACACCCATCATAATGTTTGATCAACTATCGGGACACCCTGTGGCCCAGTTAAGCTGACATGTAAAATTAATCATCACTATAGTTTTAATCACTATTCTGTTACTTCAGTTATGTGATATCCAGGTAATGAAAGATAATACAGTGTATATTTTCCTATTTTTGAGCATGAGTTGAAAACATGTTATTATTTCTTTAGGGATGGTTGATCATGAAACAAAATTTGTGGTTATCCAAATATTTTGCAGCCAACTAATCTCCAAACTCTTTTAAATCACATCCATGATAGAGATTTCCATGGCCAAAAGAGGTAAGAAGCTTGGTTTTCTAGCTTTCCAAATGCTAAGAAACCATGTTTCCTAGCAACACTATGTGGATCCACATAAGGAATATTCAAATACCATTTATAGTAAGTTCTTTTTATTCCTGCATTGCCACTTCACTCCAAACTCGTGATTACTAAAGAGAAAATGAGCTTTAAAATCTTTAAGTAATGTTCCTAAGAGGACATCATAGTGTTTAGCCAAAATGAATACTGTTTGTAGTACTGCTTAGGCTTATTTAAAATTCTGTAGAGCTTCACTTTATTTTGTTCTCATTGCTACACCAATTATAATACATGGCTATTACAAAAGGTTATTAGGATTAAACAATGAAAACTTCTATGATTTTCCTGAAATAAAATGGACAAAGTATAGGCACCATTATTTATATTTTATTTTATATGCATGTATATTTATGTATTTATGTGTGACTAGATGTATGTGTATTTATGTAAATTAATGTATATCCATCTGTACACATACACATCCATTAAGATGCACGACTTGATTCCTAAAGACAAGACTCAAACTTAGTGATTTTTAACCTTGAAAATCCTGTGGCAAGCATGACTTTTAGCTGATAATATCAGGAATTTATAGGGCCATAAAAATTAATGAAAATACAAGAATGTTTCAATATGTGGAAAACTATTAATGTCAACAGATTAAAGGGAAAAAACATAATATTAACTCAGTAGGAGCTTGAAATATATTTGATAAAATTCCACACTCATAAAATTGAAAAATAAACCAAATTAGCAAACAGTAAATGGGAGATAAATTTTTAAATTGACAAAAATTATCTGTCTAAAACATAACTGCTCGTATTCAAAATATAATGGTGCCCTGGCCAATGCAATGAGATAAGAAAAAGAAATACAAGGCATAATGGTTGAAAAGGAAAACATAAACTGACATTACATGGGATTTATAAGGTTGCAACCATAGGAAACCTAAAAGTAACTACAAACTATTAGGGAGTTTAGCAAAGTTCCTAGCTGTAGGATAGATACATGAAAACTGATAGTATTTGTAAATACCTGTAGTATACACATATATTACATACAGTGTACATGTTATATCTGTTATATATAGCACACACATATACTACATATATTATACAAATATAGTATTCTTCCTACATAATAACAATAAATCTATAAATTACCTAGGCATAAATCTAATAAAATATGTGAAAGACATTTGTGGAAAAAATACAGAACAGTTTTGAAGGATATAAAAATGGAAATAAATGATATCATAGGCCATATCCAAAAATGGCCTGACTCAATATCATAGAGATATTATTCATCTCTCAATTTACAGTATAAAACCATTATCATATTTCAACAAAGTTTTTCGTGGACCTTAACAAGCATATTCTAAAATTAATGAGGAAAAACAAGGAGCCAAAATTTGTTTGAAAATATGGGAGAAGTTGCTTTGTCAGGTATCAAATCTTATGAAACTATTAGTAATTAAGATGATGTGGAATTAATACAGAAATAGACAAATGATAATGACATGGAAAAGAGAGCATAGAAGCAAATCCATTCATAAATGGAAATTGAAGGACAAACATTTGTGTACCAGACCCTATTCATATAATCAAATATTATGTTGCAGTATTTTCTTTATTTTAAAAATATAAAGCCCCTTGTCAACTTCTTTACCAATCTAATTCATGGAAGATTATAATCAACACATTTAAAGATGAAGTATGAGAAATAGATCACAAAGTAATACATAGGATGCTTCAAATGTATCTGATATATTATGTCTTAATTCTCTGCAGCAAATTCATAGAGCTATGTAGTGATTGCTCTGATTCTTGTTCTCTATACTTTCTATATAATTATAATATTTAAATCTGCTTTTTAAAACCTAATATAAAAACAAATAGTTACCTCCAGGTCCAGATACAGTTAAACAAGTCACAATCATTCATTTGCTGCTGCAATTATTTGTTTAATCAGCTTCCAGCAGAAGGTAGATTAGGTTGCTAGAGAACAAGATTTGATGCTGTGTTGTTTGAACTATTAGTCGAGGGAGTCCTCCATAGAAAACACTACTGAACCAGTGATTGGGAGACATGGATTCTGTAGTCTCAACTCTAAAATAAATTGGCTGTGTGACCTCCAGCAAGAATTAGCCTTTGGAGAATTGTTTTTTCCACTACAGCTAAATAAAAATGTTGGGCTAGATCACATTTGATGTAGCAAACCTCATTAGAAATTATTGGTTTTTTTGCATCTCTCTGATGGCCAGTGATGATGAGCATTTTTTCATGTGTCTGTTGGCTGTATGAATGTCTTCTTTTGAGAAATGTCTGTTCATATCCTTTGCCCACTTTTTGATGGGGTTGTTTGTTTTTTTCTTGTAAATTTGTTTGAGTTCTTTGTAGATTCTGGATATTAGCCCTTTGTCAGATGAGTAGATTGCAAAAATTTTCTCCCATTATCTCACACCAGTTAGAATGGCAATCATTAAAAAGTCAGGAAACAACAGGTGCTGCAGAGGATGTGGAGAAATAGGAACACTTACACTGTTGGTGGGATTGTAAACTAGTTCAACCATTATGGAAAACAGTATGGCGATTCCTCAAAGATCTAGAACTAGATGTACCATATGACCCAGCCATCCCACTACTGGGTACCCAAAGGATTATAAATCATGCTGCTATAAAGACACATGCACATGTATGTTTATTGCGGCACTATTCACAATAGCAAAGACTTGGAATCAACCCAAATGTCCATCTGTGACAGGCTGGATTAAGAAAATGTGGCATATATACACCATGGAATATTATGCAGCCATAAAAAAGGATGAGTTTGTGTCCTTTGTAGGGACATGGATGTAGCTGGAAACCATCATTCTTAGCAAACTATCACAAGAACAGAAAACCAAACACCGCATGTTCTCACTCATAGATGGGAACTGAACAATGACATCACTTGGACTCGGGAAGGGGAACATCACACATCGGGGCCTATCATGGGGAGAGGGGAGGAGGGAGGGATTGCATTGGGGAGTTATACATGATATAAATGATGAATTGATGGGTGCTGACGAGTTGATGGGTGCAGCACACCAACATGGCATAAGTATACATATGTAACAAACCTGCACGTTATGCACATGTACCCTAGAACTTAAAGTATAATAAAAAAAAAAAAAGAAAAAGAAAAAAAAAGAAATTATTGGTTTTTGAGCTCTTATATCAGCATGTCAATTCTTGGAAGAAAAAAAAAAAAGACATTCAATTGAGCTAAGCTCCAGAAAGAATAAAAAAGCACAAAGTAGGTTTTTTTCCCACCACAACTCTCACTACCCAAGTCCCTCCCCTATCTCTCATGCACACACACAAACTTCTTCACCTCTTCCTTCTCATTTTCCCATAAAATGACAAGGAAGTGTCTTTCTCTTATTATAATCTTCATCATGTGTCCAGGCTCTCCAGTACTGCCTGTTCACTGCGTTTTTCTGTTTCTTTTCCTGCAAATCTTTATATATAGTGTGAACTCAAGACTCAGGGAGAGTTTCACTCACTCTTTTGGGACCTTTATTTGACTCCAGATAATTCACCCTTTCTGTATTCCAGTGTCAAGCCATTTTCGTTGGTCTACATTGCTTTCGTTGCTACTTGTCGAATTTTTGTCAGATATGTATAATGGCTACATTTTTGCATATAAAGTTGGATTTTCCTCCCTGAAAAGAGAGCTAAGAAAATTAGAGGCCATTTGAAATATTATATCATGCAATCCTGAAGAATCTAACAATCACAATTATACAGTTTTTCCTGTGCTAAAATATGATTCTAAATTCATTCTGTCCCTTCCTTCAGTCTAATAAGCAGAATTGATCCCGGAAGGAAAGACTATTTTGAATTAATGCATTTTAATTGACCTTAACTGCAAAAGTTAGAAGAAGGCAGAGCCAGGGACCACGAGGACCATTACATTGTTCTTTCCAAAGTTGTGGATGCTACAAACCTGGGAGGGGAGTAATGGCTTACCTGGTTGATGACAAAATCAAGATGCAGAATAATCTCCAGAGGCTGTAACACTGGATAAAAACCGTTAGAATGAAATTTACTAAGGATAAATATAAAATCCTTCCTTGAGGTTAAAAAAAATCAACTGTGTAAGAAAAGATCACTAGATATGTAAAAATGAACACTAGATATGTGAAAATGAAATAGGAAATTTAACAGACCTGGTTTGCAGAGAAATGCAGCTTTAACAAAGTGCTCATAAAATTATACTGCATTGGGAAAAGAACAGTGACCAGATCACCAGAAGTGGCAGCCTCTTTGGACCTGGTTAGCACATATTTATTTAAGAGTTTTAAAATGTCTTTGATATGCTGGACAGCATCCAGTGGATAAAAACCTGGATAATCTAGAAACCACCTGTCATGTAAAACCATCATCAGAAACTGTCCCCCTATTTGATTACATGAAGGGCTCCAAATACCCTATGTGTTGCTTTTCTAGTAAAGGATTCAGTGGTGAAAGTTATGGGGGTGGGGGTAGGGAGACACACAAGATAACACTTTCTAAATATTTAGCTTGTTCAGTGATGGAAAAACCTGCCTAGCAAAGTCTTTGCTATGGGTTACAACAGAGATTTATTAGTATTTGATGGCATCAGGTCTAGAGACCCAGGAATGGCTGAATGTTGCCTTCTCAGTCATCCCCTATCCACTTGCACCTTGTGAGGTTGCTGAGGGAGCAGTACACAAGAAACAATAACAGTGAACATTTAATGATGACTTTATTAACCACTCCTCCAATAATTGTTGGTGATGAACTTCAGGAATTTCTGGATTGAAGCACAACACTAAGACCTTCTTTTCTTCCTGCTTTGCCCCCATCATATCCTCCCAAAACCTAAATTATAGGTCCAGAAAACTCCTGGAGTTCAAATTCTTGTGCATAGTCAAAATGCTTTATGAAAGTAAAAACCATCCCCCAAAGTGTAGCTAAATTTCTGTTATGGAAATGGAAGTTAAAGAAAAAACAGATTTCAGTTCATCAAGGGAGGACATTTTACCATTTATGTAGGTTTCCATTAAAGGAGTTCACTGCTTTAGAAAGAAATGGGTTCTCCATTACTGGAGTCTGAATATTGTATGGCAGAGAAGTTGCTGGATGATTCAAGTCTTAAACGAAGTATAGAGCCAGGTGATTTTGAAGATGCCTTCCTACCCTGGGCTTCTTTGATTCCAGGCTCCTTTCTGTGGTTATTCAAGCTTTCTTGACCATTGCTATGTGTAGAGAGAATCCACTATTTGACTACTGATTTTAGCTGCAGTAACTTCACAAGAAGAATTTTGAAGAAACAAGATTTCTTGTTGTATTTGTATTTCTAGGGATTCTGAGAGTCAGAATCTTTATATTCCTTTCTAGAAATACTGAGTTTTTCTTTGTCCTTGTAACTGTAAAGAACCACTTTTTTTCAGAACTAAAATATTCCCACTATCCTCTATCCTATTGCTAGACAGCATCACTATGCTAGGCAAACTATTTTGAGATTTTTCCCCTATCCAAAGCTTTTGTCATCAATTTAGTGATAATTTCTGACACTAGTCAAATAATTATGAAATAATGTAATTTTATTTAAATTGATATCAGCAGAAAATATAAAATTTGTAAAATAGGTACTGATATAGTTTAGATGTCTGACCCCTCCAAATCTCATGTTGAAATATGTCCCCCAATGTTGGAGATGGGGCCTGGTGGGAGGTGTTTGGGTCATGGGGGCAGATCCCTCATGAATGGCTTGGTACCCTCCCCACAGTAATGACTTCATGTGAGAACTGATTGTTAAAAAGAGTCTAGGACTTCCCTCATCTCTCTCTCTCTCTCTTGCTCCCTCTCACACCATGTGGTATACCTGCCACCCCTTGGCCTTCCGCTATGATTGTAAGCTTCCTGAGGCCTCACTGGAAGCAAAATGCTGGTGCCATGATTCCCGTATAGTCTGCAAAACCATGAGCCAAATAAACCTCTTTTCCTTATAAATTACCCAGTCTCAGGTATTCCTTCGTAGCAATGCAGAACAGACTAATATGGATACATTAACCTTTTTTATTAATTCAAGGGAATCTCAAAGTACACATTCATTGCTAAAGATTCAGGATGACTTCCTACCAAATTCAGAGATGAACAAATTACAATGGACTACTAAAATATAATATTTAATGTATTATAACAGATCACTGTCAAACATATTCCCAGAGCCTGTGATAAGCTGAGATCACTCAGAAAGCCAGGCAATTCTCAATTGTTTATTGATATATGAGCTCAGGGTGGCAGAGAAAAAGTACATCATTAGAATCCAAGAATATCTCATTTTATCCCTTATTTTCAGCCTTCTTTTCAATCAAAACTCTTTGTAAAGCTGTCAGCAGGAACAATGTTGTCACAAATGAGTTTCACCTCCTAACTCACGCTCTCTGAGAGGCAAAAGCTAGCAAAAGAAAACAGTAGAAGGGGGAGAGGAAAGCCAAGAATCAGCACTGCACAAAGAGTGCACAATTTTAAATTATAAGAAAATATAATAGATTATAGAGAGTGAAAGAGAACCTTCTGCTCAAATGGAAACTACCTAGTTAAGAAGGCCCTCCCAGGCCCCTCTATTTAAAACAGTCTCCTGCAAAAATGGTCATAATTTTAAAAAACCAAAAAATAATAGATGTTGCCGTGGATATGGTGAAAAGGGAACACTTCTACACTGCTGGTGGGAATGTAAACTAGTACAACCACGACGGAAAACATATGGAGACTTCTTAAAGAACCAAAAGTAGAATGACCATTTGATCCAGCAATCCCACTACTGGCTATCTATCCAGAGAAAAATAAGTCATAATATGAAAAGGACAGTTGCACATGCATGTTTATCGCAACACAATTTGCGATTGCAAAAATATGGAACCAGCCTACTACCCATCAACCAATGATTGGATAAAGTATACTGTGGAATACTGCTCAGCCATAAAAAGGAATGAAATAATGGCATTCTCAGCAACCTGGATGGAGTCAGAGACCCTTATTCTAAATGAAGTAACTCAGGAATGGAAAACCAAACATCATATGTTCTCACTTATAAGTGGGAGCTAAGCTATGAAGATGCAAATGCATAAGAATGATATAATGAATTTTGGGGACTTGTGGGGAAGAGTGAGGTGGGTAAGGGATAAAAGACTATACATTGAGTACAGTGTATACTGCTTGGGTAATGGGTGCACCAAAATCTCAGAAATCACAACTAAAGAACTTATCCATGTAACCAAACACCACCTGTTCCCTCAAAACTATTGACATAAGTAAAAATAAAATAAAATAGAATAGTCTCTATGTTCTTCTGCTTTGTCTTGTTTTTCTTTACACAATTTATTAATACTGAAATATTTGTTGTTTGATGTTTCTTAATTTGTCTACCTCTCTAGGATGAGTACAGGCACCTTGTCTGATTCACCACTGAAACCCCAGAGTTTAGAAGTATTGGGGCATAGTACATCCTCAATAAATATTTGTTTTAAGTACATAGATATAGATAAATGATTGATGGATTGATTGGCCACTAGAGCCTCAAAAGGGAGGTTAACTAAGAAAATGTTTAGAATAGACTGTTTTTCTCCTTGAAACAGAAATGTAAGTATCTGGAACAGATGGCCAATTGACTGACCAAACCTGCATTTCATCTATGATAGGTTTATAAATTTAGATTTGTAAGGCAAGTCCATGACTTCCAATAATATACGCACCTTCCCCATGTAACAAATGTAATTTTTTAGGTCAGCAGTTATCTTTTTAATACATGGGTAGAATTGCCACTCACATAATAAAGAAACCAAGAGCTGTTGAACAGATATGAAATGCTATGTACATTTCTAATCACATGGCTGTCTTAGAGGTTGCTTTATTGCTACATATAAGTATTATGTGCCTTTTGTTCAGCTGTGACTATTCTGACCAGTGTGTGCATTTGCTAAGATTACTGAATCATGAGGTGGCCCTTGTGCGCATTTCATAAAAGCCAACATTTGAACTCAATTAGCCTAAAGAACATAATAACTAATCTTCTGGACCTCTCATGGCACTAGATTTTAAGTTCTTTTGATATTTAGTTTTAGAGTCAGCTTTTAACGTCATCTCTATTTCCAGTGTGCTTTGGATTATGTAGAATTTTATTGATTAGATGATGAAAAGCAAGTGAAAACTAAATTTGTTTTTATTCCTAACTTTATACTTGCATAAGGGAGGAAAAGCCAAATCTGTGTTACCAAATTTTATTCTTTATATTACTTAATTTAACAATGTGGTCCTTTTTATTTGAAATATTTGATAGATGATACTGAGAAAGTCAGTGAATAAAGGGGAATTAGGAAGATTCTTAGATGAATTTTTTTTCTTTCAAGCCACTATAATAATTCATACGCCTAACGTATCACTGAAGCACAATGTCATCTGAATCCCCCATTCATTTCTTGTCTAAAAATCTGAATAACGTTATCTCTATTGACCTTGGATGACTATTTTCAAGGGGAATCAGAGTTTTTTCAACTCTGAAAAAAGCATTTCCTTTCATTGAGATCTCTTGACATTAGTAGCTAAATAAAATGAAATGGTAATGCTACTGCTGTTTTGTTTAAAGGCAAATGGATACATTCTTTCATGTAACGCTTGTGTTCCTGGGAGGAGTGCATAAAGCACATTTTAGTAAGTAGCATCATGTTTTAAATATATGGAAGAAATTTACTGCTTAGATCACACCGCGGCAAAATTCCCCTGTAAATCAATTCTTTTGTCATGTACATAATTGCACATCATTTATTCCAAAAAATCTGATTTTCACGTAAAAAATCTTTTCATATGAACTAAATCAGTACTGTTATCCCACTGGAAGGAGAATATCCCCATCTGTAAACACTTTGTGACCCTCTTCTTAATAGAGAGAATGAGGCCAACTTAAGAATTGGTGATATTTCCCACACCTGTTTTCTGTGTTTCTGCTAAGCAAACCTTCTACTGTACACACTTCTCCCATCTAGAATTGCTTGGCCTTCCTGATAACACCATTCCCACTTAACTGGAGCAAATTATATCCTCTCCCCGCTTTTAAATGCAATCTGCTGGTTGACCTTTTCAAAAATGAACCTCATTTGACCCCAATCTCTCCAATGCCTTACCGTTGCTTTATGCCTTTTTTTATATAACACTGTACACTTTTTATACAAGTATTATTTAACAGCTGTAATTGTGTTTATGAATTTTGCTCTTTCCTATTGATTTCATGGTTATGTTTTTCATTTTTGTATATTTTTTCCTAAGAGTTCATCTTTTTCTGACTTTGGGAAACCAAGTCTATTTTGCTCACTCTGTGCCTGGTTCATAGCATATACTGAATGTTTTTTAATGAACCAGTGAATAAGTAAATCTATTATGTACATTTAATACATAAATGTATTTTGAATGAATGCATGAGTGGTAAAGTTCTTTTGATCACAGATTTTTCCCTTTACTCCATTTCCGTATTCTAAAATGGTACACTAAATGCATTATAATACATAATATCTGTTCAACAGCTCTTGGTTTCTTTACTATTTGAGTGGCAATTCTACCCATGTATTAAAAAGATAACTTAGTTTGTCAAAGATTTTTTTTTTCCCTCTGGTGTAATGGTTAATTTGGTATGTCAACTTGACAGGCCCAAGAGATCCTAGAGAGCTGGTAAACATTTCTGTGTATGTCTATGTGGGTCCTTTTGGAAGAGATTAGCATTTGAATCAGTACACTGAGTAAAGACAATCTGCCCTCACCAATGTGGATGGCATCACTTAATCTGTTGAGAGCCCAGATAGAATGAAAAGGTTAATGAAGGGCTAATTTGCTCTCTTCTTTTGCTGGGAAATCCATCTTCTCCTGCCCTTGGACATCAGAGCTCCCAGTTCTTGGGCCTTTGGACTCTGGAACTTACACCATTGGCTCCCCGGTTCTCAGGGATTCGGACTTAGGCTGAAGTACACACCAGCTTTCTTGGTTCTCCAGCTTGCTGATGGCACCTCATGGGACTTCTCAGCCTCCATAATCATGTGAGCCAATTCCCGTAATAAATATCGTCTTAGATATCTCTATGTGGCCTACTAATTCTGAAACTGAATACATCTAGTCACCAAATAGCACTTTAAATTTTTTTTTCTAGCCTTTACATGTACATCAAACTACTACCCAAACTGCACAGCCAAAGTATGCCTCTAAACCTTCACATTTGTGCACCAAACCAGATCAAGGTTGAACCATAGAAAGAATAAGCAAAAGTGAAGCTATATGCATTTTATCCACCTCTTACACCTACTGCATTTTGAACACAACGTTTTACTTGCTTAAATTCTCCGGAACAGGTGGGCATGAGCCTTTTTATTAGTCTCTAGTTCCCTGTTGATGGGAAAGTGATTTGTAAATATGTAAACAAAATTGTACTGCAAGCAAAAATGTAGATGCTCAATGGAGTTTATTATAATGGACTTTGGTCTGTGTTTTCTGTTTTTTTTTTTTTTCTCATTTGCAAATCTGAACTTCTGTGATGTTCTAAACTTAGTGGATATTCAATAAGTGTTGTGAGAGAAAACAAAAGGCCCAGCATAACATGTCATCTACATCACATGTAGCATTGGGATGATAGTTTACCTGTAATTATCTATAATTTACATCCTTCTAAAATGATAATGAGCTACATTTGTCCTATTTAGCAACCATTCATTAGATGTATCTGTAGGTCTGTATGAAATCATTGGTACATCTTTTAGATATCCTTCCTTTAGGCCTAATTCTTTGGGGATTTTAACACCCTTGATTAGATTTCCAATTTTACTCCTTTTAATATAGATTTTTGTCATTCCTGTAATTAATTAAAACATTTTTATTTTTCTAAAGCATAGTAATTGGCTGGCAGTGGCATAGATTCTGTCATCTTTAGGCCATACTATTCAAATCAGGCTTTTAGCATTCAATATGGCTTGTCCCAAAATTGATTTGATTACAGCCATCTGTATTGACCATGAAGGCAAACTCAATGTGATTTGCCCAGCAACCATAGGAACAGCAATAGGTTCAGACCATTCATTGTTCCTTTCCAGGAAAGGCAAAAAATCATTAAAGCAAGCGTTTATCACTGGAAATGTGCAGGCAGGGGCATGTCAATACCTAATATCAAAAATAAAATACAAAAGGCTTAACAAAATGGAAAAAAAGAGATTTTTTGAAAATTACTTATTTGGAAAACTTGTATTAGTTGATAAATCTGTTTCCCGAATATGGTATGCATATAGATATGTCCTAACTTCTATTGTCAGAGTGTGATCTTTGGAAAATAGGACAACTGTTTACTGTGAAAGTTAGATCATTGAAAGTTAAGATTTTATAGCTACAACAGCAACCACAAACACATTACTGAAAAGTAACAGGATAGACGCTTAGGACTAAGAAAAATTTTAAAGTGATTATGTTTATTATAGTTTTCATCTTTATTACAGTTCAAAAGGAATAAAGAAAGAAAAAGCATAAAAGTAATTTATAGAAAGGTTTGCTATGAAAAGTATGCCTTTATTTCATGATATTGACATCTTAATGTTTCATATTAACTCACAAGCTCTCCTTCCTGCTCTTCAGAAGCTACAAGGCTAGGTGCAGTGGCTAATGCCTGTAATTCCAATGCTTTGGAGGCGAAGGCAGAAGAATTGCTTCAGGCCAGGAGTTCAAGGCCAGCCTGGGCAACATAGTGAGACCTCATCTCTACAAACTATAGAAAACTTAGCCAGGCGTGGTAGTGCACACCTGTAATCCCAGCTACTTGGGAGGCTGAAGTGGGAGGATTACTTGAGTCCAGGAGTTCAAAGCTGCAGTGAGCTATGATTGTGCCATGTCACTCCAGTCTGGGTGACAGAGTGAGACCCTATCTCAAAAAAAAAAAAAAAGGCAACAAACATGAAATAGGATAAATGGCCTGCAGCCAAAATTGCAAAAATATAATAACTGAAAGGTCAGCTATAGCCTTGTGTTTCCAGATTCACAGAGACAGAAATTTTGTGCTAACAACTTGTTTTAAAAAACAGAAATGTCTATAAAAACAGAAAATGAACAATTTCAGTCTCATTGCCCTGATTACTGAAATATTGGAAAATTGGGTTGTAAAGAATATAGAAACCATTCTTAGTTTTTAATATTAATATTTTATAACTTAATAGTATACCTTAGTATTTATATTGTGACTAAGTATATAGGCTATGACCAGATTGATAGGATTAAGCTGAAATCCTATTCTCTTCACTTACTGATGTAATCTAGGCCAAAGTACCCTAGCTGAGCTTTATTGATAAAATGAAGAAAATAAGAGTCCCTACCTCATAGGATTGATACAAAAATAGAGTAAGGACATGCATATTTCCTGGTTCCCGGTTGTATTACTCTGTTCTCACACTGCTAATAAAGGCATACCCTAGACTGGGTAATTTATAAAGGAAAGAGGTTTAATGGACCCACAGTTTCACATGGCTAGGGAGGCTCCACAATCATGGCGGAAGGCAAAGGGGAAGCAAGACACATCTTACATGGTGGCAGACAAGAGGACATGTGCTGGGGAACTTCCATTTATAAAACCATCAGATATCATGAGACTTGTTCACTACCATGAGAACAGTATGGGGGAAACTGCTCCCATGATTCAATTATCTACACATGACCCTGCCCTTGACACGTGGGGATTATTACAATTCAAGGTGAGATTTGCGTGGGACACAGCCAGACCAGGAAACATTCAATAAGTGAAAGCTACTATAGTTATTCAAACCATGAATTATTAGTTGTTATGCATCCCATTAGCTTTATTCCTGACATGTACAGGCATCTGACAGGTATGGACAGATGACAGATACAGGCAGAGTATACGGAAAGAGGAAGTTTGACTAGAAGAGTCAGTGATCTTCATTCAAAGTGTTTCAGTCTAAGGCCTTAGTGCAAAAGGCCACACATACAGACACACACACCCCTTACATGTTAATGTCACATAGGATTATAAAAACGTGGATTAATTAAAAACAAAGCAAAAAAAAAAAAAAAAAAAAAAAAAAAAGGGCCTCTAAGCCACAGGGAAACTTGGTTAAAATCTGGAGATTTAAATTGATCATGAAGAGTTATATTTAAACATGATTACCATGTTGCCAGTGGGAAGTGATTCTTAGAATAATCAGGTTTGAGAAGGCTAATAATAGAACACTAGATCTGGAGTTGCCTGTGAGTCACTTGGAAGGGGAAAGCTAAGCCCACCATGAAGCCTAGGTATTGAATGAAAGCCACATAAGGACCACAATAGAACAAAATCAGGGAAAAGAAGCTGACCATTTCCACGATTTCCAGTCTTTTCAGTTATGACTTTTCCTTCAAGCAACTGAAATTGTAAAACCTGTGACTTCTTGAAGGATTGAGACTCTGTTTTATTCATTTCTTATTTCCGTTGCCTAGCACAGTTCCTAACATGTAGCTGGTGCTCAACACAAGTTTGGTGGGTTCAATTAGTGAAGGTTCTCAGTGAGGGAAATAGCTCGGTGAAGAAAATTCTATGTTTGTACTACTACAAAACATTTTGAAACAGCCTTAGGTTTTATATCTGTGTTGTATGATCTCATTAAGGATAAAATCTTATTTATACATTTGCAACATGGATAAGGCTCAAGAAATTTATTTCATTGTTTGCTACTTTAAGCAATCAAGGACAAAAATAAAGTATGTTTTAATTGCTGCCTCTGTGTGTTGAAATTATGACTAGTATATATTTTTAAATTAAATATTATTTAGGAAATACCTATAATTTCTCATGAACCTGAAACTTTCTCCTTTTTATCTGTGTAATGTTTGGGGAAAGATTTTATTTGTTCTAGAATATTCATATTCCTAAAGTCATCAGGAATAACTCTTAATGTGAGACCAATTTAAATTCTGCTAACAAAGCTAATGAGCTCAGTTAATAAGCTAATGAGCTATTTTTGTTTTAAAAACCAAAAATCTGTGTTTCTGAAATGCCATAATCTAGCTCAACACAATTCATAATCTTCAAAAGAATTACAGCTGTAAGTCACAGCCAAGTCCCCACAATCTTCCCAGAGAAGTATCATTTCGTAAATAAGTTAACATATACTAGTTAATATTATATATTTTCATACTAGTTGAATCTTTACTTAAATGCACATTTGTGAAATAGTCAATCATTCGACAAATATTTAGTATCTGCTTATCAAAGGCACTTTTTGGTTTCAGGGATACAAACTGAATAAGAGAAGCAAGGTCTCTACTCTTTTCTCACTTACATTCTAGTTGGCTAGACAGATAAGAAGCAACAAAATAAACAAATAGGCAAGATTAATTTCAGATGGTAATTAATGCTGTAAGTCAACAAAACAATGCTTTGATATAAAGAGATGAGGGATATAAATTTAAATTGGGTAATCAGGGAAAGATGTCTCTGAGGATGTTACTTTTAAGCTGAAATCCGAATGGTACAAAGGAGCCAGCCATCGAAAGATC
The DNA here is from genome assembly GCF_007565055.1 of Rhinopithecus roxellana. Classification (NCBI taxonomy): domain Eukaryota; kingdom Metazoa; phylum Chordata; class Mammalia; order Primates; family Cercopithecidae; genus Rhinopithecus; species Rhinopithecus roxellana. The sequence continues at coordinate 21,506,527 of NC_044558.1, read as the reverse complement.
CCTGTAAAGAGAAAAGAAAATAAATGAACCAATGAACAAAATACAAAGGTCTTAAAGTGATGATAAGTTTTTAATTTTAAAAGACCAGAAAAGATGCCAACCCAATCAAAATCCCAGCAGGCTTTTGTAGAAATTAGCAAACTGATCCTCACATTCATGTGGAAATGCAGAATAATTTAAAAACAACTTTGAAGAAAGTTAAAGCTGTAAGACACACCAACTGACTTCAAGATGTAGTATGAAGTCATGATATTTAAGACTATGTGGTATCAGTGTAAAGAGAAATAGAGCAGTGAAACAAAATATAGAGTCCAGAAACAGATCCACATTTATATGGTTAATTGATTTTTAACAAAGGTTTAACTCAATGAATAAATGAAAGTCTTTTCCACAAATTTTCTGGAAAAATTGGATATTGTTTTCAAAAAAAAGGATAAAAGAGCACTCATCCATACCTTATACCATATTAAAAATTAAATATTTTACAAAGATAAATGTAAAGCCTAAAACTCTAAAATTGCTAGCAGAAAACATAAGAGAAACACTTTGTGACTTTGGGTTAGGCAAAGATTTCTTAAAAATGACACCTTAGCAAACTAACACAGGAACAGAAAACAGAACACCACATGTTCTCTCTTACAAGTGGGAGCTAAATTATGAGAATATACAACTCATAGAGGGGAACAGCACACACTGGGGCCTTTTGGAGGCTGGAGGGTGGGAGGAGGAAGAGGATCAGGAAAAATAGCTAATGTGTACTAGGCTTAATACCTGGGTGATAAAGTAATCTGTACAACAAACCCCCATGACACAAGTATACCTATATAACAAACCTGAACGTGTACCCCTGGACTTAAAATAAAACTTTAAAAAAATGACACTGAAAGTGTAATCCATAAAAGAAAAATTTGATATATTGAACTTAATCAAAATTAAGAACTTCAGCTTTCTGAAAAACATTGCAAAGACAGTGATGACAAACCACTGACTGGGAGAATATGTTTCTAATTATCATATATCATAAAGGACTTAATATGGAAAATATGAAGAACTTTCAAATCCAGTAATAAGGAAACAAATGACAAATTTTTTTAAATGAGCAAAAGATTTAATGGACACCTATTCATAGAACAATTGCAGATATTCAGATGGCAAATCAGCATGTGAAAAAAATACTTCCTATCATTAGCCATTGGACTAATACATACCTGTTACAAAATTTAAAATTAACAACTGATCATACCAAGTGTTAGTGAACATGTGGAGCAACTGGAACTCTCATACATTGCTGGTAGAAATATAAAATGGTATAATCACTTTGGAAAATGGCTTGGCAGTATTTTTAAATGTTAAACATCTACCTACCATATGACTCAGCCAATTTTTTTATGAGTGCATAGTAAATGTATGTATTTATGGGGTAGATGAGATATTTTGATCCAAGCATACAATGTGTAATTATCATATCAGGGTAAATGGGCTATCTATCCCCTCAAGCATTTATTATTTCTTTGTGTTACAAACCTTCCAATTACATTCTTTTAGTTATTATAAAATGTGCAATAATTATTTGGGAGGCCAAGGTAGGCAGATCACCTGAAGTCAGGAGTTTGAGACCAGCCTAACCAACATAGAGAAACTCTGTCTCTACTAAAAATACAAAATTAGCCAGGCATGGTGGCACATGCCTGTAATCCTAGCTACTTGGGAGGCTGAGGCAGGAGAATTGCTTGAACCCAGAAAGCGGAGGTTGTGGTGAGCCAAGATCGCACCATTGCACTCCAGCCTCGGCAACAGGAGCAAAACTTTGTCTCAAAAAAAAAAAAAAAAAGTGCAATAATTTATTGTTAACTGTAGTCACCCTGTTATGTAATCAATTACTAAATCTTATTCATTGTTTATAACTATATTTTTGTATCCATTAATCATCCCCACTTCTCCTCCTGCCCCCACTACCCTTCCCAGCCTCTGGTAACCATCATTCTATTCTGTCTCCATGGATTCAATTGTTCTAAATTTTAGCTCCCACAAATAAGTGAGAACATGTGAAGTTAATCTTTCTGTGCTTCGCTGATTTCACTTAACATGATGTCCTCCAGTTCCATCCATGTTGTTTCAAATGACAGGATCTCATTCTTTTTTATGGCTGAATAGTACTCCATTATGTGTATATATATATATCAGATTTTCTGTATCCATTCATCTGTTGATGGACAATAGGTTGCTTCCAAATTTTGGCCATTGTTAACAGTGCTGCAATAAATGTAGGAGTGCAGATATCTCTCCTATGTACCTATTTCATTTCATTTGGGTATATAACTAGCACTAGGATTGCTGGAACATATGGTGGTTCTATTTTTGGTTTTTGAGTAACCTACATATTTTTCTTCATAGTCCTGTACAAATTTGCATTCCTACAAACAGTTTAGGAGGGTTCCCTTTTCTCCACATCCTCGCTAGCATTCATTATTACTTGTATTTTTGGAAAAACATCATTTAAACTGGGGTGAGAGGATATCTCATTGTAGTTTTGATTTGCATTTTTCTGATGATCAGTGTTGATGAGTATCTTTTCACATACTCGCTTGCTGTTTGTGTGTCTTCTTTTGATAAATGTCTATTTAGACATTTTGCCCATTTTTAAATCAGAGTATTAGGTTTTTTTCCCATAGAGTCGTTTGAGCTCCTTATATATTTTGGTTATTAATTCCTTGTCAGACAAATAGTTTGCAAATACTGTATCCCATTCTGTAGGATGACTCTTCACTTTGGTGATTGTTTCCATTGCTTTGCAGAAGCTTTTTAACTAGATGTGATCCCATTTGTCCATTTTCACTTTGCTTGCCAGGCACATGGGTGTTACTCAAGAAACCTTTACCCAGTCCAATATCCTGGAGAATTTCTGCCTTTTCTTTTAGTAGTTTCATAGCTTGAAATATTAGATTTAAGTCTTTAATCCATTTTGATTTGATTTATTTTACTTTATTTTATTATTGTACTTTAAGTTATAGGATACATGTGCACAATGTGCAGGTTTGCTACATAGCTATACGTGTGCCCTGTTGGTTTGCTGCACCCATCGACTCGTCATTTACATTAGGTATTTCTCCTAAAGATATCCCTCCCCCCTCCCCCCTCCCCCTACCCCATGACAGGCCCTGGTGTGTGATGTTCCCCATCCTGTGTCCAAGTGTTCTTGTTGTTCGGTTCCCACCTATGAGTGAGAACATGTGGTGTTTGGTTTTCTGTCCTTGTAATAGTTTGCTGAGAATGATGGTTTCCTGCTTCATCCATGTCCCTGCAAAGAACAAGAACTCACCCTTTTTTATGGCTCCATAGTATTCCATGGTGTATATGTGCCACATTTGCTTTATCCAGTCTATCACTGATGGACATTTGGGTTGGTTCCAAGTCCTTGCTATTGTGAATAGTGCCGCAATAAACATACATATGCATGTGTCTTTATAGTAGCATGATTTATAATCCTTTGGGTATATACACAGTAATGGGATTGCTGGGTCAAATGGTATTTCTAGTTTTAGATCCTTGAGGAATCACCACACTGTCTTCCACAATGGTTGAACGAATTTACACTCCCACCGACAGTGTAAAAGCATTCCTATTTCTCCACATTCTCTCCAGCATCTGTTGTTTCCTGACTTTTTAATGATTGCCATTCTAACTGGTGTGAGATGGTCTCTCATTGTGGTTTGATTTGCATTTCTCTGATGACCAGTGATGATGAGCATTTTTTCATGTGTCTGTTGGCTGCATGTATGTCTTTTTTGAGAAGTGACTGTTCTTATCCTTCACCCACTTTTTGATGGGGTTGTTTGTTTTCCTCTTATAAATTTGTTTGAGTTCTTTGTAGATTCTGGATACTAGCCCTTTGTTAGATGAGTAGATTGCAAAAATTTTCTCCCATTCTGTAGCTTGCCTGCTCACTCTGATGGTAGTTGCAGTGGTGTGATCTCAGCTCACTGCAAGCTCCGCCTCCCAGATTCACACCATTCTCCTGCCTCAGCCTCCTGAGTAGCTAGGACTACAGGCACCCGCCACCACACCTGGCTAATTTATTTTTATTTTTATTTTAATTTTTATTTTTATTTTTAGTAGAGACAGGGTTTCACTGTGTTACCGAGGATGGTCTCGGTCTCCTGACCTCGTGATCCACCCATCTCAGCCTCCCAAAGTGCTGGGATTACAGGCATGAGCCACTGTGCCCAGCCAATCTGATGGTAGTTTCTTTTGCCATGCAGAAGCTCTTTAGTTTAGTTAGATCCCATTAGTCTATTTTGGCTTTTGTTACCATTGCTTTTGGTGTTTTAGTCATCAAGTCCTTGTTCATGCCTATGTCCTGAATCGTATTGCCTAGGTTTTCTTCTAGGGTTTTTATGGTTTTAGGTCTAACATTTAAGTCTTTAATCCATCTTAAATTAATTTTTGTATAAGGTGTAAGGAAGGGATCCAGTTTCAGCTTTCTACATATGGCTAGCCAGTTTACCCAGCACCATTTGTTAAATAGGGAATCCTTTCCCTATTTCTTGTTTTTGTCAGGTTTGTCAAAGATAAGATGGTTGTAGATGGGTGGTGTTATTTCTGAGGCTTCTGTTCTGTTCCATTGGTCTATATCTCTGTTTTGGTACCAATACCATGCTGTTTGTGTTACTGTAGCCTTGTAGTATAGTTTGAAGTCAGGTAGTGTGATTTTTTGTATGGTGAGAGATAGGTTCTAGTTTTGTTCTTCTGCATAAGGATATCCAGTTTTCCCAGAACCATTTATTGCAGAGGTTGTCCTTTCCCCAATGTGTCTTCTTGGCACCTTTGTCAAAAATAAGTTCACTGTACATGTATGAATTTATTTCTGGGTTCTCTGTTCTATTCTATTGGTCTATGTGCCTACTTTTATGCTAGAATCATGCTGTTTCTGTTACAATACTTCTGTGTATAATTTGAAGTCTGGTAATGTGACTCCTCCAGTTTTGTTTGTTTTGCTCTATATGGCTTTGGCTAGTCTAGGTCTTTTGTGATTCTGTATAATTTTAGGAATTTTTTTTCTATTTCTGCAAAGAATGTCATTGATATTTGATAGGGACTGCATTGAATCTGTACATTGCTTTGGTTAGTATGAACATTTTTTTATAACAATATTGATTCTTCCAATCCATGAACATGGAATATTTTTCCATTTTTTTGTGTGTGTCCTCTTCAAGTTCTTGCATCGGTGTTTTACAGTTTTTATTGTAGAGATCTTTCACTTCTTTGAGTTTATTCCTAAGTATTTTATTTTATTCATAACTATTGGAAATGGGATTTGATTTCTTTTTCATATTTTTTGCTGTTGGCATATAGAAATGCTACGGATTATTGTATGTTGGTTTTGTATCCTGCCACTTTACTGAAATTGTTTAGGTTTTTCCACATATAAGATTCTATCATTTGTAAACAAGGATAAATTGGCTTCTTCCTTTCCCATTTGTTTCCCTTTTATTTCTTTCTCTTGTCTGATTACTCTAGCTAGGACTTCCAGTATTATGTTGAATAAAAGTCATGAAAGAGGACATCCTTGTCTTGTTCCAGATCTTCAAAACTGAAAGGTTTTCAGTTTTGCCCCATTAAGTATGATACTAACTGTGAGTCTGTCATATATAGCTTTTATTATTAAAGTATGTTTCTTCTATCCCCAGGTTTTTGAGAGTTTTTACTATGAAGGAATGTTGAATTTTATCAAATGCTTTTTCAGCATCTATTGAAGTGATTATATGTTTTTTTTCCTTCATTCTGTTGATATGATATATCACATTGATTGATTTGTACATGTTAATCCATCCTTGCATCCCAGGGATAAATCCAACCTGGTCATGATGAATGACCTTTTTAATGTGTTATTGAACTTGGATTGCTCTTATTTTGTTGAGGATTTTTGTGTCAATGGTATCAATGTTCATCAGGGATAATGGCCTGCAGTTTTCTTTTTGTGATGTGTCTTTGGTTATGATATCAGCATAATACTGCCTTCATAGAATGAGTTTAGAGGTAGTCCCCTTATTTTAAAGAATTGTTTGAGTAGGATTGGTATTAGTTCTTCTGCAAATATTTGGTAGAATTTAGCAGTGAAGCCATCAGGTCCATGCCTTTTTTTAATTATTTGCTGAGAGACTTTTTAATATGGCTTTGATCTAATTACTTGTTACTGATCTATTCAGGTTTTGGATTTCTTCATCCTTCAATCTTGGTAGGTTGTCTATGTATACTCATTTATCCATTTCTTCTAGATTTTCCAATTTATTGGCATAGAGTTTCTCATAGAATTCTCTAACAATTATTTGAATTTCTGGAGTACCAGTTGTAATGTCTCCTTTTTCACCTCTGATTGTATTTATTTAGGCCTTTTTACTTTTTTTCTTAGTTTGGCTAAAAGTTTTTCTTTTTTTTATCTTTTAAAAAAACCAACTTTTCATTTCATTGACCTTTTGTATTATTCTTTTCTGTTTCTGTTATGTTTCTGCTCTAATCTTTATTATTGCTTTCTTCTAGTAATTTTGTGTTTGTTTTTTTCTATCTTTTCTTGTTCTTTAAGATGCATAATTAAGTAGTTTATGTAAAGTTTTTCTACTTTTTGATGTAGGAGCTTATTGCTAGAAACTTTTCTCTAGTACTGCTTTTACTATAACCCATAGATTTTGATATGTTGTGTTTCCATTTTCATTTGTTTCAATAATTTTTGAAACTTTTATTTTAATGTCTTTTTTTATTCACTGGTCATTCAGAAGCATATTGTTTAATTTCCATGTGTTTGTATAGTTTCTAACATTCTTCTTGTTATTGATTTCTAGTTTCATTCCATTGTGGCCAGAGAAGAGACTTAATATGATTTCAGTATTTTTAAATTATTTAATACTTCTTTTGTGACTTAACATATCATCTATACTTGAATGATCCATGTGCTGAGGAGAAGAATGTGTATTCTATAGCCATTTGATGAAATGTTTTGTACGTATCTATTAGGTCCATTTGTTGTATGGTGTAGATTAAGTATGATATTTCTTTGTTGATTTTTCTGTCTGGATGACCTGTCCAATGTTGAAAGTAGGGCATTGATGTCTCCAGCTGTTATTGTATTGGGGTCTGTCTCTCTCTTTAGCTCTGATAATATTTGCTTTACATATCCAGTCCTCCAGTGTTGGGAGCATATATATTTACAATTGTTATATTCTCTTACTGAATTGACACCTTTACTATTATATAATAACCATCTTATCTCTTTTTGTTTTAGTCTTGAAATTTATTTTGTCTCATGTGAGTACAACTACTCCTACCCTTTTTTGGTTTTCATTTGCATAGAATATCTTTTATATCTTTTTATTTTCAATCTCTGTGAGTTTTTATAGGTTAAATGTTTTTCTTGTAGGCAACAGATCAATGGGTCTTGTTTTTTCATCCACTCACCCACTCTATGTCTTTTGATTGGAAAGTTCAGTCCATTTACATTCAATGGTATTGATAAGTAAGGACTTACTACTACCATTTTGTTATTTGTTTTCTGGTTGTTTTGTGGTCTTGTTTTCCTTTCTTCCTCCCTTTGTCTATTTAGTGAAGGTGGTTTTCTCAGGAGGTATATTTTAATTTCTTGCTATTTTTGTACCTGTTGTAGGGTTTTTTTTTTTAAGATTTGAGGTTACCAGGAGGCTTGCAAATAACATCTTATAACCCATTACATTAAACTTATGACAACTTAACCCTAATTGCAAAAACAAATTAACAAACAAGCAAAGAGAAAACTAATAACTCTACACTTTAGAGTTTATCACCCTATTTTTTTTTTATTATACTTTAAGTTGTAGGGTACATGTGTACAACATGCAGGTTTGTTACATATGTATACATGTGCCATGTTGGTGTGCCACACCCATTAACTCATCATTTACACTAGGTATATCTCCTAATGCTATCCCTCCCCCCTCCCTCCACCCCACAACAGGCCCCGGTGTGTGATGTTCCCCTTCCTGTGTCCAAGTGTTCTCACTGATCAATTCCCGCCTATGAGTGAGAACATGTGGTGTTTGGTTTTTTGTCCTTGCGATAGATTGCTGAGAATGATGGTTTCTGCAAAGGACATGAACTCATCCTTTTTTATGGCTGCATAGTATTCCATGGTGTATATATACCACATTTTCTTAATCCACTCTATGATTGATGGACATTTGGGTTGGTTCCAAGTCTTTGCTATTGTAAATAATGCCACAATAAACCTATGTGTGCATGTGTCTTTATAGCAGCATGATTTATAATCCTTTGGGTATGTATGGGATGGCTGGGTCAAATGGTATTTCTAGTTCTAGATCCTTGAGGAATCACCGCACTGTCTTCTACAATGGTTGAACTAGTTTACTCTCCTATCAACAGTGTAAAAGCATTCCTATTTCTCCACATCCTCTCCAGCACCTGTTGTTTCCTGACTTTTTAATGATCGCCATTCTAACTGGTGTGAGATGGTATCTCATTGTGGTTTTGATTTGCATTTATCTGATGGCCAGTGATGATGAGCATTTTTTCATGTGTCTGTTGGCTGCATAAATGTGTTCTTTTGAGAAGTGTCTGTTCATATCCTTCACCCACTTTTTGATGGGATTGTTTTTTCTTGTAAATTTATTTGAGTTATTTGTGGATTCTGGATATTAGCCCTTTGTCAGACGAGTAGATTGCAAAAATTTTCTCCCTTTCTGAAGGCTGCCTGTTCACTCTGATGGTAGTTTCTTTTGCTGTGCAGAAGCTCTTTAGTTTAATTACATCCCATTTGTGAATTTTGACTTTTGTTGCCATTACTTTTGGTGTTTTAGACATGAAATACTTGCCCATGCCTATGGCCTGAATGGTATTGCCTAGGTTTTCGTCTAGAGTTTTTATGGTTTTAGGCCTAACATTTAAGTCTTTAAAGTTCATATGAAATGAAAAAAGAGCCCGCATTGCCAAGACAATCCTAAGCCAAAAGAACAAAGCTGGAGGCATCACACTACCTGACTTCAAACTATACTACAAGGCTACAGTAACCAAAACAGCATGGTACTGGTACCAAAACAGAGATGTAGACCAATGGAACAGAACAGAGCCCTCAGAAATAATACCACACATTTACAACCATCTGATCTTTGACAAACCCAACAAAACAGGAAATGGGGAAAGGATTCCCTATTTAATAAATTGTTACCATTGCTTTTGGTGTTTTAGTCAGGAAGACTAAAACTGTGCTGGGAAAACTGGCTAGCTATATGTGGAAAGCTGAAAATGGATCCCTTCCTTACACCTTACTCAAAAATTAATTCAAGATGGATTAAAGACCCATTATTATTTTTGATTGGTTCATCTTTTAGTCTTCCTACTCAAGATATGGGTGCTTTAAACACCACAATTAAAATATTCTAATATTATGTGTTTGTCTGTTTACTTATCATGACCAGTGAGTTTTGTACCTTCAGATGTTTTCTTATTGCTCATTAACATTCTTTTCTGTCAGATTGAAGAACTCTCTTTAGCATTTCTGGTAGGACAGATCTGATATTGATTAAGTCTTTCAGCTTTTGTTTGCCTGGAAAAATCTTTATTTCTCCTTCATGTTTGAAGGATATTTTCACCTATATTATTCTAGGATAAAAGCATTTTCTGTCATCCCTTTAAATATATCATGCTACTCTCTCCTGGCCTGGAAGGCTTCCACTGAGAATTCTGCTCCAACATATTGAAGTTCCTTTGTATGTTATTTCTTTCTTTTCTCTTGCTGCTCTTAAGTTTCTTTCTTTATACTTGACCTTTAGGAGTTTGATTATTAAAAGACTTGAGCTAGTTTTCTTTGGGTTAAATCTGCTTTTGTTCTAGAACCTTCTTGTTCTTGTATATTGATTTCTTTCTTTAAGTTTGGAAAATTCTCTTTTAATATCCCTTTGAATAAACTTTCAACCCTGATCTCTCTCTCTCTTTACCTCCTCTTAAAGTTTAAGAACTTTTAGATTTTCTGTTTTCTAGTTCTTATGGGCATTCTTCATTCTTATTCTTTTTTCTTTTGTCTTCTATGACTCTGTATTTTCAAATAGCCTGTCTTCAAGCTCAGTAATTCTTTCTTCTGTTTAATCAGTTCTGCTGTTGTGAGATGCTGATGCATTCTTCAGTACATCAGTTGAATTTTTCAGCTTCAGAATTTCTGCTTGATTTTTAAAAATTATTTCAATCTCTTTGTTAACAGTGTATCTGATAAGATTCTGAATTCCTTCTCTGTGTTATCTTAAATTTTGTTAAGCTTCCTAAGAACAGGAATTTTGAATTCTCTGAAAGGTCACATATCTCTGTTATTCAGAATTGATCACTGGTGCCTTATTCAGTTTGTCTTGTGAGGTCATGTTTTCCTGAATGGTCTTAACGCTTGTGGGTGTTCATTTATGTTTGTGCACTGAAGAGTTAGGTATTTATTGTAGTCTTTGCAGTTTGAGCTTATTTGTACCCATCCTTCTTGGGAAGGCTTTCCAAGTATTCAAGTGTTGTGATCTAAATCTTTAGTCACTGTTGCTATAACTACATTAGGGGGCACTCCATGCCCAGTAACACTGGGAGTCTTACAGACTTGTAGAGGTGCCACCTTCCTGGTCTTGGGTAAGATCTAGGGATTACTAGGCAGAGATTTGTTCTCTTATCTCACTTTCCTCCAAACAAATGGAGTCTCTCTCTGCATGTGGGGCTGCCTGGAGCTGTCAGAGCGGTGACACAAGCACCCCTATGGCCACCATGACTGGGATGGGACTGTGTCAGACCTGAAGCTAGCACAACACTGGGTCTTGTCAACGTCCTGAGGTGTCCACTGCCTGGCTACCACTGATGCTCACTCAAGACTCAAAGGCTCTTCAGTAAGCAGGCAGCAAATGTAGCCAGGTTTATGCCCTTCCCTTCAGGATGGTGAGCTCTCCCCTGGCCCAGAGTGGGACAAGAAATGCCATTTGGGAGCCCAGGTCTAGAGTCAGGAAATGTAAGCATCTACTTGGTACTCTATTCTACTGTGACTGAGGTGGCATCCAAACCACAAGACAACGTTCTTCCCACTCTTTCCTCTATGCAGAAGAAGTTCCTCCCTGTGGCCACCACTGTTCTAGGCTCATAATGAGTATTGCCTAGCTACTGCTGATGTTCACTCCAGGCCCAAGGACTCTTCAGTCAGCTTGTGATGAATGCTACCAGGCCTGGGTCTCTCCCTTCAGAGCAGTAGTCTTCACTCTGGCCCAGGATGGATCCAGAAATGCCATCTAAAAACCAAGGCCTGGAACTGGGGACCCTTGGAACCTGCTTGATGCTCTACTCCACTGTGGCTCAGCTGATACCCAAACTACAAGACAAAGTCCCCTTTACTCTTCCCTCTCCTTTCCTCAAACAAGATTTTCTCCTCATGGCCACAACTGCTGGGAATGCACTGAGTCACACATAAAGCCAGTATGACCCTGGGTCTTACCCAAGGCCTATGGCAAGTACTGCCTGGGTATTGGTGATATTCATTCAAGGCCGAAGGGCTATTTAGCTGGCAGGTGATGAATTCTGCCAGAACTGGGTCCTTCCCTTCAAGGAAGAGGTTATCTTCTGGCTCAGGATATATTTAGAAATTTTATCCAGGAACTAGGACCTGGAATGAGGGCTATCAGACTCTCCCTGATGCCCTGTCCTACTGTGTTTTAGCTGGTATCCAAGTTGAAAGACAAAGTCCTCTTTACTCTCCCCTCTCTTCTTCTCAAGCAGAAGGAAGGTGTATCTCCTGGAGCTGCGAGCCATGCTGCTTGAGGTTGAGTGAGGGGTGGCACAAACATTCCCTTGCCCCCGTGGCTGGTATCTCACTAGGTTGCATGCACCCCAAATTCACTGACTCTCAGCTTAGAACAGCATCAGGACTTGCCCACGAATTGCAATTCTTGTGGCCTAGACCATCTTTCAAGTTTATTTAGAACCCCAAAGCACTTTAGCTTATGTTATTGAGCTTGACAGAACTCAAATTCTGACAATACTGCTAGGTGATTCCCCTCTGGCTAAGGCTGGTCTAAATGTTCACTCTTTGGGTGCCAGCTGAGTTCTGCCGTGTGTTACTCCATGTTATGACAGCACAGCACTGAATTTCAATGCAAAGTCCCACAATTACTGCGCTCTTCCTCCCCCAAGCACACAGATTCTCTCTCCCTGCCACACAGTCACTGACAGGGGATAAGGGAGGGGTGGCGTCAACATCTTTCATACCCTTTCAGTGCTTCTTTCATTGGTATGATGTTAAAACCAAAGGTATTACGATCACTCACCTGAGTTTTGGTTCTTATGAAGGTGTTTCCTTATGTGGATCGTTGTTCAATTTGATATTCTGCAGGGGCAACAATTGCTGGAAAGTTCTATTCAGTCTTTTGCTTCACCTTCTCTAGACTCAGTCATTTATACCTAGATATTTACTGAAGAGAAATGAAAACATGTGGCCATAGAAAGAGTTTTATACAAATGTTCATAGCAGCTTTATTTCTAATAGACAAAACCTAGCAGCAAACCAAATGTTCACCAATAGGTGAATGGAGAAATAAATTATGCTATATCTATACAATGGAATACTACTTGGCAATAAAAAGGAATGGACTATTAATATAAACAACATGGATAAATATCAAAATAACTATGCTGAGTGAAGGCAGGTGGACAAAAAAAAGTATATACTGTATAATTTCATTTAGATAAAATTCTAGAAAAGCTAAACTTACCTATAGTGACAGAAAGCATATCGTTTGTTGCCTGGTGGATAAGAAGATAATGAGGGACGTGAGTGAGAAATTACAAAAGGGTAAAAGGAAATTTTTGGATGATAGATATGCCCATTTTGTTGATTGTGATTATATTTTCATGCATATATCTAAATCTGAAAACATTAAATTATATACTTTAAATGTGTTTAGTTTATTATATGCCAATTATATCCTAATAAAAAATAGTTATACATATACACTATATAGATATGTACAAACATATACAGGCACCATACATATAAAAGGATGTCAGTGTAACTGGAGAATAGTGAAGGAGAGAATGACTCAATATGATGTTACAGGGGCAGGGAGGGGCTGGATCACAAAAAACCTTAAAGACCACAGGGAGGAGCTTGGACTTTGTTCCAAGTACTGTAGGGAGCCGTTAGAAGTTTTAAGCAGAGAAATGATTTGATTTGATTTACATTTTAGTAGGATTATTCCAAGTGCTACATGGAGAATGGATTACAGAAGAGCATCAGAAGCAATGAAGAGACTGGTTGAAAAGCTTTTGTCATAGTCCTGGCAATAAAAAAAAAAAAAACACTGGTTTGGACTAAGGTAGCAGGAGTAGAAATGGAGGGAAAGATACATGAAAATAAAATCTTACTAAAATGAATGGCTTTCTGGATTGTTAAAATTTAGATTTGGATAATTTTAGGGACTTATGATTTGGAATATTATTTGTAAAGCACTGTTATAATCTAGATCACAGTTCACCCAATGCAGCCGATTGTATTGTCCATCTTACCAGTAGCCTGTTTTTCTTGTTTCTCTACTTTGAGCACCCAAGTGCTAGCAGTTTAGGGTAAAGCACGCAACTCTTCCTTCTCTCTGCACTGCTGCCAATTCTTCCTTACAAAGAGGCTCTACTATACACAATTTAAATCCAACTGGGTTGGGGTGAGGAAGAGGAGAAGGGATAAGAACTCGAAAAAGAATCTGCTTGAGCCTGATACTAGGATCAAATGATCCCCTCAGATTCCTTACAGATTGTTTACTACTTTACTAGGTAAGTTTCAGTGTTACTCTGCAATGTGTCTCTTCTTTCTGAAACAGTATTCCTACTTCATGATTCTTGTTGTAAAAGATAGTCCTCAGGGTACCCAGAACTTATTTAGAATTATTTAGGAGGAGTCTTGTTAAAGAAAAACAAAAAAAGCCATTCAAATATTAATTCATCTATTCATTTAGTTTTTCCTTCATTCTTTCAATAAGTATTCAGAGTAAATGTTGAAAGCAGAGAAATGAAATAAAAGCAAGAGATTGTGGGAGGGTATTATTTCAACTACCCCTGGTTTATTCAGTAAACATTTTCTTTAGTCTTCCTAAGTAAGGCTTATTTTATTTTCAGAACTAAAAGAACCCACATGTGCATAAAAGAAAGCATAGACTTTCTTCAAAGACAGATGATCCTGAATCACTACGAGGTGTCTAGCTGCAATAGGTTTTAACAGCTGCAGTGAAAGGTCTACTTCCAGCTGTTTATATACAGATAGTTCTTCCATAGCACTGAAACAAATCTTCTGAAATTAAATTATTTGGTGAGCAGTTAAATGTTGAAGTAAGGATACACTCCTGCCAGGTGATAAAGAACTCATCCTCCCTCCATTTTCCCAGCTTCACATTAGTGATCACTCTCCTTTAAACCTGACTCCTCACAAAACACAGGAAGACAGCAAACACAAAAAGAGGAATATCTGATAACAGTGAGCTCTATGACTGAAAAACGTATAACTAATAACTGAAGAATAATGAGGCTCTTACTTCCACAGCCAACACTGTTGGACTATAGGGTTCATATTTGAGGACCTGATTGAGAAGCCAAAAAATAGAAGGAAGCATGAGAAATCTGGCATCTACCCAGAATTTCACCAAGAGTCAGGAATAACATTTATTAAGGACATTCTAGGTCTTATGTATGCTTTCTCATGTTACTTCTTTTCAGCCTTTGGAAATCCTCTGACCTAGGAATTATTTTCTGCATTTTTCACTTACGGAAACTGAAACCTGGAGAGGTCTCATTAGAATGAAGACTTGCATTCTAAACATCTCCTCTGACATTCCCAGCTGCTCCCTTTTGTTCTCTTTTCTTTGACCCCTAAACATCAGAATGCTCCAGGCTTAGTTCTTGTCTCTGCTATTTCTTCTCTTTCTCTCTCAATTAACCTCAATAGTTTATTGTCTTATTCATACTGATGACTCCAAACTTTATATCCCTAACCTGAGTCTCTGCAACTTTTGTATTCAGCTGCCTACTTGACTACTTGACATCTCCATTTGAATGTCTAGTAGGCATTTCACCCTTTAAATGTCTAAAATAAAACTGTAAATTCTAACAGCCATAAAACCTGTTCCTTGTTCAGGTTTCCCCATGTCAGTTAATGAAACTCCATCCTTTTCACTTGCTCAGAACATTTTTAGCACGTCTTTTTTTTGATATGCCACATCCGATACATCAGTAAATCTTGTTACTTCTATGTTCATCTAACAAAACCTAACTGCTTCTCACTGGTTGCATACCTAATATTTTAGACCAAGCCATTGTCTTTTCCTGCCTGGATTAGGAGAATAGCCTTTTAACTGGCCTGCTTCGACCTTCTCTTGCCTACAGTCTATTCGCACTAGAGTAGCCAGAGTAATCTTTTGAAAACACACGTCACATCTCTCCCCAAAACCTTCCAACGTTTTTCATCTCATAAATCAGTGAAAACCAGAATCCTTAGAAAAGAAAGGCAAGGTTTACATGAGCTGGTCCTATGCCTTGTTGAACTCATCTGTTACTGCCCTCTCCTTTGCCCACTTTGCTCCAGGCACACTGGCATTACTATTCTTGAACATACGAAGTATAGTCATGCATCAGGGACTTCGTACCTGCTATTTCCTCTGCCTAGAATGCTCTTCTCCCAGGTAGCCAAATGATTTATTTCTGCACTTCCTACAGTTCTTTACTCAAACATTGTTTTATCAAAGATGCTTTCCTGACTACCACAAAATAGCAACTTCCTCCCCTCACAACACATCCATCCTCCTTACCATCTATATTTTTCTTAATTGCATTTATTATTACTGTACATACTATACATTTGACTTTTCCTTTTATCTCTCACCACAAAAAGTTAATCTCCATGAGAACAGGAATTTAGTTTTGTTCTTACTGAAAGCCCAGCACCTACAACAGTGTCTGGTATGTATTAGACTGAATCTTACAAAACCATTATTTTTGTAGTTCAAATAAAGTTGAATATCAGCATCTTTATGGTTCAATTTAGTAGATTCTCAGTAAACATTTGTTTAATTGATGAATGAATTAAAATTGATGAATTAATTAAACCTATGACAGCCTACTTTCAAAGCCCATGTTCCTCCTAGTATACAACTCTACTTTTCTATTAATGAAATTGCTTCCTGGCAAAATGTTTCCTACTTCTCACAATTTCTTTTATTTGTTCACGGTCATGAAGTTTGATACACTAGTTATGGGCATTTGTATAGCCAGAAAAAAATAATAAAAGTATGCTGGTGCTTGCTAATTGTTTTGAAAGTACCTGCCAACAGACAGTATTTGTTCTTTGTCTCTTAAGAAGAGCCAGACGGAGCTTGCAGTGAGCTGAGATCCGGCCACTGCACTCCAGCCCGGGCGGCAGAGCGAGACTCCGTCTCAAAAAAAAAAAAAAAAAAAAAAAAAAAGAGCCAGACTGGATGAGTCAAGTCTGAACATTGCCACTGAATTCAGCTACTTGGGCTAGACTCCATGCCTTCATGTGAGCCAGAACACTGGTCATGGCAAAGCACTCCTCTACTATCAGTTCATGACTCAGACTTTTCTCTTCTAATTTTGAAAATTCACAAGCAAAGAGGTATTCATTCCACTGAAACAGTTAATTTTTAGTTACATTTTGACTTGAGTGAATTACCCTTCAATTTCATAAAAAATCTAGCATGTAATATGTGCTGTAGTAAATACCACTAGCTGCCATAATACATAATACATACTCTGAGTAGATCAGCACAATAAGTGTTTATTTCTCATTCATGTTGCAGTACAATGAAGGTAGACCAGGCAGCTCTCTTCTCATGCTTTATTCAGGGATCCAGATGCCTACCATTTTGTGGCCCCACCTTTCCCTTGGTTCATAGAATCCTCTCCATCCATTCAGTAGATGAGAGAAGACAGCAAGGATTCTCTGTGGAAGGGCTTACGGTTTGGGCTCATGTGTTAGTCAAGGGTCTCCAGAGAAACAGAACCAATAAAGTGTGTGTGTGTGTGTGTGTACGTACATGTTTGTGTGTGTGTGTATACGTGCATGTTTGTGTGTGTGTGTGTGAGAGAGAGAGAGAGACAGAGAGAGAGATTGATTATAAGGAAGCTCATGCTATTATGGAGGCTGACATATCCTAAGATCTGCAGTCAGCAAGCTGGAGACCCAGGAGAGCTGATGTTTCCATTCAAGTCTGAAAGCAGAAAAGAAAACAACATCTTAGCCCAAAGGCAGTCAGTCAGTGGGAATTCCTTTTCACTCAGCCTTTTTGTTCTAGTTAGTCTTCAACTGATTGCCCTACCCATATTAGACAGGGCAATCTACTTTACTTAGTCTATCAGTTCAAATGTTAGTCCCATCCAGAAACACCCTCACAGATGCACCTAGAATAATGTTTGGCCAAAGACCATAGCACTCTGTGGCCCCATCAAGTTAACATAAAATATACCATGGCAGCCCAGAAATAAAACAAGTAACTTGTGTTTACATAAATTGTGCTTATATTCCATTGCCCAGAACTAAGTAATATGGTCACCTACCTCTAAAGAATAGTTGAGGAAGAGAGTCAGATTATGTATCCAGCAAGACAAGGAGAAGACATTTATGGTGAGCACTGGCAGGCCCTGCCAAACAATATAGCTGCATAACTACTCGCTAGCATTCCTCGATGTTAGAGCTTGTTACAAAATTTTGCAAAATTCATCTGTAAAAAAGTACTGAATTTTTGATATTTGGATAAAATATCAATTATGAGAATTGTTTATAATACAAATGAGCTGCTGGTTCCTTTAATTATTATTTATTTTCTTTAATTTTTTATTTTTTTGAGACAGGGTCTCACTCCTGTCACTCAGGCTGGAGTGCAGTAGTGCAATCACAACTCACTGAACCCTCAACCTCCCAGGCTCAGGTGAATGTCTGACCTCACCTTCCCAGGTAGCTGGGACTACAGACATGCACCACACACCCAGCTAATTTTTTGTAGAGATAGAGTTTCACCATGTTGCCTAGGCAGATCTTGAACTCCTGGGTTCAAGTGATCCAGCCACCTCGGCCTCCCAAAGTGCTGGGATTACAGGCATGAGCCACCATGCCCAGCCCCTAGTTATTATTTCTCAGCAATTTAGACAGTTACAGAAACCCCCATCTTATTCCTATATTTGTTCATTTTGAGAACATATTTTATAATATTCAACTGCACTTTACCAGGATAATCAGCATTTGTCAAAAGATAAAGCTTCTACAACCTCCCCCAACCCCACCCCACAGATTGCATGCTTCCATTTATACGAAGTGTCTAGAATAGGCAAATCTATAGAGAGAGAAACTGGATTAGTGGTTGCCTAGGGCTGGGGGTGGGAAGAGTGTGAATGAGGAGTGACTGCTGCAAGGTTTCTTTTTTGGATGATGGAAATCTTCTACAATTAGATTATGGGAGTGGCTGTACAATTCTCTAAGTACACTAAAAATCATTGAATTGTATACTTTAAATAGATGAATTTTACAGTATGTAGATTATATCTCAATAGCCCTTTTCCTTATAATAAAGTTAATGTAGTTCAATTAATTTTTCTTGTTGGTGAAAGCTTTCAGATTACCTCCTAACCCATGTCAGCCTGAAAAGAAGGGTTGGCAGAAAATGCTGAGGAAGACTCAAAGCACAAAAGGACAAAGGCAGGAGGATAGTTGGAGCCCAGGAATTCAAGGCCAACGTGGGGCCAGTCAGTGAGTCAATGAGTCAGTGAATGGGCGTGTGTTGAGGGCCCACACCATTTCAGGCACTGTTCTGGGACCTGAAAATGGAAACACAAAGAAAACCATGGCCTTTGTCTTCAGGGAATTCACAATCTAGTGAAGGAGTCAGACTTGTACAAAGTGCCATGTACTATATTTTAGGTGCAATAATTTAGGATAATACAAGATCATATGAAGCAAAAGAAAGGCTAGTCATACCTAGATATTTTAAAATATTTAATGCAATTGCATTTTCCACAACCAGTAGAGACTTTTCCTTATATTTTCAGGATGGCTTGTACTTTTTATTTTTTTGCTTGAAGTATTTCCCTTTCTCCATTTATTTTATTAATTTACATATTAATTTAACAAATATGTGCCAGTTAGGTTGTTAGATATTGGGACATGATCACATACACAGAAGATTACAATCCTTCATGCAGTATCTGTATTTAACTCAGCTTGGGGAGGTTTCAAAGGCTTCTTGGAGTAGGTGATGCCTGGCCTTGGTCTTGAAGGATGAGTGAGAATCAAAGAGAGGGGGAGGAAGCACAGAAGAGGGTACATAAAAGCATATGGAAACAAGATATATTTGGAGAACTTCTTTTTTCCTGTGTCTCTGTCCATACTAGTTAAGATAAATATCAACTGTGGGAACAGACACGTCCCCAAAATTGTAGTGGTTTATCATAATAGCAGATATTTTCCTTGCTTATATAAAGTCCAAATGATGGGGCCTGGACACAGGGGTTTATTCAGAGACTTTGCAGTATTCAACACGTGGCTTCCAAGGTCAGCCTCAGTGTTGCTATCTAGCCAGCAGATGGGAAAGACAGTGGAAGATTGCATGAAAGGTTCTGCATGAAAGGTTCTCCTGGGCCAGGCCTGGATGTGGTGTGCATCACTTCTGCCTGCCTTCTCTTGGCCAACTGTCTGTCACATGGTCCCACTTAAATGAAGGGGGCTAGGGAAATGTAATTCCTGATGGGCAGCTGCTTCCCAGCAACACAGCAGCTCTATACTGTGGAAGGGAACATTAATCTTTGGTGTACAGCTTGATTTCTGATATCCTCACTTGAATAGTTTTATCTTTTATGTCATAAAGTGTAGAATTATGTCTGTGGATTATTATCACTTTCATCAGTTTGCTCACAAATCAAGTGAATCTGCTGAGAATTATCACAAAGCATGTTCAAATTGTCTCCTGAGTAGGAAAGACAAATATCTATTGTTCAGGCTACCAGATGAGCCCTATTCAGGAATAGTCTATGGGGCAATACTTCACAATGGTCTGTTCCACCCCATAAATGTATATTCAACCTTACAGTGATCAAGAACTTACCTTTTTATCTGAGTTCCCTTAAGACTCAGCACCAGTTAGTGACTCATACCAATTCAAAAGCACATATTATCTTGAGCCATATCTTGACTGCATAGGGTTCAGTTTTGCTTCCCAAGCTACTGAACAATACTGAGGACTCAAGGACTTCTGTAGAACTGGGTGAGCCTTGGAAGTAAAGGGAAGAACTCTTTACTAACCCACAAGTACTTCCTTGGTTCTATCTCCAACATTTCATACACATAGCTTTAGATCCTCCTATTTTATTATTTTATATTTCTCTCCAATAAACAATATTTTTTTTAATTTTCATAGACCCTTTCTGCTGGTAAAATCAACATTTCCTTGGATTCTCAGCTGCCATTTTTTGATGTGGCATCAAAGTAGCTTTGATAACATGATTCTTATGTGGCCTGTAAAGGAATCCAGTGATTTTGTTTTTGCTTTTAACTCATGGTAAGGGTAAATAGGGGTGATCTTCCTTTCATTGGGTACTCCTGTGGGAAACAAACACAGTCACATTTTAAAATAAAACTTTATTTACTAAGAACTACATGGCAGATAGGAATGGATGAGGGAGAGTGCTTATCAGATAGCACCTGGAGACCATCACGTCTCAGTTTTTTAATGCATCAAAATAACAAGTTCTCTTTTGTACTTGAAGATATCTCAAGAATCCCCTCAAGAACAGCTCTGTGATCATCAGGTTAGGAAGTAAGCCCTCATGACAGGTAGGGGAGAAGGGACCTAGTGATATGGCAAGGACAGGGAATATAAACTTAAGTTAGGCCAGGCGCAGTGGCTCACGCCTTTAATCCCAGCACTTTGGGAAGCCAAGGTGGGCGGATCACGTGGTCAGGAGATCTAGACCATCCTGGCTAATATGGTGAAATCCCATCTGTACTAAGAAAAAAAAAAAAATACAAAAAATTAGCCGGGCATGGTGGCGGGCGCCTGTAGTCCCAGCTACTCGGGAGGCTGAGGCAGGAGAATGGCGTGAACCCGGGAGGCGGAGCTTGCAGTGAGCCGAGATCGTGCCACTGCACTCCAGCCTGGGCCTGGGTGACAGAGCGAGACTCCATCTCCAAAAAAAAAAAAAAAAACATAAGTTAGCGGACTTCAAAAAGGGGTCACAGTGTTTATCTAATAAAATATTAAGGAACTATAGAGAGATCATATAACTTATCCAGAGAACTAAAACATTACAAAACTATTAGAGAGCCTCCATATTTGTTGAGCCTTCCACTTTCTCTACTGACTGATATGTAGCACAATCTTATTACAGAGAGGGTGATTTCTTCATCTGCTGTGTATAAAATGGCAGGCACCATGTGATGTTTTTTAAATGTCTGATTCCATTGTCAGAAGAAGGTTTTATTATCTTCACTTTAAAAATGGCGTATACTTTTACTAGGGCTGCCATAACAAAATACCACAGACTGGGTGACTTAAACAATAGAAATGTATTTTCTCACAGTTCTGGAGGCTGGAAGTCCAAATCAAGGTTCCAGTAGGTTTGACTTCTTTTGAAGTCAAGATGAGAGAGATGCTCACCCTCTTGCTTCCTCCTCACATGGTGGCCCTCTACTCTGTGCAAACACATCTCGAGTGTCTCTCAACATGTCCAAATTTCCTATTTTTATAAGGACATCAGTAATACTGAATTGAGGCCCATCATAACAGCATCATTTTACTTTTATCATCACTTCAAAGGGCCTATATCCAAATACAGTCACAGGACTAAGCTACTAGGAGTTAACAGCTTTAGCATTTGAATTTTGGGAGGAGATGAGGACATAATTTAATGCCCAAAATTTAATGCCCTAAACCTCCTAGTGAGATGAAATATTCACCCAGAGCTTCTCTAACTCAACTCTCATTCATAAAAAACTAGTAAACCTCATCCTTTGTCTGCTAAGTAAGGACTCAGTATAATCTAACAGGGTAAGCATGCTAAATTATTCTGGCATAGGGAGTAGGTGTTGTTTGTATTCCTACTCTTTTAGGTCCAGGACAATTTTTTCTCTTGAAAAGTTTACTCCTTAATTTACTAGTTCTGGCATCTCAGGGAAGCATCATCAACTTCATTTTAATTTTGAAATTGCTGACACTGGGAGCTAGTGTCACTCAAAATCATTTCTTGGAAAATTGAGACTGAAGATGATTTTAGCAGGTTAGCTATCCCAGACTGTGACAGATTGTATTTTGGATGACCACAATATCATCTTTCCATCTTTACATTTTCCTTATAATATGATAATGACATTTTCCCATCAAGAGGTGAGATTTATATTTATGTTTGGATATGTATGGCTGGTGACTATGGCAGAAGTGACACTAAGTGGCCAGGTATATACCCCAAAAGAATTATATTGAAGAGATAAATGCACTCCCATGTTCATTGCAGCACTATTCACAATAGCCAAGATTTGGAAACAACCTAAGTGTCCGTCAACAAACAAATGGATAAACAAAATGTGGTACATATGCACGATAGAGTACTATTAAGCCATAAAAAAGAATGAGATCCTGTCATTTGCAACAACACAGATGGAACTGGAGGACATTATGCTAAGTGAAATAGGCATAGGAAGACAAACTTTGCACGTTCTCCTTACTTGTGAGAGCTAAACATCAAAACAATTGAACTCATTAAGATAGAGAGTAAAATAACGGTTACCAGAGGGTGGGAAGACTAGTGGGGCAGAGGATGGTTAATGGGTACAAAAAAAATTTAGATGCAGTGAATAGAATCTAGTACTTGATAGCACAGCAGGGTGACTATAGTCAATATTAATTTATCGTACATTTTAAAATAACTAAAAAGGTAGAATTAGATTGTTTATAAAACAAAGAAAGGATAAATACTTGATATGATGGATACAGCATTTACCCTTCTGGGATTATTATGCATTATATGGCTGTATTACAATATTTCATTTACTCCTTTAATATATACACCTACTATGTACCCACAGAAATTTAAAAATAAAAACAATTATTAAAAAGTGAACTTCAAGACTAGGGTCATAGGAGGCAATATAGATTTTGCCTGGTTCCTTTGGAAAGCTCACTCTTAGAACCCAGCCACCATGCTTTAAGGAAGCACAATAGCCATGTGGAGAAGTCATGTGTACTGTTCTGGCTATTAACCCAAGTAAAGTCTCATTTGAAAGCCAGCATTAGCCACCAAACATGTGAGTGAGAAAACCTTTGCAATGACCCCAATCCTATCCGCTGTCTTACTGAAACTGCATTTTTAAGATACTATTTTATATAACAATAGAGGTTATATTGTTATATTTTATATAACAATATTTTATATAACAACAAATTTTAATACCTGGAAATACGATGCTATTATCATGTCATATTGTAGTATCCTATAACATATGGTGTAGGTTTTGAACCAAGTAGCAGGAAGAAACTGAAAGGGCATTGAAAAAGTGTTAGTGAAAGTGCTTCAGGAAGAATGCTGGGGAAAGACTAAAAAGGCAGGTGTTAGCAGAAGCGCTGGGTAGATCATCACTGGGAGCTTAAAGGAAAGTACGGAAAATGTGACTGGAAGCTGGAGGAAAGGAGACTTTT
The DNA here is from genome assembly GCF_007565055.1 of Rhinopithecus roxellana. NCBI lineage: Eukaryota > Metazoa > Chordata > Mammalia > Primates > Cercopithecidae > Rhinopithecus > Rhinopithecus roxellana. The sequence continues at coordinate 21,482,801 of NC_044558.1, read as the reverse complement.
GTAATATGGTGATAGAATGTCTGGCAATTCGGTTGCTTGCAATAACATGGGAAATAGTAAATGTATCTAATGACAATCTAAGATTTCCAGGCAGAATATTGAAAGTGCCGCCTAGCTTCTTCTTGCTAGATGACAACATGTGAGAAAACAGAGATAAGTGAAAGAATGTACTGTTAATTACAAAGGGGGCAAGATTGTTTGTATTTTAAAAAAGTGGTTTTTGTTCTTAGTCTCTCCAGATGTCAAATGAAACTAAAATTAATAAATTACTTCTGGGTCAGAGTTCAAATCCAGAACGCTATCAGGGAAGTACAGTCTAGGGTGTAATCCCTGGATATGCTTATAAAATTCCTTATTAAGCCCTCAAAAGATCAAATATGGTGACTTATAGAAACTTTCAGACAGACAGAAGACCTAAGACCTTAAGGGCATGTCTTGAGGCTCCTCTGCCCTAAAAAATAAGGGTTCTGAGAATCCAAGGACATTGCAGAGCAGCGATGTCCAATCTTTTGGCTTCCCTGGGACACATTGGAAAAAGAATTGTCTCAGGCCACACATAAAATACACTAACAATAGCTGATGAACTTTTAAAAAATTGCAAAAAAAGGCCGGGTACGGTGGCTCATGCCTGTAATCCCAGCACTTTGGGAGGCCAAGGCAGGTGGATCACGAGGTCAGGAGTTCAAGACCAGCCTGGCCAAGATGGTTAAACCCTGTCTCTACTAAAAATACAAAAAATTAGCCGGGCGTGGTGGCACGCGCCTGTAATCCCAGCTACTCTGGAGGCTGAGGCAGAGAATTGCTTAGACCTCGAGGGGCGGAGGTTGCAGTGAGCCGAGATCATGCCACTGCACTCCAGCCTGGGCGACAGACTGAGACTCCATCAAAAAAAAAAAAAAAAAGAAAGAAAAGAAAAAGGAAAATATCACACACGCACACACACACACACACACACACACACACAAAAGAATCTGAAAATGTTTTAAGAAATTTTGCAAATTTGTGTTGGGTCACATTCAAAGCATGCAGCCCATTTAAGAAATTTAAGAAATTTTGCAAATTTCTTAAATTTGGACAAGCTTGTAGAGAGTCATGCAACAGTCTTACAGGAAACTCAAGGTAGAGAAAGACTTATGTCAGAAAGATTTGTGGATATGACATTTATCTGATTGTGTGAATTGTCAATTAGTAGACACAAACCCCACAATGTTTTTAGATAATTTTTCTGGTGGAAGCATCCTAGCTTGGAGGAGAAGAGACAGAGAAAGTACAATATATAAAGAGACCTTTGGGCCCCCAAGCTTTTATGAACAGAAAGCAGGCATAAGACTGTTTCTTATATGAAAAGAAGGATCATTCAGGGGAGGAAACAAGAACCCAGAAAGTAGAACTAAGAACAATAGTGAACAACTCCAACTCAGTAAGATAGTGCACTACTCAAGAAATGCAGTCTGTACCCAACAGGATTTCAGAATGTCTATGGACCAGTAACTTGCTCAACTTCCATTTTCCCTCTTTTTGATTGCAGATATCTGTAGAGGTTATCCTATGCCTGTCCCACCACTGCATGTTGGATTTATGGGAGAATATTATTCTCCAGATGTAGCGTGATCCAGAGATATTGGCAGGGTCAGTAATAGCACTGCACAATAGTCAGTGGAATAGCAAATGCATTGTAGAAGTGTATGAACAACTTCAAGACATTATTGAAGCTTTATAAGAAAAAAAAGCATATCTTCAAATGATGCTTTTTATAAAGTCGCTCAAATGGTCTGGAGAAGAAAGGGATTTATAGGTTTTATCCTTAAAAATGATTATAATCCAAACTCTCAAAATGTATGTTATATTCACATTTTCTGCTAATTAGTGAAACAAAGGAAATTACTTAATTCTTTACTTCAAATTTTATTTTTAACATTTTTAATTGATATATAATAGCTCTACATATTTTGGGGCTGCATGTAATATTTTGATACCTGTGAACAGTGTGTATTGGCCAAATCAGGATAAATGTTTGACATGATGGATATCCCAATTATCCTTCTCCTGAATGCTTCAAGCCTTCATTATACTCCAGAGTTCCAAAATAGTTATACCAGACAGATTCTGCTAGAACAATTATTGTCTAAGCAGGGAGATAGATTTCTGGTGCTTCCTACTTCATCATTTTCCCAGAATTGTCTCTTGCCTGGATTTTAATACGTTATTTCTCAAGCACTAACAAAGTGTTCTGGAGAGTGTTCTAGTCACATGGCCCTTATCTATTATGTCTAACAAAGTTGTAATCCCTGGGTTAGCTCTGAAACTGGACAACAGTTCCCTTCTTTTATTGCAATCACTTATGGTCATTATAAACCATAAAAATATCATACTGGAATCATCTCTGTATCCACAGTGTTTGGTCCATAGAAGACACTGTTTATTGAACAAATTGTCTCACACTAGGGTCCCTGCATAGTTCCCACTAGCAGTTTTCCCTGTCCCCTTTTGGAGTGTCATCAGGTGAACATTGATAATCACTGATTCCATCTCCCAACTGAAAGACAAGAAACAGAACATCTGATGTCTGAAAGTTTCACTGACATGTATTCTATTAGCACCACCAACTCTCATTCCCACATGCACCTTTGATTTGGTAAGTATGGACTGTTGTACCATCTCTGATGAGATGTAACATTTATAATCAATAAAATCAACTGTTACCTCCAACTGTTACCCAGTCCTTCCTTCACTCCAGTCTTGGTTCATCCTTCTTCCCTGGCAACAGGTCCTACTATGCCATGTTGCTAAGACCTTTTCATTTATCTCTTCAACAAACTAGTTTTAAGTGCCCATACTTTTTAACATTTCGTAAATATATATATAGTGTTTGTTGACTGACTGCTGACTGAATAAATGAATATGATGTGTCTCATACTGTGGGTGAATGACTTTTTAATTTAACTTTTTAATTATTGATGTTATAGCCTCTTCTCTTAACTAATTATTTTAACTGAGCAGCTATTCAGAATAGGTCTTATAATAGAAGCTAGGGATACTAATTTAAAGAAAACATTATCCCTAATCTTAGGAATATTTCACTTGAAGGATAGATATGCACAAATAATTAATTATTTTTCAATGCAGTAGATATAAACAAAATGTTTTTATAGAATGTTAAGGGAGAACAAAGAAGTAGTACCTAACCAAACCTGAGGAAAGAGAAACAAACAAACAAACAAAGGCTTCATGAAGTTGGTGATTTATGAGCTGAGTCACAGGATGAGAACAGCTAACCATGTGACAGTAAACAGGCAGAAAGGAGCCAGGCAAAGGCATTCTAGACACAGGAGATAGCTGAACTAAAAGAGAGAGGCCATAAAGAATGTGATGAATTGGCAGAGCTGCAAATAATTTGAATTTGCCAAGATATAAAGTGCAAGACAAGAAGTAGTGAATGTTATGCCAGAGAGGAAGGCAGGGACTCTGTGAAACTGAAGAGAAGGCATTGGGCTTTATCCTTTAGATTAGTCTCTGATCACTTCAAAACTCATTTAAAGACACAATCATTAATTTTTCCATGTCTGTAAATGGATTATAACTTGTATTTTTCTCATCTTCAGTAATAAGATCTGTGAAATTGTTAATGTGCTAATTGATGGTTTGTTTTGACTCACATTAAAATAAATTTTAAAAACTATTAAATTAAAATATTCTTTTTTGAACTAGTTAAAGTGATACTGCACACCACTCTGTATGGTTCGAGAATATTCATTTGGAAAGTGAATATGAAGAGCTTTGTGTAATGGAGTGACATCATTAGATTTGAATTACAGAGAACAATCCAGCTCTGGTGCAAAAAAAATGGATTTGAGGAAGATGAGGCTGATGTTAAGGAAACCAGCTAGGGAACTCTTACAGGTACTCAGACAGGATATTATAAGGACCTGAATTAGGACACTGTGGATAGATGTTATTTCAAGTACTTACCACAGAGTTTGGGCACTAGGGATTCAGTAGTTAACGTGGTTGATAATGTTCTTACCTCCATAAATCTTACATTCTAGTGGGAGGGAGGGGACAGAAAATAAGCAAAAAAACAAATATAAGTAATCTCAGGTAAATAAAATAGGAAGATGATACATTAGATAGGAATGACTGAAGGAGGTAGGAGGCAGTGAGTGGTAGGTGGGGTGAGGGCTAAGATGATGATTACTTTAAATTAGGGACCAGAATAGGCCTCTCTGATGAGGTGATATTTGAGCTGAGCTCTCATAATGAGAAAGGGAAAACTCTAAGTAAGAAAGAGCAAAGCATTTCAATTTTAGAAAAGGAAATAAAATCCGATGGGCTGAGATATTGACTAGGTAGGAGAGAAGGAAGAGTCAAGGATTGCCTAATTTCAAAGTTATGTCTTGGAACCCCATTGATCAACCTAACTGGGGCCTTTTGTGAGTTTCACATAGTCTTACCTCACTTTCACTGCAGTCTCTGTTAATCAAGGGACTCTGTTACATGTTTTAATATTGTCGCTATCTTTTTTGAAAAATGTACTATTCATCTTCCTTTGGTTTAATGCCAAAAATTCTCACCTGAAATGTCTCCATATTTTTATTTCAAATGGAACAATGGCTCAGTCAGTTATCAAGTACCCCTGGCATCACTCATGTAAAATATGCTTTTAAAAATAATGAGCAAGTCGGCCGGGCGTGGTGGCTCATGCCTCTAATCCCAGCACTTTGGGAGGCTGAGGCAGGCAGATCACAAGGTCAGCAGATCGAGACCATCCTGGCTAACACGGTGAAACCCCGTCTCTACTAAAAAATATAAAAAACTAGCTGGGCATGGTGGCGGGCGCCTGTAGTCCCAGCTACTCGGGAGGCTGAGGCAGGATAATGGCATGAACCTAGGAGGAGGAGCTTGCAGGGAGCCGAGACTGCACCACAGCACTCCAGCCTGGGCAACAGAGTGAGACTCCATCTCAAATAATAATAATAATAATAATAATAATAATAAAGAAGAAGAAGCAGCAGCAGCAGCAGCAAGTCTTTTAAATTGATGAATTTATGTGAAAACGTGTGACAAAAAAAAATCTGCTTATTTCATCACAAATAAATTAATAAGAATTCTAAGAGTCTGTTTAATGCAATTTTATTCTAAACATATTCAATATTATGTTAGAGTGATGGCTTCCTTTAGCAGTGTTGGAGACTGCATACAAGAAGCATTTAATTATGAATGCCATCATTTGCTCAATTGATGCCTGTCTTTTATGTGCAAACCATAGATAATTTTCTCTAAATAAATATAACCATGAAAATAATATTTAAAACAGGAAGATTAAAAAATGTATTTGCTTGATATAAAACGAAAACTGCATAGTCAAAACTAACTGCCTTAGTGACAAATAAGCAGCTCTTAAATTCAAATTGCAAAGGTATCATCTGTTCATTTGGGAGTCATTTCCCAGATAAGAATTAGAGAATGAATTTTAAAAATAATATCAGGATTTTGTTTTCAAGGAGAAGCTGATTTTAAAGTAATATTAGAATTATGCTCTGTGTATTTGTAATGATTTTCAGCAAGCCGTTACATAATACAACCAACGACACCTGATTTTATGCTCAATGAATTAATAAGGAGTATAAATTTCATTTTGCTTTCCAAGTTAGATTTTATTCCAAAGACAGAACTCATTGTCTCAAATGGCGTTCCCTAATGAAAAGATAATGGAAGTGGAGAATATTTGGAAATTTAAACCCTCCTTTCTTTTTATCATCAGTGAGTCCATGCCCTTGACTGTCATATTGTTGCAGTTTGTGCTTCCAAATTTTTCTGCTACTTGTGTCAGCTATAGCATAAAACAGGAAAGTGATTTTTTTTTTAATTTAGAATAAAAAAGGGAATTGTGCTTTCCTATTACATTTCTTTATATCACTACCAGCATGTGTGTGTTTTGGAGTTGGGGGTCATTTTATGCCCATTATCTTTGTCTCCAAGTTTTCAAAGTTCTGAGTCAGGCAGTGAATACCCACTGAGGACAAAAACTACAAGGGGTGAACTCTATGTCATGGCCCTCATAGAAGAGGCCAAGGTGACACAGACATAACAGCCAAACCAATTGCATGCCTTAAACATTGATGGAACATGAGAACTTAACCAGTCTGATTTTCACTCAGCCAAGATTCCCACTTCCATTTACAATAAAGTGAACAAGATCTATCCAGGTATAAGCAACTGCTTAACAACTTAGGACTTCCTGTCCCCTTTTTCAAGGGGACTTATGTTTCTGCTCTGAATTCTAGTAGTGTTCAGAAAAACAAAGTTACATTTAATATGACAAATATTGAGATCGCTGTCTATAGAGTTTCTGCATCAGTTGCCGTAAAATATACCTCTCCCAATTCTTAAATGAAAGAGTGCTATAGATGGCTCTCAAAAACAAGTTGAGTTCTCTTGATAGTCGTATACCTATTTTTTCAAGTTGACTGAGCCATATACTGTGTTAAGAAGTTTGGAATATAGCACCAGCGAGGTAAGAGTTCCAACCCCAGAGTAAAATTTGGGTTTGAGTACCACTTCTGCTGATTACTTTGGTTAGATTACTTATATCCCTCGAACATTATAACCTACCTTTGCAACCTTATTTTTCACCATTCTCCCTTCACTGTCTTCTTTCAGCAATCATACATACAAAACGACTCAGTTTTCTTGTGCCGTCTGTACTTTCCGAGCTCCGTATCTTTGCTTGTGCATGCTTCCTCTGCTTGGAACGCCCGTCACTCATTTCTACACATCTAAGTCCTGCCTTGTCCTCCAAGGCTCCATTTTTTTCCAGAAAGATTTTATTTTGTCTTCTTCTAAAGCTCACAAAACTTCTTTAAAAACATATGTTATAATGTGTCTGGTTTCATGTTTTATAAGCTGTTCAAGATAATGGACCTTGTTTGATTAATTTTTGTCACTCTAGTGCCTCAGTATGATACGTATGTTTGTTGAAAGATTGAATGAATGAATGAATGCATGCATGTACAGCCAAATAATCTTTATTTTCTTATTGATAAACTGGGGGAAATAGTACCTGCCTCACAGATTATCCTATTATATTTAATTATACATTGGAAATGTATATCTTTTATAAACAATAACAGGCTCCAAAAATGTAATATATTTTAATTCTATTTTATAAGAGGAACTAAATTATTACTGACATATATGTAGCAAGAAAGAGAGAGAGTCGGGAGAGAAAAAAATTAGGCATAAAATTATTTCCCTGTGTTATGAGTCAGGCTTCACCAAGGATTCTTTGATCATGAGTTTGGAAAGATGCATTGTATGGAAAATTCATTGCTTGAGCAATTGAAAGCAGCTCTTTCATCTCTGAATTGTTCCTGTCAAACTGGTCTGGATGTTGAGTTGATCCTTGTCCTTTATAGGGATGCACATGTCTGAATGTCACTTATTTGGAGATGGAGCTCTGTGTTTTAAATTTGCAGCAATGAAGCCAAAGAACTCCTTGGAGTTGCAATCAAGGTGCCTATTTGTTCCCAATACTCTTATGATACTTAAAGTTCAAGTGAAGTTTTCAGTGAATCCATAATCATATTCATAACAAAAGCAGACCAGGAGGAGAGTTTAACAGTAACCAGACAATTCACCAAACGTTTTGACAGGGACTATTGCTCTGCTACCTAGCAAACATCAAAAACACAGCACCTTGCTTAGTGTCTGGCATGCAATAGTTGTGCAATAAACATTTAGAATGAATGGAGATAAAAATTAGGACTCATATGGTTTTAGGAATTCCATTCAGAATAAGAAAAAATAAGCAAAAGATTAAAATTACGAGAGATTAATGGGTTTCTATTAACTCTTAAACCCGTGACTGTAGACTTGGTAGTGGTGTGGAAAATAAATAACCCACTGTGTGATAAATGATGAGTTGTAAGGAAACCCTCTGAAATGTTATACTCTTTACTCTGCCCATGCCATTTGATTACTTTTCAGGCCAAGAAACCAATACAGTGTAGCCAGTAAGAGCACAGCCTCTAGAGTCAGACAGACCGGGGCATGGAAATGGGCAGTTTTACTAACCAGTTGTGTAATTAGACAAGTTATTTAGCCTTTCTAGTGTTGCTCATTATCTGTAAAATGGAAATTTTTATAAGCCTTAAATAAGATAATGGATAAAAAACACTTAACACAATGCTTGGTCCATAATAAAGATCCAATAAATGTTAGCCATCATTTTCTGCATATCAGAGACCCTTACAAAGCAGATACTCTACGCATTCCTCTTATGTAGCTCACTTAAACCATGTAAGCCTCAGTTTCCTTGTCTGTAAAATGAGAATAATAAAACCTATATCACTGGAATGTTTTGGTGATTAAATGAAATGATACATAGAAAAGCACTATATAATTATATGAAAAACTTTTAATATTTCATATAAGGTAAGGCATTAAGAGAAATATAGAAGATTTCTCGGAAAAACAGAAGACTGAGTGCATTTTTCTAGTTCACTCCTTTCTGTATTACCTTGGAAATGACCAATAGATATAAAAGTAAGGAAGAAAAACATCTGTATTAGTATGGGAAGTTAATAATGGGTGACATCTACAGGCTGATTATTTTAAGAGTTCCTGCAAGATAGAAGGCAAAGTGAACTGGATTGAAGACTGAAATGGACTGAAGATATATAATTCCCCATATGTGAAGAACTCTCCATGGTAGTAACTGAAGAAGACTTCAGAAGGTTAAAGCAGGAAGTAAAGGAATACATGGGGTCGGTGAGGAGGTACCATTGGATCCTGTCAGCCCCACTGGAAAGCAAGGATCATGACTTGCTTACTCCTCACTTACACTGAGGGAAACATTGTCACAATTGATTCTTAATGAGGACAACTGTGAGAAGCAAAGAATGAGGACACTGCCCCAGTTAACTCCTAGCAACTCACCTCAAATATAGAAAAGAAACACTGGAACAGAGAAAAAAGTCCCTCTTGTGACTGCTGTTAGTTCTCATCCTCTCCTGACTCATGATCAGTAGAACAGTGGTTCTCATCTCTCAATGTGCATCAGAATCACGTGGAGGATTTGCTAAAACAGAGATTGCTGGGTCCACCCCAAGATGTTCTGGAGCAGGACCTAAGAATGTGCATTAATAGTAAGAATCAAGTGGAGAGTTTGTAAAATTATAGATTGCTGGGCCCATCCCCAGATATTCTAAAGTGAGGCCTAAGAATATGCATTTCTAGTAAGAATCAAATGGACAGTTCATAAAAATATAGGTTTCTGGGGCCCACCCCCAGATATTCTAGAGCAAGGCCCAAGAATTTTCATTTCTAGTAAGTGTCCAAGAGATGCTAATGCTGCTGTTCTGAGGACCGCACTATGAGAACCACTGCTGTAGACCTGTGCTGTCCTTTACAATAGCCACTACTACATGTGACTATTTCAAGTAAAATCTAAGTTAATATAATTAAATGAATTTAAAATTAAATTCTTGATTTGCACCAGCTACATGTCAAGTGCACAATAATCATGTGTGGTTAGTGGTTACCATATTGGCCAGCACAGATATAGAACATTTCCCTCATCACAGAAAATTCTACTAAACAGCCCTACACTAGACTAACGAAGTAAAACTGCAGTGAACATGGCCACCACCAGCCACAACTGCAGGAGGCACATTTGTATATGTGAATGAAGGACCCTAGAGTTGTGCAATATGGCGGAACTGGCAGTTAACCTAAGCTTTTCCTTTCTTCTCTGTTTTGAATCCTAAAGGTGAAAAGGAGAATTTCCTAAATCCCTGACAGAATTCATCCCAGGTCCCCAAAACAGACAAGCTAAGACCACCCTTTCCAACAGTGAGCAAATAGAGAAACAGCTGGACACATTAAATGATACCTAAAAAGAGAAGGCTTGTTCTGAGGAATGAAAACAATGCCATCCTTTGACATAAAATTTTTCTTAAGAAAAGAGAGTTTTCCAAAATGCTAACATCAAATGGATCTCAACGATATTCAGTAGACTAACGCTGCATGAAACCAGACTAAGCAGTCATGAAGGGTTAAAACTGTAAGATCATAAAGGTTTCATGTGGTTGAATAATATTCACATCAAATTCAAAACTGTAAAGAAGGTAAAAAATACACTGGATCATGGGAAACCCAAGTCAGTAAAGTAGAATATGAAGACATTTAATAGACAGAAGAAATGTATAAATAAAAATTACAAGAGAAAAGATAAAACACAGGGGAAAGATCCATGAGATCCAATATGCATGTGATAGGAATTTTAGAAAGAGAAGCATAGCAGTGAAGTAAAGCATCAATAAAAGAAAACTCTCATTGTTTGTTTATGAGCTAAAGAACGCCTAGAAAAATAAATTACAGATTTACTGAATTTAGCAAAATTTATGAAATAAATAATTTTATAAGGAAATTTTAAATTTTTATAATTTCAAGGATAAGGAAAAAGTCGTATAAGAATCTAGAGAGGTATTAACATAATAAAACAGGTTACTTACAGAAGACAATGGGGAATTGTATATAGAATTTTTAGGAAAATGGATTTGAACTTAAGATTCAAGAATTATATGCCCAGCCAAGGTGTGCAAGATCATAGTAAGTCATTTTCAGATATGTAATTGTATTAGTCATTCTCACACTGCTATAAAGATACTACCCAAGACTGCGTAATTTATAAAGAAAAGAGGTTTAGTTGACTCACAGTTTCACATGACTAGGGAGGCCTCAGCAAACTTAATAATCATAACAGAAGGGGAAGCAAGCATGTCTTACATGGCGGCAGGCAAGAGAGAGCGAGTGTGTGTGTAGGAGGAACTGTCAAGCACTTATAAAACCATCATATCTCATGAGAACTCACTCACTGTCATGAGAACAGCATGAGGGAAACCACCCCTTGTTGGAATCAAGTGGGGATTACAATTTGAGATGAGATTTGGGTAGACACAGAGCCAAACCATATCAGTAATTTAGAAAACAATCTATCTTTTTGAAGTAATTGCTCAAAGATATACTTCAGTTGATCAAGGGATAAATAATTAAATTCTCAAGAATGGGCAAGGAAAATAGTAATGTAAAGGATTCTAGAGTGTAAAATAAAACTTGTAAGATATAAAATGTTTTCAAATAATTGTTCTCAATATTGTTGTAACACGATAAATCTAAAAGAAATTGAAAAGAGAAGATATAAAATATACAGTAATATAGTATCAGCACTTTACACCCCACCTTATTTTAATATAAATTGGAAAATGGGGCATGGGCATGAGTGTGGAGTCAGGGGAACAGAGATAACAAGTCTGCTAATTCCGTCATTTTAGAAGTGTAAATGATTTAACAGTCAGGAGCATGAGAACCTTGTTCATGTGCTGCTCCACTACTTAGTAACCCTGTAACCCTGGCTGGTTACTTAACATCTAAGCATTCAACCCCTCACCTACGAAATGAGAATACCATAATACCCCAGAGTATTATGGGGTATTCTGTGTGGGAACATTGTGTGGGAATGAAACCAGATAATGCATCTGAAGTACTTAACACCTATAAGCACTCAGTAATATTAGCTATTAACTTATAAAGAGAGAAACAAAAATTTACTCATGAAAACAGAGAAAACAGATCCGAAGGTGATTTTGGTAACATAAAAGTAATGAGTAACAAAAACTCACACACACACACATTCCCTAGTCACTATGAAAGACCAAATGTACTTTATAAAAAGAGAGAAACAAAATCAAACGTATCAGTTATTTGAATATTTCAAGAATTGATATGATACAGCGAACAAAATAAACATGTCTCAAATTTTTAGGTGAGATTTAAATTTTTTTAAATTACATAAACAGAGTGATCTTATTTTCATTGAGGGAAAATATATATCCATAAAATACAAAAGAAAAAATATGAAAATGTTCATAGTAACTGTCATTAGGTGTTGGCATTATGAGTGTCTTTTTCTTCTCTCTTTACTTTTACTAATAACTAGAATGAATATATATTATTTTATAAACAGAATAAAAGGTTATTTTATTTTAAAGTCACTTACTGTTAATCGCTGTTAACATTTAGCTGTGTTGATATCACTCTTGAATTTTTCTTCACATGCAAATATCTATATATTTATTTCACCCCATCAGTCAAAGAATGTTTATTGATTATCCACTATATTCCAGGCTTTGTTCTAATTTCTGGATATATCAATGAAATGATAGGCACAAAAATGTCTCTCCTCCTAGGATAGCATAAATAAGTAAAATATGTGTTTTTTATATTTATAAGTGTCATGGAGAAACTATAAAGCAGGGAAGGGAATAAGAATTAGTGGTTGCCATTTAAAATAGTGTGATCCATGGAGGCCTTATTGAAAAAATTATGAAGTAAGGTTTCATTAGGATAGATATTTGAAGAAGGTGTTAGAGGAGGCTACTTCCTAAGGGAAGAGAATCTCAGGCAGAAAAAACAAGTACAAAGGTCATGACCCAGAAGAATGCCTAATGCATTGGAGTAATAGCAAGAGGCAATATAGCTAGATGTCAGTTAAGGGAAAATGAGTGTAGTAGGAGCTTATGTTATTTAAGAGAATTGGGGCAGAGTATCCACAGGTCTGAGATCATGTATGGCCTCACAGGTTATTGTAAGGATCCTAGCTTTTACTCAGAGTGGATCAAGGTGCCATTGAAGAGTTTTGAGCAGAGGAGTGACATGATTTGCCTTGGTTTTACTAAGATAACTCTGACTTCTATGTTGAGAATTGCCTGTGAGGTGCAAAAATGAAAGCTAGGGGATGGTTGGGAGGCTGCTACAATAATCCAGGGAGAAAAGGATGAGTGAGGCATAGGCAGGTTGCAGGTATATTTTAAAGGTAGAGCCACCAGGATTCGCTGTGTGATTGGGTGTGGGGTGTGAGAGAAAAGGAGGCATAAGGATAACTAAGACAGTAGGATATGCAAGTTTGGAGTTTGGGGGATAAGTTAGGTTGAAAATAGAAACTTGAGTGTTGCAGTTGTTTCAGTAATATGTTAAACCCTAAGGCCAGCAAAGGAATTAATGTAAACAGAAAATGTAAACAGGAAAGAGGTCCAAGTGTGCCAGGCCCTGGAACACTTGAATGCTTACACATTTGAAAACAGAAGGAAGGAGCAGAGAATGAGAAGGAACAGCCTAGGAGGTAGGATGAAAACCAGAAGGGTGTGGTATCTTGGGAGTTAATTCAAGTGTTTCATCCAAGAGAGGTGATAATCTGTATCAATTGTATAGCTGGTAGGTCAAGTAAGATGAGAGTTATAAATGTTCATTTCAGCAAGGTAGAGATTTTGCTGATATTGATAAAGGCTGTTCTGTGGAGGTAAGTGGAACAAAAGCCTATTTGGAGTAGATTTAAGAGACTAGCATTTAAGAGACTTCTCTTCTTCAGAACTAGAACACTACTTTCCGTATTTTCTTACTTTAGGTTGATATTTCTCTTCCTGTGTTAAAGAGGTAGAAATTGTCATTTGATTGCATTTAGTGTTTTCCTATGCATGGAAAATTACATGAGGCCCCCAATCTGAAAATTTCTGTGAGATAGTTGCTAAGTGAATATGTCATTTAGCAACACCTCAGCTAAAGTGGATTTTCCAGCTTCTGTGATCATGAAAAACGCAAGCAAATCTATGGGCCTTTTGTTTAGGCCCTCTGGCTGCTATCTTTACAATGTCTTCTTTAATTGGTTGAAGGGTCATGTGAAAGATAGCCCATAAATGATCGATTTTCTAAGCCATTTTACATACGATTAAAGCATATTTTGTTCTCTCTGAATCAGATGGAAACATTCGCCGAGTTGACATCATTGTTGCCATGGCTATAGCACCAAAGCCTTCTAGAGGATTTTTGTTTTATATTGGATGTCTCTTACCATAGCAACAGCAAAGTTGATTTAAAACATAACTCCCTAGATATAATTTATCTTTAACATTTCTGTATATTTTCTATGGTGTATCTTGTTAATAGTATTACACTTTTGATAACTCTCCTGCTCTTTTGAAATGAAGTATCTCTTGAGATACGTGTGAGAAAAATCTAGGCTGTTCATTGTTTACAGGAATAGAAAACTCACAGGATACATTTGAATGCATTACATTCTCAGAGTTTTTAGTGAGGATATTTGAGTGACTTTGAGTTCAAATTCAAGGTATAACTTTTGAAAATTTAATCAGAGTGGTTATCCATTTTAGAGTAATTAAAAATAGTTTCTGTCCCTTTTATATTACAAAATCACTTTTATTTAAAGATCATAGATCTTTTTTGTTTTATTTCTTCAGAATAGCTCTTTTTTCACATTCATAATCCATTGGGATAGTCTATAAATGGAAAGTTATTAAAATAAGTTACACCAAAGGACCAACACTCTTGAGAACAACAGACTTGAGTTAAAGAGGCTATTTCCTCTCTTCACCGAATACAGTCTCTTCTGTTGAGGAAAATACATGGTTACAGTGACTGCGGTATTACAAAGAAATACATTTTGGTAAGAGAAACAAAACCTCTTGGTTCTGATGTAGTTATTCACTAGACGCCATTTATTCGTCTGGCTCTAGGCTATGGGAATTACTCCTAGCACAGAACTCCCTTTGAAATCCTTAACTCCCTAGGGAGGCAGAGATAGCTGAGAAACTGCCCCTATGAACTTGGCTTATACATGGGAAACAAAGAAGTTAGTGGTTGAGGGTAACAGAGGAAAGACGTGCGGGAAGGGTGAATGTCACTGGCTTCCTTTGCTTACAACAGGAGCTTCTTTCAATGCAAAGCGCATGCCAAGACAGATCAGGCACTCTACCAAAAAAGATACAATAATTTAGTAATACGGTCTGCTCAGGCAGCTTAGCAGCTGGAAATAAGAGAGCCTTGGGATTTGCTATAAACGGTGGGGAAATTGGCTGATAGCCTCTCTCCTGTATTGAGCAAAGGGAGCAAGAGAAAAGATTATAAATGTTTGAAATCAGAGCCAAACAGCATGGTCTGTTGTCCAAGAGCTGTCAGAATGTCAGCATTCTCTGGCTTCCACATTAAATGCTGAGTTTGGCAGAGTGTAGGGCTAATAGAACAGGAAACAACAGAGCTTACCTGGGTGGCTTTTCAGAAAGGCAGCTGCCTGTCTTAAGTTGTTTAGAAGAGGGAATTTTATTACATGCTCTTTGTAACACCATTCAGCATCTAAGCATACCAGCGATCTTTGGGCTAATTGTGCAATCAGAATAAATACCCAAAGATCATTACTGATACCTGGAAAGAGGCCCAGTGGGTGGTTTTCAAGCTCCAGTGATACTTGGATAGGACACTCCAGTGGATGGTGCATTGTGGTGATGCCATAGGAAGTTCTGGAGTAATCCGACACAAAACATCCTGATGTATTGGAAAAAAACAGACTTTGCATTAGCCAGATTTATATCTCATGCTGGCTCCTCTGTTCACTAGCTATGTGATTCCTCATCAGTGCAAATGCCATAATACCAATTCAGAGGCTTTTGTGAGGATTAAATGAGATAGAATGACCTTGAACATAGAAGGCACACAATCCTTATTGGTGGTTCCCCTTACCTAGTATGGAATCTTGGTCTTTGTAATTTTTGAAATAAATTCCTTTCCAGAAAATTGGAGTTTGCTTAAATTAATTTTATGTGTCTTTGGAAACTATAATTGATTTTTTTACATTGGGGAATTAAGGGAATGTCAGTTCTATATAGTTTCTTTCCTCTGTGGCTCATTGTTACTTGCTTGACTCACACTTCTATCTCAATGTGAAAGTGACCTCGAAAGTGAGCTGGAAAATATTTTCTCAATATTTGGAAAAAATGAGTGTACTAGCTCATCACATAAGTTTGCATTATAAGTAAAAATAAACAAGTGGATAATATTTCTCCCTAATATTTCTAAAACCCAGCACTCCTTTAAAAGCTTGTTGAGACAAGTTAACAGTATATATTATTAAAGTTTAGCTCCTTGCTATCTTTGGTCAAATCAAGTTGATCTAGGATTTATGTACAAAACACACTCTATGATTATTTTGCATGATTATTTTTTAAATGAAGGTCATAGACTACTTGGAATTCTTTAAAAATACCAAACCTCCATTAGTTTCTTTTGTGTTCTTTATAAATATACTCTTTAGGGGGATCTTATTTTAAAAGGATTTGCTTTATTTGAGGTCATAATTAATTAAAATAAGCTTGTTCTTCATTTATACAATTCTCAGGATAGTTTATTGATTATATATTACATCATACATTACAAGGCACAAACATGCAGGGCAAGGCAATTTACTATTAACCCTATCTATGTAGTAGGGTACAAATCATTTAAAGAGTCACATTAAAAACTTTTGAGTCCTAATAAACTGTGTTTTGTTTTGTTTTGTTTTGTTTTTTGGAAGTGATATTGTCACAAATATACATTTTTAAATAAAAATATTTTGCTTCAAAGAATTATGTCAGCCTAGGTACTCTGAGAGATCTTTCTGCAGCAGAACGAATATATTCTGAATAGGACATGTTCTTGAGGCATTGCCTGCTCCAATGACTCTTGCTCTCTAGAAACGTCTGATAGAAGAGAGGAAAGCTGATGTTGTTCTGAGTGCAGATGGGAATAATAGTGTTGCTATTTGGGACACTGTTCCCTGGCTCAGCTGGAAGGCTGGAAGGCTGAGTCAACACAGCTCAGGGAAGCACAAGGGTTTCTCTCTGCAGAAAACCTTCCCTGATGAGATTAACAAGCTTCCATAGATTAAAATCAAATAATAAGGTTAATAATAAATTATTTCTAATTACCTTGAAAAGCAAACCACTATAAGTAGATATCAACAAAAACAACACAGACATATTTAGTCCTCAATGACTATAGATATTATTACTGGAAATAGGAAATAAGAAATAGAACCACTATATATAAACAAAATATTTAAATAAATAATATGCCCTGTCATTAAAATGAGTAAAAAATGATTACTATAAGTAAATAGCAGGAAAATTTGAAAAATAAATGGCATTTTCAGATATGAAAAATTGAATACTTGAGATTACTTTTAAAATCCTAAAGGAATAGGCTAAATAGCAGATTATGCACAGATGAAGAGAGAATTGATGAACTGAAGGATACATTTGAAAAAATTCCCTAAAATGTATCACAGAGGGGCAAAGAGGCAGAAAACCTGGAAGGCAGATATGAAGTATGGAATGAAAAGGTTAACTTTGAATCAGAGACTCACGATTAAATAATTTTTTTAAAAAATGTAGGATAGGAAATTTTTTTATGGATAATGACTGACTTTTTTCCAAAATGATAAAAATATAGATTCACAGGTCCAGAAAACATACTGTGTTCCAAGCAGGATAAATAAAAAGAAATCCATAGTGAGACATATTATTGTGAAATTGAAAAATACAGAGATTTTCAAACCAGGTGTAGAGAAAGGATGGATCACCCACAAGAAAGACAGGTATCATGATAGCAGAATTATCAAGGAAACAATGAAAGCCACAAAAAAGTGGAATAATTTCTTCAAAGTGTAAGAGAGAATAACTATCAACCTAAAATTACGAACTAAAAAAATTTTAAATAAATGAGAGTAAAATAGAAAGATATTCACAGTTGAAAACTAGAGCATTGACCACCAGAGGCCTGTATAAAAGGAAAATCTAAAGAATAACTTTAAGAAGGAAAATGATCTCAGGCCATTCTGAGGAAGGAATGGTGAGTAAATGAAATGGCAAACATGTAAACCAACTGAAATTTTAACATGTTCTGAATAAAATAATAACACCTGATTTGTAAAGCTAAAAAAATAATTAAAACACTGACAACCATATTTATTATAGAAGAAGTAATTGAATGTAAAACGCTCTAAAGTTTTTAAATTGTTTAGGAAGGAAGTGGATAAGGTATTATTTAACTGTAAACTTTTTTTTTTTTGAGATGGAGTCTCACTGTCACCCAAGCTGGAGTGCAGTGATGCGAACTCGGCTCACTGCAACCTCCAACTCCCTGATTCAAGCAATTCTCCTGCCTCAGCGTCTTGAGTAGCTGGGATCATAGGCACGCACCACCACATGCAGCTAATTTTTGTATTTTTAGTAAAGACAGGGTTTCACCATGTTGGCCAGATAAAATATACATATATTTCGTAGGAAAAAACATAAGTCTGCTAAAATTAGATTTCGACACACCTCACTCAATGGAAGAGTTTAAGAGTTCAATTAATTCAATTAATAAATTTAATCTGATATAATGCAAAGAGCTTTGTATTCAACAGTTGGAGAATACATATGATTCTCATGAAACAGTCACAAAAAGTGATCTTGACTATGAGCAAGTTTCAACATGTCAAAGACTCATATCATACACACTATATTTTCTAAAAATAATTCAATTAAGTTAAATTAAGATTCCCATAGGCCGGGCGCCGTGGCTCACGCCTGTAATCCCAGCACTTTGGGAGGCCGAGGCGGGTGGATCACGAGGTCAGGAGATCTAGACCATCCTGGCGAACACGGTGAAACCCCGTCTCTACTAAAAATACAAAAAAATTAGCTGGGCAAGGTGGCGGGCGCCTGTAGTCCCAGCTACTTGGGAGGCTGAGGCGGGAGAATGGCATGAACCCGGGAGGCGGAGCTTGCAGTGAGCCGAGATCCCGCCACTGCACTCCAGCCTGGGCGACAGAGCGAGACTCCGTCTCAAAAAAAAAAAAAAAAAAAAAAAAAAAATTCCCATCTATATCCCCATAGATTTATGAATTTAAATACACATTTCTAAATAAGTCATGAGAAATAAGGTAGGGGATGCCATAATACTAACTTAAAAACCTTTAAAGTTAAACAGAAATATAAATGCTAAATATCAAATGTGATGAATGCAACAACTTAGAAATTTTAAACGCTTATATTAGAAGAAATGCTGAAGACTAATGAGGTAAATGCCAACTTAAGAAATTTTATAAGACAGAATAAATCCAGAAAAGGCATAGAAAGAAAATAGTAAAGGACAGAAATTAATGAAATAGAAAAAAATATGTAATATTAATTCACAAAGCCAGAAATGCAATCATTGATGACACTAAAAAAATAGATGCACTTTCCAGTCAAAATGATCAAGATAAAAAGGTACAAATACACCTATTAGGAAAGAAAAGGGGGTAAATCTACAGATACAAAAAACCATTCAAAGGTTAAGAAAGAAGAATGAATAATTTTGTACCAATGAATTTTAATACTGAGAGAAATTAGACAAATTCTAGATAATTATAACTTTAAAAACTTCAGAAAGGTATAGAGACTCCAAACAGTTCTATACTAAATAAATTTAATGAAAAATTTGAAATCTTTCCACAAAGAATACATTGAGTCTGGATGATTTTAAAGATAAAGTAAATATAAAGGCTTTCAAGAAACATATCATTGCAATCTTATATAAACTCTTCTAGAGAACTGGAAATTTTCCCCAACTATTTCTATGAGGTGAGTAATCATGTCAAAACTAGACAGAATAAAAAAGGTAAAACTAAAAAGCCTATTTCTTTCATGAACATAGATGCAAAGCCCAAAGTACTAACAAACCAAATCTAGCAGGATGCCAAAAAGAAAGTTCATTATGACCACCCTGAGTTTATCCTATTGGTATCCCATTAATATCTAATATTTAATATTAGAGAATGTACAAATGTCATTCACACTAACAGAGTAAAGGAGAAAAATTACATAACTGAACAGATGCAGAAAAACATTTTTTATAAACTCAGTATCTAGTCACAATTAAAATTCTCAGCAACCTTAGAAGATAAGACATTTAACTTAATAAATGGCATCTACCTAAAACTTAGAGAAAGCATTATTTTTTAAGATGAGATTACTGTTCTCAGTTCTTTACTCTCTCTTCTGCCATGGTACATTGCAGTGCAGTAGCATAGGTGGCCATTTACATCCTCACTCCATTTACTTAGGTTTAGACATATGACTTTCTTCCGTCAAGAAGTAGCAGCATGTCAGTTCCTACAGCTGAGATAGAAAGAAGCATTACATATTTCCACTGTGAAAAGACACATCATGTAGCCTCTGAACAACTCTACTATACACTCATGAGATAATGAAAGTGAAATGGGCAAATAATGTCTTAGTATTAGTCTGAAAA
This sequence comes from Rhinopithecus roxellana, assembly GCF_007565055.1. Classification (NCBI taxonomy): domain Eukaryota; kingdom Metazoa; phylum Chordata; class Mammalia; order Primates; family Cercopithecidae; genus Rhinopithecus; species Rhinopithecus roxellana. Next base: position 21,462,635 of record NC_044558.1, on the reverse strand, counting down.
TTGTTTTGACCTCATGAAACTTCTGAAATAGTCTTGGAGACCCCAAGCATCCCTGGACTACACTTTGATAACTGCTAATTTAGTGTATATTTCCTACAGGTAAGTACATTCTTACACAACCACAGTGCAACCAAATCAGAAAGTTAATACATCACTATTATCTATTCCTCAGACCCCATTCAAGATTTACTGGTTTTCCCAATAATATTTTTTATGATCAATGGATCTAGTTCAGGATCATACATTGCATTTAGTTGTAATGTCTCTTTAGTCTTATTCAACCTGGAAGGGTTCCTTAGACTTTCTTTGACTTTCATGACCTTGACACATTTGAAGATTACAGGCCAATTATTTTGTAGTATGGCCCATGAATTGGATTTCTCTGATATTTCTGATATTACTATATAATTAGATTTAAGTTACACATCTTTGGCAGGAAAATCCAAAAGTGATTCTGCATTTTTCTCATTGCATCGTTACCACACTGGATATGATTTTGATTTGTTCCATTACTGATATTTTTCACTTTGATCATTTGATTAAGACAGGGCCTCCCAGATTTCTTCACTGTGGAGTGTTTCTTTTTCCTCTTTCTAATTAATAAGTATTTTGTGGGGAGGCAATTTGAAATATTTAAGATTGCCATTCCTAGTCAAACTTTTAAATCATTTATTTATTTATGGGCTCATATTTTTCTATCTTATTCAATGGGTTATAATCTATTACTATCATTATTTATTTTGTTCCTAAAATTGCCCCCTATCTGAATCCTTTTTTGTTTCCCATGTTTAATGAGAAGGGATGTCTTGGATTAGGAAGAGGTTCCTGTTTGGGAGCAGGGATGAGCCACAGTAGCCATGAGCCCTTCATATCTCAAGGGCCTTCTCCTTTGCAGTTACGATGAAGTATTAAGAAATACAGGTTTTTCTCTGCTTGATTCAGGAAGGGTTCCTGCTACTACCTCAGTGTTCTTGAGTTCCATGCGCCTGCCTTCCAAAGTGGTGCTCTCACATCTGAACGCTGTGCTTTGCTATTCTATTACATTCAAAACCTCCCTCCACTGAACATCTACCTGATGCCACCCCCACTGCCTTTTTTTCTCTAGAGAAGGTCTCACTCTGTTGCCCAGACTGAGTGCAGTGGCATGATCAAAGCTCACTGCAGACTTGAACTCCTGGGCTCAAGCAATCCTCCCATCTCAGTCTCCTGAGTGGCTGGAACCCACAGGCACTCATTACCATGCTTAAATATTTTTAAAAACATTTTGCACATATGAGGTCTTGCTATGTTGCCCAGGCTGGTCTCAAACTCTTGGGCTTAAGTGATCCGCCTTAGCCTCCCAAACTGTTGGGGTTACAGGTGTGAGCCACTGCATCTGGCCCCTACTTCCCCATTATGTGAAATGTTTTTCTCCCTCACATCTTTGGTGTTTTCACCCTGCTCAATTTGTATTCTTCTCCCAAAAGTTTTTCTTCAGAGTGGATCTGTAGCCTACTACAGGCATGCATTTATTGGAGATTTCTGATATTCTCGAAGGAGTAAGCTACTTCCTGTGGTCTATTTACAAGGTGTTTACAAGTTCTGCTAGTTATTCTCAAATTTTACTGCACACTCTCCTGCTTAGCACAATAAATCAGTATCTGATGGCAATTCCATGGCTTGTAGGTGCCATTGAATTTCCCTTTCTCTTAACCACTATTGCTGCACCACTGCTGATTCAGTTCTGGATCCTGCTGCTGTCATGTGATTTGGCTACACCCCTCTGTTTTTCAGGGCCATGGGGATTTCTTAATGGTTCTTAAGCTTTACTGGAGATACCACCTGTAGTGTTTTTCCTTTATTTTGCTATTATTTGCTCATTTTATTCTTTTACTATCCCCATGTCTTGTTTTTATGAGAATTGAGGTGAACAATTTAAAAAGAACACTATGCTGTTGTCATGTTCAGAAATACCAATTATCTTCTAAAAGTATAAGTCATATCAGAGATCCTACCTGCATCTCTGATTTGATCACCAACCATTCTACTAATCCCCCACCACTCTATTATAGCCACTCGGGCCTTCTTACTGTTCTTACTAGCTAGCCTTAGCGACTTTTCATATCTTCTTTCCTATGCCTTGAAATAATCCTCCCCCAAAACTTTGAATGATTTTTATTTTCACAGTCATTTCTGTGTCTGCTCAATGTCAGCTCCTGAGAAAGACATTTCCCAATTGCCTTATAGCATCTTCCTTTCATTTCTATCTCATTACTTTATTTTTTTCACAGCACATACCATCATCAGATATTATAGTATTTCTTGATTTGCCTGTAGTCGTCTTTTCTGCTAGAATGTAGGCACCATGAAGGCAGGACTTTGCCTTTGACAGTACTGAAACTTTGCCACCTGATATACAGGGAATGTTTTATATGTATTTGTGAAATAAATTCACAGTTTCTACTAATATCAACATCAGCCCCGGTATCCTTAAAAATAGGAAAAATTTTTATTGTCTAAAGCAGATGCAATGACTCAATAGACAAAAGTTATACTCTATAATAGAAAAAAGTCACTTGTTTTCTATAATTTTTCCATAGCATGAAATTTCGAATTTTATTCTTATTCAGGTGATATATAGGTGATAAAAATCAAAGCAAAGATGGATAAAAAAAGATTGAACTGCTTCCTATTGGATATTTACTCTGACATTTCTTTGAAATGCTAATGATGCCTTGATTAACTATCAGATTGGAATTCACATGTATTTAGTTCTGTACTTGGCATGAAATATCCACTTATCAAAAGAGAAGTGTAAAATTAAATGAGACAAGTTATGACAACAGTTTAATCTATGTATTTTGCCTCCATTTTGTCTAAAGAAAGCACAAAAAATTCTTTCCAAAGTATACTTTTTGAAATATACAGAAACAAAGGAGTAAATCCCACATGATTATTATGTCAAAATAATCTTTATTGAGTGTCTAATACAGTTACTACTGTATTTGTTTGTAAAAATGAAACCCTATAGATTAAAAATTATTATTGTTATAATATAAACATATTCTTAGCGTTCTATGCAGCATATGTTGTTCTAACTGCTTTACTTCTTGCCATGGCCCAAATATTTGTGTTCTACCAAAATTCATATGTTGAAATCCCAACCCCCAAGATGATGGTAATAGGAGGTGGGCCTTTTGAGAGGTAATAAGAGAGACTCCAGAGAGCTCCTTTGTTCCCTCCACCATGTGAAGACCCAGACAAGATGGTACCCTCTATGAACCAGAAAATGAACCCTCTCCTGACACCAAATCTGCTGGTGTCTTGATCTTGGACTCCTCAGCCTCTAGGCCTGTGATGAATAAACATCTGTTGTTTGTAAGATACCTGGTTTATGAAATTTTGTTATATCAGCCCAAATGGACTAGCACATTTATTATTCTATGATTTCATTCAACATTCACAACACTTTTAGGTATATTCTATTACTATCATCATTTTCCAGATGTGGAAATGTAAACATTGCCAGAATTTATTTTGAAGAATATATTAATTCTTTAAAACTTGGGATATAGATTGAATTAGTTATCTATTGTCATATATCAAACCATCCCAAACTTAATGGCCATTAATATTGCTCATGATCCTGGTGGGTGTCTTCTTCTGGCCTGGGAAAGCCTCAGCTCCTCTTGGCTGTGCTTGCTGATGCATCAGTGGTATTGACAGAATGGCCTGAGTTTGGTAGGTCCACTCTCATAAGTGGAAGTTGGCTGGCTTTTGGTTGGGGTAACAGGACTGACTGATATATTAACCATGTCTTTTTATTTTCTATTTTATTTGCGTATTTTTATTTTTATGCTTCGGTCTCTTGGGCTCTTGCTGTGGAGGGACTGTCCCTCCTAGGGCTAACTAATTCCTAGAGATAGTAAACAGCTCACCCTTGAGCATGCTTTTCTTATGCAAACTAACAATTGCAGAGCCCATACCCCCAGTTACCTCCTTTATCTGGCTCTTACTCTCTAGGCCACTATTCATTCACCTGCTCTAATGACCAGACAACTAGGTACAGTTCCTATGCCCCACAGTCTGCTAAAACTATTCAAACTAGCCATTCGTAAACCTTCTTATACCTGCTTTGTGTGTTTCTTTTCATGGAAACCATAATAAAGGCTCTTGCCCACAATCTCCCCTCACTTTGTCAGCCTCTTCCTGAGGGACCCTGGTATTTCCCTGTGTGGCCCCTATAATGTGGCATGCCTCTCAGATCAATGAGTATGGCGTCTGTCTTTCAATGGCAATTGTCTCCTGATCTGTTGGTTTCAACATACCTGAAAAATAATAAAACCTACATTTTGAAACAGCTGGGTAATATGTCACCTCAGCATCCAGCAGGCCAGCCTGGCTTGTTCACATGGTGTCAGGGTTCCAAGAGCAACAAGGGAACAAGTCTAATGCACACATGCTTTTCAGGTCTCTGCTTATATCACATTTGCTGCAGTCTGATTGAGTAGTTCAAGGCACAGGGCCACGATGTGAGGGAGTCAGCATGGGAGGGCTGGATATGGGGAGGGCTGTGTCTGCAGGGAGCTGTGCGCAGGCTGGGGCCATAACTGCAATCAATCCACCACACAGGCTTTCCAGGAGGCTTCATATCAACTTCTCATTTTCTTTGACTTGAATAATCTTTAGAATTTGGCCACTGGAAAAAGCGAGTAGTATTTGTCTTTTCACCATTCTTGGCAGAAATGTTACCATCACAATGCTAAGAACTGCTATTCAGAAAACTAAGCTTTATAAGCTAACAACGAAATTATCTTTTACTTTGAGAAGTGACTGCTTGTGACTAGAGGACTTGGACAGTGTAAAGCATTGTGGGTGGTAATTATAGTCATTGTGGTCGAACTACAGAGGGGATGGTAACCCAATAATAATATTTGCAGAAAACTTTAAACAATATTACGCCCCTAAAATTCTCATTTTTCTAGATAATGAACATCGTCAGAAATTCTTTTGTTGAGATTTACAGAACCTTTTCCCACAATTGGCAAGCTCTTTTCGATTTTCCATCCTTTTTTTTTTTTTTTTTTTTTCTTTTGAGACGAAGTTTCTCTCTTCGCCCAGGCTGAAGTGCAGTGGCGAGATCTCGGCTCACCGCAAGCTCCGCCTCCCGAGTTCATGCCATTCTTCTGCCTCAGCCTCCGGAGTAGCTGGGACCACACCTGACACCACACCCGGCTGATTTTTTTTTTTTTTTTTTTTTTTTTTTTTTGTATTTTTAGTAGAGACGGGGTTTCACCGTGTTAGCCAGTATGGTCTCGATTTCCTGACCTCGTGATCCGTCCTCCTCGGCCTCCCAAAGGGCTGGGATTAGAGGCGTGATCCACCGTGCCCGGCTCGATTTGCCTTTCAAATTCAGACCCTTTATCCTTCTTCAGCAACTTTCAAAATTAAATTTTAAAACTTCCTTATTTCAGAATTCCTCCTTCCTACCACCTTAATCACCATTATTGTCACCCATACCAACCTGCTTATGTTGTAAAGCGCTATGTGAGATCCAAGTAGCCTAGGGAAAAAAATGCATTGCAACAAGATGCCAGGTCTTATTTTCTTCTTAGTATTAGCTTATCTCCAAGAAGAAAACAAAACAAAACAAAGAAAAAGCTCTAATGTTTTTAGTCCACTTTTCCCAAATTCCAGATATAATCATGAACAGCAGAAGCATGTCCCTTTTTACAAAGAGCCTATTTGCTTGTCCTACGGATAAACTAACCCTAGATTTTTTTAAAGCTTATCTTTAATAGCAATATATTTGCAAGTCCAATGGATGTCAGAATCTGATAGACCTTAATTTGAATCTCAGCTTAATCGCTTACTAGGTGGAGAAATATCAGTGTCTTAAGTTGTCTAAGTGTTAATTTTGACTTCTTAAAACTGCACATACTCAGTGATAAACTCTAGTCTGTAGAGAGAATTCAAAGCTGCCTTATCCCCCTATTCACTCACTATTCTACCCCTAGAATGGTCTCTGTTGTGAAAGGAAAACAAAATAGAGAGTTATCAAGACAGTGTGGCTATTTTAGAAAGGGATGAGGTTTTATTATTTTGTTTTGTTTTTGTGAGAAGACAATTGAGTATAATAGTAGTAGATGGGTGCAGATTGTTGCTTTTGTAGATTCATGTTTCTTGGATCTCTTCCTGTCACTCTTCTTTCTTCAATCTCAGGATGCTGGTATGATAGCTGGGCAGGCAAACATCTTCTCTTTGGAAAAATCAAGCAGGAACCAGGGTGAAGTCTAGAGATACATAGCTAGGAATATACCTGCTTTTACCAGTTCCCAGGCAGACAGCAGTATAGAGACCTGGGGCCAATCTTCACTATAAAGAGCAGACGTGTCTGTAGCATCTTCTGAGCCAATGTCTAATGAGATTTATTATGGTGGCCAATTTCTTAAAAATATGATAATTTGATATTTTGGCCATGTCTTTCCATCACAAAATCGTAATTATTATTAATAATCACTTTATAGGATTGTTATGGGTGTCAAGTGAGATGACATAAATATAATTCCTCATTCAGTGCCTAGTAAATAGCACTTACCCATTAAATGTTACTTGTTAATTTATAAAAATGTTAGTGTTTGGGGTTTATGGTAATAACTAGCTTATTGAAAGTATGAATCAGCAAATCAACTTTGGATTTGTTGTCATTATGTACCACATTTGCTATACTTTAGTTCTTTGCAACAGTGAGTTATGGGCTTATCAGGTAATTTAAATTTTGATCTTGGCAACATTTAGCTATTGATCTGAATTAAAATGAACACTGAAAAAAAGTACACTTACTTTCTTTGCTAAATTCTTTGGCCAGGTTTTTACACAGTATGTCTTTAAAAGACAAATTAAATTGCAAAAAGCATGGTGTATTTTAAATCTCAGAGAAAATGTGTGTTTTATCTTAGAAAAAAAAATCCAAAGGAATAAAAATTATCATTCATCATCAGTTTCTTTTCTGCATTACATCTTCAAAGGTCTGAAGAAATTAGAAAATAGCTAATGCTATTTCAGAGAAGAAAGAAAAAGCTACCTTTGTGCTCATAGCTCAACGTTAGTTTCTTGTATCGGAGTCTCTCTTTTTCTGATATTATGGATTGCATTGTTTGCCTATGTCAAGTCTGAACAAATTTTTTTGTGTAAATTATGTAATCTGCATAGAATTATTTTTAATTTATACTTAAGTTAATATGATCAGGATTAGTAAACTTAAATTACTTTTAATAATACCTTTTTTCAAAATTTGGTTTTTGAATTTATTTGCTGGGAGGAGAGCAGAGGGTTGTCATTATATATGACCTTGGCTTACCTGCCTAATGTCCTACTGCATGATGATTCACTTACTGTGAGGGTTTAGATGTGTGTGTTCTACTTTAAGAAAATCCAATTTTGTTCATTGACTATAAAACATACACCCTGGGTTCAAGGGAGAAGTGAATGAAGTCACTCAATTAATACACAATTCATACTTTTGAAATGAACTCTAAGGTATATCAGAAAGAATGATTCACACACACATGCACACACACGCACACACACTCATACATTCATTCTATACGTGGCACTGTGGGGTCATGGGTATTTCAAAAGTGAAGGTATTGCTATGTAGCAGTAAATCAAATGTCTGGATGCCCACATGTTCATAAGGGCACTGCTATTATATCGTGACTTCCAGAACCCTTTATAAACCCTAATATCCCTTCCTTCCTTTTGCAGATGACCTCTCCCAACAGGATGACAAAGATCCCCCAAAAGAATATGATCCTGGGCAATTTGCAGGCCTGCTCCATGGATCCTCTCCAGCCTGTGAGTCCCCTGAAAATCCATTTCACCTCTATGGGAAAAGAGAACAATGTGAAAAAGGACAAGATGAAGTCAGTTTGGCAAACAGTCCTTTGCCTTTCAAGCGGTCTCCAATAGAAAATAACTCAGAACCTTTGGTAAAGAAAATTAAACCCAAAGTGGTCAGTAGAACAATTTTTCACAAAAAAAGCAACCAACTTGAAAACCATACCATTGTTGGCACAAGATCAACCAGGAGTGGATCTCGGAATGGGGACCAGTGGGTTATGAACACAGGGGGATTTGTGGAGAGAGCCTGTACTCTGGGGAGAATAAGGTCATTGCCTAAAGCCTTGATCGACATGCATTTGTCAAAAAATGTCTCTAAATCTGATTCTGATCTCATTGCCTATCCTTCCAATGAGAAAACATCACGAGTTAACTGGAGTGAATCTTCCGCTGCTGAACACAGTTCTAAAGGGAATTCTGAAAGAACACCATCCTTCACATCGGAGTGGGAAGAAGTAAGCTTTGTTCTTCTTGCTGTTCATCCTATAAGGCTTTGGAGTCGAGGGAGGTTTGGGGGAAGGATTTTCAGCTTTTTAGGTCTTTCAAAAGCAAACAAAAAAAAAACCCATACAGCTCCAACTGGAATGAAATGGTTCTGTGGGTAATGCATGGTAATTTCACAGCAAGTATAAAAACAAACACAGTTCCACACATGTGGGTTAATCTATTGTTTCTATAGAAATTGGTATCAAGCAGAAGTAATAACTAGCTATGAGGTACAAGAGAATATTCACATCTTGTCCTACCAAGCACTGCAGCTGACAAATAGAGAAAAAGCTTGGTATTTTTCTCTGTGTTGTTTTGCTACTTGCCAAACTCTTTGTTAGCTTGTCTCCCTTCTTTAAAGTATCTTATATTTTCAGAAGAGCTCCTTAGAATCTTCATGGTAAATAAAGTGTCCCAGCTCTTCTCCAACCACCACACAATAAACACACATCATTTGATATTTCCCTTTTGCAGCTATCAGGGAAATAAGGAAAAAAATGCTTGAGGTTCAAATATCACCAATTTAAGTTCTACTTAAAGACAAAGTCTTTAATTTCATACAGTCTTTCTTGGTATTTCATTCTAACACATCACATATTGTCTCTGAAAAAACTGTGCCAGTTAGATTAGGTTTAGAAGCACAATAGATCATTATAGTATTTGGAGAACTAGAAATGGATATGATCTGATAGTGATATTCTGAATTGAGCTGTTTGAGAAAATCACTTAATATCTCTGCATCTGTTTCAGGGTGAATAAACTGGGACATTTAAGTCATGCCCATTGTCCTTTTTGAAACCTGCTGTCTTATTCAGGTTGCTAACATCAAGAGAGGCATTAAGCCCCAAATTGCTATAGCTTAGACAGTCATGTCTTCCTTTAAATTCCATACTTGTAGATGGTTAGTTTTTCAAGTATAGCCATTTCTTTTATTTATTAATTTAGTGAATAACATCTGAAATCCTTTTGTAGAGGCAAGATTAATTAACATTTAGCTTAGATCTTATAATTAAGTTGTTTTCGTGCCTAGATGCTGGTGATTGGATGCACTAATCAGCTTGTGGCTGGTCAAACCATTTGGTTAGAACTTAGCTCCAGGCCAGGCATGGTGGCTCATGCCTATAATCCCAGCACTTTGGGACACCGAGGCAGGTAGATCACTTGAGGCCAGCAGTTCAAAAACATCCTGGTTAACAAGGCAAAACCCCATCTCTACTAAAAACACAAAAATTACCCAGGTGTGGTGGCACACACCTGTAATCGCAGCTACTTGGGAGGCTGAGACACGAGACTCACTTGGACCTGGGAGGCGGAGATTACAGTGAGCTGAGATGGTGCCACTGCACTGTAGCCTAGGCAACACAGTGAGATTCCGTCAAAACAAAAAACAAAAAACTTTGCTCCTATGGCCATGCTCTCCACACCCTGAAACCCGCTCCTTTACCAGTTAGATGGGATGCATGTTCTTAGGCAGAAGAAGAAGGATGCCAGAGAGCAAAGACTTTGTCACATGAATTTATCTATAGCCCTTCTGAGTTTGAAGAGTACACAGTTCCTAAATGACCAGTCTATCCAAGTACAAAGTTTATTTCAAGAAACACAAAGAAAAGGCAAGCTAATTTTGAAAGTTTAAGAAAGGGGAACATACTTTACATTGTAATAAAACAATTCCAAAGATATTTGCTTCCCTTTAAATCTTTCTCTATCCGTCTCTTAACTGGGGAACACTGTGGTAATAACATCAAAAATATTTGCTCCCTTCATTTGAAAGTTATTTTCAAATGCAATGTTAAAAGTGAATGTAACAATCCATTTAAATGGTTTTTGTTTCTTACAGATTGACAAAATAATGAGTTCCATAGATGTTGGAATCAACAATGAACTTAAAGAGATGAATGGTGAGACCACAAGTAAGGACACCTTCCTTTACATTATAATGAATAAATGTGCTTAAGGAGTAATGAGAAAATGGTAGGAATCTTTAGATAATTGCATTTTTTTCATTATGACAATAACTGCAAATTATTTCCTTCCACTCTCAGATCTAACGACAATGACATATAAGCAACATCAGTTGTAAGAATATTGACTTAGCAAATAGAGAGGGGTTTTTTTCCCATGTGCTATTTTACTATGCCAGTGAAGTTTTTCCTTTCTTTTAGAATTTTTTTAATAATACTTTTAATTTAAATGTACTTCAAACTCTCTGTTGGTTGTAAGTCTGTTTTATTATTATTATACTTTAAGTTCTAGGGTACATGTGCACAACGCTCTGATTTGTTACATAGGTATACATGTGCCATGTTGATTTGCTGCACCCGTCAACTCATCATTTACATTAGGTATTTCTCCTAATGCTATCCCTCACCCAGCCCCCCACCCCCAACAGGACCCTGCATGTGACGTTCCCTGCCCTATGTCCATGTGTTCTCATTGTTCACTTATGAGTGAGAACAGGTGGTGTTTGGTTTTCTGTCCTTGTGACAGTTTGCTGAGATTGATGGTTTCCTGCTTCATCCATGTCCCTGCAAAGGACATGAACTCATCCTTTTCTATGGCTGCATAGTATTCCATGGTGTGTATGTGCCACATTTTCTTAATCCAGTCTATCATTGATGGACATTTGGTTGGTTCCAAGTCTTTTCTATTATGCATAGTGCCACAATAAACATACGTGTGCATGTGTCTTTATTGTGGCATGATTTATAATCCTTTAGGTATATACCCAGTAATGGGATCTCTGGGTCACATGGCATTTCTAGTTCTAGATCCTTGAGGAATCGCCACACACTGTCTTCCACAATGGTTGAACTAATTTACACTCCCACCAATAGTGTAAAAGTGTTCCTATTTCTCCACATCCTCTCCAGTATCTGTTGTTTCTTAACTTTTTAATGATTGCCATTCTAACTGGTGTGATATGGTATCTCATTGTGGTTTTGATTTGCATTTCTCTGATGACCAGTGATGATGAGCATTTTTTCATATGTCTGTTGGCTGCATTAAGTGACCTAACACCATAAAAACCCTAGAAGAAAATCTAGGTAGTACCATTCAGGACATAGGCATGGGCAAGGACTTCATGTCTAAAACACCAAAAGCAACGGCAGCAAAAGCCAAAATTGACAAATGGGATCTAATTGAACTAAAGAGCTTTTGCACAGCAAAAGAAACTACCATCAGAGTGAACAGGCAACCTACAGAATGGGAGAAAATTTTTGCAACCTACTCATCTGACAAAGGGCTAATATCCAGAATCTACAAAGAACTCAAACAAATATACGAGAAAAAAACAAACAACCCCATCAAAAAGTGGGGAAAGGATATGAACAGACATTTCTCAAAAGAAGATATTCATACAGCCAACAGACACATGAAAAAATGCTCATCATCACTCGCCATCAGAGAAATGCAAATTAAAACCACAATGAGATACCATCTCACACCAGTTAGAATGGCAATCATTAAGAAGTCAGGAAACAACAGGTGTTGGAGAGGATGTGGAGAAATAGGAACACTTTTACACTGTTGGTGGGATTGTAAACTAGTTCAACCATTATGGAAAACAGTATGGCGATTCCTCAAGGATCTAGAACTAGATGTACCATATGACCCAGCCATCCCACTACTGGGTATATACCCAAAGGATTATAAATTATTCTACTACAAAGACACATGTACACGTATGTTTATTGCGGCACTATTCACAATAGCAAAGACTTGGAATCAACCCAAATGTCCATCGGTGACAGACTGGATTAAGAAAATGTGGCACATATACACCATGGAATACTATGCAGCCATAAAAAAGGATGAGTTTGCGTCCTTTGTAGGGACATGGATGCAGCTGGAAACCATCATTCTTAGCAAACTATCACAAGAACAGAAAACCAAACACCGCATGTTCTCACTCATAGGTGGGAACTGAATAATGAGATCACTTGGACTCGGGAAGGGGAACATCATGCACTGGGGCCTATCATGGGGAGGGGGGAGGGGGGAGGGGGGAGGAGGGAGGGATTGCATTGGGGAGTTATACATGATATAAATGATGAAGTGATGGGTGCTGACGAGTTGATGGGTGCAGCACACCAACATGGCATAAGTATACATATGTAACAAACCTGCACGTTATGCACATGTACCCTAGAACTTAAAGTATAATAAAAAAAAAAAAAAAAGTGTCATCTTTTGAGAAGTGTCTGTTCATAACCTTTGCCCACTTTTTGATGGGATTATTTGTTTTTTTCTTGTAAATTTGTTTAAGTTCTTTGTAGATTTTGGATATTGGCCCTTTGTCTGATGGGTAGATTGCAAAGATTTTCTCCCATTCTGTAGGTTGCCTCTTCACTCTGATGATAGTTTCTTTTGTTGTGTTTAGTTTAATTAGATCCCATGTGTCTATTCTGGCTTTTGTTGCCATTGCTTTTGGTGTTTTAGTCATGAAGTCTTTGCCCATGCCTGTGTCCTAAATGGTATTGCCTAGGTTTTCTTCTAGGGTTTTTGTGGTGTTAGGTCTTACATTTGAGTCATTAATCCATCTTGAGTTAATTTTTGTATATGGTATAAGGAAGGGATCCAGTTTCAGCTTTCTACATATGGCTAGCCAGTTTTCCAGCTCCATTTATTATATAGGGAATCCTTTCCCCATTGCTTGTTTTTGTCAGATTTGTCAAAGATCAGATGGTTGTAGATGTGTGGTGTTATTTCTGAGGCCTCTGTTCTGTTCCATTGGTCTATATCTCTGTTTTGGTACCAGTACATGCTGTTTTGGTTAAGTAGCCTTGTAGTATAATTTGAAGTTAGGTAGCGTGATGCCTCCAGGTTTGTTCTTTTTGCTTAGGATTGTCTTGGCTGTGCGGGCTCTTTTTTGGTTCCATATGAATTTTAAAGTAGTTTTTTCCAATTCTGTGAAGAAAGTCAGCAGTAACTTGGTGAGAATAGCATTAAATCTATAAATTATTTTGGGTGGTGTGGCGATTTTCATGATATTGATTCTTCCTATCCATGAGCGTAGAATATTCTTCCATTTGTTTGTGTCCTCTTTATTTCATTGAGCAGTGGTTTGTAGTTCTGGTTAAAGAGGTCCTTCACATCCCTAGTATATTGGATTCCTAGGTATTTTATTCTCTTTGTAGTAATTGTGAATGGGAGTTCACTCATGATTTGGCTCTCTGTTTGTCTAATATTGGTGTATAGGAATGCTAGTGGTTTTTGCACATTGATTTTGTATCCCAAGACTTTGCTGAAGTTGTTTATCAGCTTAAGGAGATTTTGGGCTGAGATGATGGGGTTTTCTAAATATACAATCACGTCATCTGCAAACAGAGACAATTGGACTTCCTCTCTTCCTAATTGAATACCCTTTATTTCATTCTCTTGCCTGACTGCCCTAGCCAGAACTTCCAACACTATGTTGAATAGGAGTGGTGAGAGAGGACATCCCTGTCTTGTACCAGTTTTCAAAGGGAATTCTTCCAGTTTTTGCCCATTCAGTATGATACTAGCTGTGGGTTTGTCATAAATAGCTCTTATTATTTTGAGATACATTCCATCAATACCTAGTTTATTGAAAGTTTTTAGCATGAAGGGCTGTTGAATTTTGTCAAAGGCCTTTTCTGCATCTACTGAAATAATGTGATTTTTGTTGTTGGTTCTGTTTATGTGATGGATTACATTTATTGATTTGCATATGTTGAACCAACCTTGCATCCCAGGGAGGAAGCCAACCGGATAAGCTTTTTGATGTGCTGCTGGATTCAGTTTGCTAGTATTTTATTGAGGATTTTTGCATCAGTGTTCATCAGGGATATTGGCATAAAATTCTCTTTTGTTGTGTCTCTGCCAGGCTTTGGTATCAGGATGATGCTGGCCTCATAAAATGAGTTAGAGAAGATTCCCTCTTTTTCTATCAATTGGAAAAGTTTCCGAAGGAATGGTACCAGTTCCTCTTTGCACCTCTGGTAGAACTTGACTGTGAATCTGTCTGGTCCTAGACTTTTTTTACTTGGCAGGCTATTATTGCCTCAATTTCAGAACCTGTTTTTAGTCTATTCAGAGATTCAGCTTCTTCCTGGTTTAGTCTTCGGATGGTGTATGTGTCCAGGAACATTATCCATTTCTTCTAGATTTTCTGGTTTATTGGCATAGAGGTGTTTATAGTATTCTCTGATAGTAGTTTGTATTTCTGTGGGATTGCTGGTGATATCCCCTTTATCCTTTTTTATTGCATCTATTTCATTCTTCTCTCTTTTCTTCTTTATTAGTCTTGCTAGCAGTCTATTTTATTGATCTTTTCAAAAAACCAGCTCCTGGCTTCATTGATTTTTTTTGAAGGGTTTTTTGTGTCTCTATCGCCTTCAATTCTGCTCTGATCTTAGTTATTTCTTGTCTTCTGCTAGCTTTTGAATTTGTTTGCTCTTGCTTCTTTAGTTTTTTTAGTTGTGATGTTAGGGTGTCGATTTTAGATCTTTCCTCCTTTCTCTTGTGAGCATTTAGTGCTTTGAGTTTCCCTCTACACACTGTTTTAAATGTATCCCAGAGATTCTGGTACATTTTGTCTTTGTTCTCATTGGTTTCGAAGAACATCTTTATTTCTGCCTTCATTTTGTTATTTACTCAGTAGTTAGTCAGGAGCAGGTTGTTCAGTTTCCATGTAGTTGTGCAGTTTTGAGTGAGTTTCTTAATCCTGAGTTCTAATTTGATTTCACTGTGGTCTGAAAGACAGTTTGTTATGATTTCTGTTCCTTTACATTTGCTGAGGAGTGGTTTGCTTCCAATTATGTGGTCAATTTTAGAATGAGTGCAATGTGGTGCTCAGAAGAATGTCTACTCAGTTGATTTGAGGTGGAAAGTTCTGTAGATGTCTATTATGTCCACTTTGTCCAGAACTAAGTTCAAGTCCTGCATATTCTTGTTAACTTTCTGTCTCGTTGATCTGTCTAATACTGACAGTGGGGTGTTAAACTCTATCATTATTGTTGTGTGGGAGTCTAAGTCTCTTTGTAGGTCTCTAAGGACTTGCTTTATGAATCTGGGTGCTCCTGTATTGGGTGCATATATATTTAGGATAGTTATCTCTTCTTGTTGAATTGATCCCTTTACCATTATGTAGTGGCCTTCTTTGTCTCTTTTGATCTTTGTTGGTTTAAAGTCTGTTTTATCAGAGACTAGGATTGCAACCCTGCTCTTTTTTTTTTTTTTTTTGCTTTCCATTTCTTTAGTAGATCTTCCTCTATCCCTTTATTTTGAGCCTTATGTGCATCTTTGCACGTGAGGTGGGTCTCCTGAATACAGCGCACCGATGGGTCTTGGCTCTTTATCCAATTTGCCAGTCTGTGTCTTTTCATAGGGGCATTTAGCCTATTTACATTTAAGGTTAATATTGTTATCTTTGAATTTGATCCTGTCATTGTGATATTAGCTGGTTATTTTGCTCATTAATTGTGCAGTTTCTTCATAGCATTGATAGTCTTTACAATTTGGTATGTTTTTGCAGCAGCTGGTACCAGTTGTTCCTTTCCATGGTTAGTGCTTCCTTCACAAGCTCTTGTAAGGCAGGCCTGGTGGTGACAAAATCTCTCAACATTTGCTTGTCTGTAAAGGATTTTATTTCTTCTTCATTTATGAAGCATAGTTTGGCTGGATATGAGATTCTGGGTTGAAAATTCTTTTCTTTAAAAATGTTGAATATTGGCCCCCACTGTCTTCTTGTTTGTAGTGTTTCTGCCAAGAGATCTGCTTAGTCTAATGGACTTCCCTTTGTGGGTAACCTGACCTTTCTCTCTGGCTGCCCTTAACATTTTTTCCTTCATTTCAACCTTGGTGAATCTGATGATTATGTGTCTTGAGGTTGCTCTTCTCGAGGAGTATCTTTGTGGTGTTCTCTGTATTTCCTGAATTTGAATGTTGGCCTGCCTTGCTAGGTTAGGGAAGTTCTCCTGGATAATATCCTGAAGAGTGTTTTCTAACGTGGTTCCATTTTCCCCATAACTTTCCGGTACACCAATGAAACATATGTTTTGTCTTTTCACATAGTCCCATATGTTTTGGAGGCTTTGTTCACTTCTTTTCACTTTTTTTTTCTCTAATCTTGTCTTCTTGCTTTATTTCATTAATTTGATCTTTGATCACTGATATCCTTTTTTCTACTTGCTCAAATCTGCGATTAATGCTTGTGCATGCATCATGAAGTTCTCATGCTTTGGTTTTCAGCTGCATCAGGTTATTTAAGGTCTTCTCTACACCGTTTATTCTAGTTAGCCATTCATCTAATCTTTTTTCAAGGTTTTTAGCTTCCTTGAGATGGGTTAGAACATGCTCATTTAGCTCAGAGTTTATTATTACCGACCTCATCACACTCATTCTCTGTCGAGTTTTGTTCCCTTGTGGCAAGGAGCCATGATCCTTTGGAGGAGAGGAGAAATTCTGGTTTTTTGGAATTTTCCACTTTTCTGCTCTGGTTTCTACCCATTTTTGTGGTTTTATCTACCTTTGGTCTTTGATGTTGGTGACTGATACAGATGGGGTTTTGGTGTTGATGTCCTTTTTGTTGGTGTAGATGCTATTCCTTTCTGTTTGTTAGTTTTCCTTCTAATAGTCAAGCCCCTCAGCTGCAGGTCTGTTGGAGTTAGCTGGAGGCCCACTCCAGACCCTGTTTGCCTGGGTATCACTAGCAGAGGCTGCAGAACAGCAAATATTGCTGCCTGATCCTTTTTCTGGAAGCTTTGTCCCAGAGGGGCAACCACCTGTTTGAGGTGACTGTTGACCCTACTGGGAGGTGTCTCCCAGTCAGGCTACGCAGAGGTCAGGGACCTGCTTGAGGAGGAAGTCTGTCTGTTCTCAGAGCGTGAACGCTGGGCTGAGAGAACCACTGCTCTCTTCAGAGCTGTCAGACAGGGACTTTTGAGTCTGCAGAAGCTGTCTGCTGCCTTTTATTCTGCTGTGGCCTTCCCCCAGAGGTGGAATCTAGAGAGGCTGAGCTGCGGTGGGGTGCACCAAGTTGGAGCTTCCCAGCCGCTTTGTTTACACTGTGAGCTACTCAAGTCTCAGCAATGATGGATGCCCCTCCCTGCATCAAGCTGCAGCATTGCAGGTTGATCTCACACTGCTGCGCTAGCAGTGAGCAAGGCTCCGTGGGTGTGGGACCCACCAAGCCAGGCATGGAAGGTTATCTCCTGGTCTGCCAGTTGCTAAAGACCATGGGAAAAGTGCAGTATTTGGTCAGGAGTGTACCATTTCTCCAGGTACAATCTGTCACATCTTCCCTTGGCTAGGAAAGGGAAATCCCCCAACCCCTTGTGCTTCCTGGGTTAGGCAATGTTCTGCCCTGCTTGAGCTCACCCTCTGTGGGCTGCACCTACTGTACAACCAGTCTCAATGAGATGAACCAGGTACCTCAGTTGGAAATGCAGAAATCACCCATCTTCTGCATCAATCTCACTGGAGCTGCAGACCGGAGCTCTTCCTATTCAGCCATCTTGGATGCCAGTGAAGTTTTTCTATACACCAGGCATGTGCCTGTAGTCCCAGCTACTCAGGAGGCTGAGGCCAGAGGATTGCTAGAGCATAGGTGTTTGAGACCAGCCTTGGCAAGATAGTAAGACCCTGTCTTCAAATATATATATAGACACACACACACACACACACACACACACACACATACACACACACACACACACGAAGTTTCTACTTTATGTAGAGCTCAGTATGAAGCACTTCAAAGCATTAAAGAATCTGATGACTTAATACACTCATATTTCTTATTCAGTGAAACATTCACCGACCAAAGTGATTAACAATTTTTGCTAAGTTGTAGGCTCCAATTTGGCAAGAACTGTGTGTTAATCATCTCTATGTATCCCATAATACTTACCAGACTATTTCACAAATAGTTGGTTTTCCAATCACTATTTGATGTATTACTCTTACTAAGTATTATTTTCTTCCCTATAACTAAAGTTCAGAGCAGAAGTGGAAGGCCATATCAGATCCAAATCTATTCATTTTTCTTGTGTGTGTTTTATAGCAGATACAGAGATGTTTGCCTTACTTCAGTATTGACACCAAACTTGTGTGGAGCCCCCCGCCACACACACACACACATATACCTATATATGTATATAGCTGGGCCTATACAGCTGCATATAGTGACTATCTTAGTGTAAGGCAGGCACAGTTGAAAAGTATGTGTATTTTGTGACGAACACACAGGCATACACCCCAAACAAAAAAGCCTGGTGATTCATTTTGATATTCTCAGTTGACATATTTGAAAAGTTGTGAAAGGGCCCCAAATCTTACCATCCTTGCAATTTTCTTTTTTTTTTTTTTAACTTTTATTTTATGTTCAGGGATACAAGTATGCTTGCTGCATAGGTAAACTTGTGTCATGGAGGTTTGTTGTCCAGATTATTTCATTAGCTAGGCATGAAGCCTAGTAGCCATTATTTTTCCTGACTCTCTCCCTCCTCCCACCCTCCATCCTCCAAAAGGCCCCAGTGTGTGTTGTTCCCTTCTGTGTGTCCATGTGTTCTTGTCATTTAGCTCCCACTTATAAGTAAGAACATGCAGAATTTGGTTTCCTGTTCCTGTGTTAGTTTGCTAAGAATAATGGTCTCCAGCTCCATCCATGTCCCTGCAAAGGATATAATCTCATTCTTTTTAATGGGCAAAGCTGGAAGCATTCTCCTTGAAAATCAGCACAAGACAAGCATGCCTTCCCTACTCCTATTCAACATAGTATCAGAAGTTCTGGCCGGTGCAATCAGGCAAGAGAAAGAAATAAAGGGCATCTGCTATGGTTTGGCTGTGTTCCCAACCAAATCTCATCTTGAATTGTAATCCTGACATGTCAAGGGAGGGACCTAATGGGAGGCGATTGGATCATGGGGTTGGTTCCCTGCATGCTGTTCTCGTGATTGTGGGTGAGTTCTCATGAGACCTGATGGTCTTAAAGTGTGGTACTTCCCCTTTTACTCTCTCTCTCTCCTGCTGCCATGTAAGATGTGCCTTGATTCCCCTTTGCCTTCCACCATGATTGTAAGTTTCCTGAGGCCTCCTCAGCCATGTGGAACTGTGAGTCAATTAAACCTCTTTTCTTTATAAATAACCCAGTCTCAGGTAGTATCTTTACAGCAGTGTGAAAAACGGACGAATACAGCATCCAAATAGGAAGAGAGGAAGTCAAACTATCTCTGTTTGCAGATGGCATGATCCTATATCTAGAAAACCCAATAGTATTATCCTTGCAGTTTTGTATTGAAACAAAACCGAATGAACTACCTGCATCATTACAACTGCTAACTTTAGGGAATTTTTCTCAAAATGTGGTCTACAAATCACTTGCATCAGATTCACTTCCAGCACTGGTGAAAAATGAAGATTCCTCGGCTCCATGCTACTAAATCAGTATTTCTGGAGGCAGACCTCAACAAATATGCCTTTTAAACAAGCACCCCAAGTGATTCTTAAGACCAGGAAAGTTGGAGAATGATTGTTTTATGGTGGATTGGCCTGGGTGGCTAAGAAGTAACATTGCAATCACTAAAAAGAATATGCGGGTCTAAGTGAGACCTTAGTAGGAACACCTTGCTTGTTTCTCTTATGTTGGAACAAGTGAGAAGTTATTTTATTCTAACTTGGCTAGGCCCCATGTTAATTAAGCTATAGTTTTTAAAAAGGTCAAACAATACTTTTTTTTCTGAAATACAGGTTTGCATTAGATTTTAAAACTGAAAAATTAAGAAACAATTCTCAAAATCCCATACATATGTTTAGTGACACAAGTATGATATTAGCTCCAAGATAGACTATATAGCCAGTTCTCTCACATAGAAATGCTGACGAACACTGAGGACTTTGCCAAAACCGAAGGAACCAGCCTAGCAACATATGTTGCCACATAATTCTTTCAGGCCTGCTTACAGAATAATTTCAGGGAAATTGTAAGAATACAGATATTTGATGAATGTGAAGGTAAGAATTTCTTTTCTTATTAATTTTACTCATTCTATCTTTATTCAAAGATAGAGTGGCTGCCCAGTGTGATAGTAAGTTCCTCAATACTGAGGATGTTCAAGCTAGAAGTGCTTCTCTGCTGGAATGGTATCTCATGCATGAAGTCCACAGCTAGACTTAGGTAACATTGGACATTAATGTTCTAAAATTCTTCAAGCATATAGTGCCATTGAACCATAAAAATATGGCAAACATGATTATTAAAAGTAAAAGTAAATGTTAAAAGTGCCACTCGGACAAAGCTGCCTTTTAAGTGTATTTTAGTGGTAAACAAATTCACAAATTATTTTTTCTTAATTCTCTTTCTACCTATCATATTGCCATCCCACCTACTGCATTTATTTATCATTTTTCTACAATGATAGTTAAAATGAAAGTGGAGACTCAGTCCCCAAAGAAGCATTATTATTAACAGAGCTGGCTCTGTGTGTGCCTCAGTTTTTACCTCTTCATCACACACTACTTATTTGCCAAGTGATTGACCATGGCATGTAGCATTCCACTTGGCCATTAGGCTAGTTGTGAATTACAGTTTTGCTGAGTTGCATTTTTTTCCCTCTCAAGGATAGGTTTAATTAGAGGTGTGATAAACAACCCTATGAAAATGGCACTCCACAAATAATATTTTGGGTACTGAGTGTGGTTGGCAAATCACATGGTAAAAAAAAAAAGTCAGACAGACATGAATTCAAATCTTGGCTCTGTTATTTACCAGCTGCTTGATCTTAAGCAACTTACTCAGTTTCCCCATTGACAGAAATGAGAACACTAATAGAGAATGATTGTAGAGACACGTGATGGCATGTACATAAAAGTCTAACATATGTAGATATATATGAAATTTTAGCTCTCACGTTGTCCCATTGTGATACAGACATTATGTTTGCCGCTGTTGTCATACCAGGATAAATACACATAAGCCCTTTCTTTAAGAATCTTAGAATGTCAGCTAATCTTACAAACTTAATGTTAAATTCACTGTATTCCCTGGAATTGTTGTGGTGTGTCAGTTGGAATACAGGTCGTAACAAACGCACCAGTCAATTGGTACCAGAGAAGAGTAGTTACTAAAAGAGAGTATAAAATTCCAGGGCAAAGAAAGAAGAAAAGTCTAATACACATTGATTTAAGTGGTCTAAGTTATTTTGATGAAATCTGATCATACTGCTTTTGTTTGACAATTGGGAAGGGAGAGGCAATGAAATTAAAGGGAGGTAAATTTAAAATGAGCAAGAGAAAACACCGTTTTACATAGTATATGTTGTCTTTCTGCAAAATTTTGCTTTGGAAGGCTACTGAGTCAAGTGCTATGCCTGGCTTTAACAGAGCTGTGTAGTTTTTTGAACATTTATGTTTGTTACTTAAAACCTCATAAGACAATTAGGAGAATAAAATCTTAAGCAATGGAGATCAAAGGTCAGCATTACATTTTGTATGCTCTTGCCCATTTTGTCTCAGCATTTTTGTTTGCTCTCCCCACCCCTCCACATTTCTAATGTCAGATGTATTATAAACAAAATATGTATTGGATCAGGAAAAGATTTGGAGGTCTCTCATCTTTATTCCTCTAAATATGAACCCACTCGAAGTTTGAGTAGTCTCTATGGGTCATCAACTAGTTTTACTAATAGAAATCACTTCCCTCTTTTTCCTCCCACCCCAATTTTCTCAGCAGTTATATAGTAGTTTGAAACTTACCCAACAACGTCAACTCTCCAGGACTAAGACAGAAATAAGAGTAAATATAATTTCCTGAATTTGTTTGAGGTCAGTCCTTTTGATTCTCAGAACTTATTAATTCATAAGTTTTACAAACAGCACATCTATTTTCCCACTTGAAATCAGACTCAAATGCCAAACAAATCAGTATTGGCGTAGGATTCAATTATATTCAATGCCTCATATTGTGTAGAACACCCTGTTCTTCAGCAAAGCTGGATATGTGATGTGATAATATATTCTACATCATCACACACTCTCAGGTTTGCATTTTTAGCATCCTTTCAGATAACAGGTTTTGAAGTTAGATGAACCTGGTCTCAAGTCCCAGCTTTGCAATTTCTGACCTCTCTGATGTCAACTTCCTCACCTAGAAACTAAGATTTTTAATAACCACCCTATAAGACCGTAGCAAGATTAAATTATACACTGCACTGCTACAGTTTAGGTATCCCTTATCTGAAATGCTTGTGACCAGAAGTGTTTCAGATTTCAGATTTTTTTGGATTTGGAATGTTTGCATATATATAATGAAATATCTTGGAGTTGGGACCCAAATCTAAACGTGGAATTCATTTGTTATTTATATACACCTTCTATACAAAACATGAATGTAATTTTATACATTTTTAATAATTTTGTGCATAAACAAAAATTTGACTATATTTTGACTGTGACCTGTCAAAATACAGTCCAAATTTTCTACTTGTGGTGTCATGTGGGTGTTCAAAAAATTCAGATTTGGGAGCTTTTCGGATTTCAGATTTGCAGGTTGGGAATGCTCAACTTTATAGCCTGAAACATAGCCAGCAATTCAAAAATATAATTTTCTTGCCTTTTTATCAGAGTATGCACGGCTTCTCTTTCTCATTAGAGTGCATGCCCCACAGAAAGATGCTTGGGAAACCTTGTTTATCTTTTTGATCACTGAGGATTGTAATTAAGGTTTAATTACTCATATTCTAAGTTGCTTTCATGTGGAATCGTTTTTGAAGTTTTATTTCTTTAACCATTATCATTGTAATCATAAGAAAGTGCTTTCAAGTTAGGAAATTTACCACCTTCATTGGAACTACTTCAAATTCTCACATTTTTCAAAGAATCAGGTTGAAGATCTTCTTGATGGGATGGAGGATCACTTAAGTAAAGTGGAGGCAGTAATTAGCTCCACGGGATGTGCTTGTCGTTACACAACTGCAAACATGCAGAGTAATCAAGTGCTCAGGCTTCACAATACAATGGTGACAGATAATCTTATAAACACCCTCCTATTTCTAAATCAGTTTTAATAATCGTGTGTTACATTGAACAGACTGCAAGATATATGGACTATATTAGATTAATCTCAAGTGCATTCATATAAAAATAATATGTAGTTAAAATGTGTTTTATAAGGCTGTCATTTTCTTCTTATACTTAAGGTTAACTTGTATTCATTTGTCAATATATAAATGCCATCTAGATTTTAATTATAAATGAAAGCTATTAAAATTAACTCATAAGGAATTCTATTATAGAGTACATTGTCTATATTGGATAGATAAAGCATAGTTCTTAGACCATTTGCTGGAAAATACATATCTCTGAAATCAGTGGCTAACACTCATCCTACAGCCCTGCTTTCTAAGCTTTTGTTTCTCTTCCTCCTGGGATCTGAGGGCCAGGTCAGAGTCCCTCATAGCAGTAGAGACCCACCCACAGAGAGTTTCTAGGACTTTAGGAATTCACTAAGGCAGAGTAAATGTTCTCTGGTTTCCTGATCCAAGATCCTCTTTCTCTGGGTCTGTGGAAACAGGGAGAGCTCATGTGTCCTTTTCTCCTAAAAGGACCTCTTTCTGAGTAGAGGAGAGCAAACATCTTCACAGCCCTGGAAACTGCTCCTGCCTAATGCCTGGGTTGCTTCCAAGCCCCTCATATTTGTTCACATAGCTCTGGGTCTGCATCAGGAGCTGCTTTGTCACCAGTGCATCTGATAGCTATCCTAAGTGGGAATATCACCTGCCAAACTCTAGGGAAACATTTTTTTTAATGTATTTACAATCTCCTTATTAGAGAACTGAAAAAAAAAAAAAAAAAAAAAAAAAAAAAGGATGCTAAAATGTACTCCATTCTAAACTGTGTATCAGATGATGTGCAGTTTACTACTGTCAACATTTTTTGTATTTAATCCTCAAAACAACTCAGTGAAGTATTATTATGCCCATTTTATAGACGAAGAAAAGCTCAGAAAAAATAAGTAGCTTGTTGACTTCTCAGCTGCTTCAAACCCTAATTTTTCTTTTCTTGAAGTCCATACTCCTTTCAATAAAATATGCTGCTGACATAGAATAACAGAAGCTAACCAATTTCTTCTTTCTCTTAGGTCAAATCATACAGACATGCACTAAAGAGAGCCATCTGAGGGGGTGTAAGTAGAGAATCAACCTTCCTCTTAGCAAAACCTAACTACCAGCATGGAAGGCTTTAGCCAACACCCCACAGCCCTCCCAAAATACAGGTCCCATAGTCATGTATGTAAATGAGTCACAGCCCTGAACATATCCTATGTCCCAAAAGTGAATGCACAAACTCTAATGACGACCTAGGTTTCACTTATTTTCAGAGGCAGAATTTTCCTTGCCTCCAGTCATATTCTTTGTTCCATGAACAAAGAAATTTATGTGTTAAATTTCACATAAAAGCTTCTCTGAAATGCTTTGCAACAGGCACATTATATTTTTGATTTTTATTTCTTTTTACAGTACTATTTTTAATAGAAGCAACTGGGGAAGGTGGGTAGTAGAATACGTTAGCACACAAGCACACTATTTTATCTAAATCAAGAGAACATTTATTTTTATTATTATTTTATATAACATTTGACTTTTTTTCAGATACATTAAATCTAAGAAATCACTTAATAATAGGATACCTGTGTAAAAATGTGAATTTCAGTAATTGTTAGGCTAGCATGTGCTAACTAATCTTTATCAAGAGATCGTGTTTAATCAAATGATTGTGTTCTTAGCACCACAGACGCTAAAATGTATTTAGCACCATACATTCTAACTAGTGTTTGAAAGCAAAAATAACGTGCATAATATAAATTTTGATCTTTCAAATACTGCTGAGATTCTCTAGTATTCTAAAATAAGAGATAATGTTCATATGTGATATATGGTTTCCCTTAAGTGTAAAATAGTTGAGTATTATTCTGTGGTCTAATATTTGCTGATAACATATCCATGGTTTAAAAATGGTACATTTTTTTCAATTCAACAAAATATCTAGCCCTCTAGAAGAGGCCTAGAGAGATGAGCAAGTGAAATCATCCATTAGTAGTGGAATATTTTTCACGTCTCTGATATATGATCAAGTAACATCTGCTAGCATACTTCCCATGATAATAAGCTCACTGCTTCCAGAGATAATACATTCTATCACTGAGACACTCAAGTTGTTGAAAACTTATTGAGTCAAAAGTATGTCACTTAGGTTTGAATACTCACTATATCAATTATTGGTAGTGTCACCTTGTGCAAATAAATCATTTCATCAGTCTGAATTTCACTTCTTCATATGGAAAACAACTATAATAAATGATATCTACTTTCTTCAATATTATTGGGAGGCTTTAATTAATGAGCAAGTAGTTAACTACATTCTTGGTACACAGCAGATCTTAATAGATGACTTTTTTTTGCCTTGGACTTCTCTTTTCTTTTCCATCTATTATTTTCTTAAAAGAAAAATTTTTCCAAACGATGGATAATGATTTCTTATTTCCAGTACATGTAAGTGTCTTGAGGATAGGAATGATGCTTATTTGATAGACTATACCCCTTGCCCATTCACAATAAAGCCATAAAACAGTTGCAAAAGTCTTCTTTGTAAGCACTTTAAAAATATCAATTGTATGACTTCCATATAATTGTTAGTGTGTTTTATAAAATCTACCATTAGTGACCTCATACCGGCAAAAGAAGAAGTAAAAGTAATGAGAGGGAATTTGAAAGATAAATAGTAGATTTTTATAAGTCATAGCTCATCATAAAGATGGTTTTTAGGTACAAATTTGTTTTCCCAAAATATAATGAAGAATTAAGTGACCAATGTAAGTCACTTACCCATGAGAAAAACTTTGTATCTGTTATTGGTTGATTCTATGGTCTTCTGTTCTAATAGCAAAAGAATTGTCATCTACTAGTGTTTTTGATACTCAAGTGTAAACTTCCAGGGAGTTCAGAAATTACATATTTTATAATTAAATATCACATATAGGAATATATCCTAAGGAAGCTATTGAACAAGAGCAAAAAATACACACATAAAGATGTTCATTTCAGCATTGTTTATGGTTATTTAAAAAATAGAATCAAATCAAATGACCATTAATAGAAAATTTAAAAAATAAATTACAGTAATTCCTGACAATAAAATGTTAGACACCTCATTTAAAATGACTTTGTATCTATATGTATTACCGTAGAAATATAGCCATAATATGTTACTAAATGAAAAAAGCAGATAATAAAGTAAAATATTATCCCATTTTTGAATACACATACATGCAAAAAAATCTGAAGGGACATATGCAAAAAGTTTAACAGTGGATATCTCTGGGCAGGATTATTCGTGATTTTTATTTTCTGCTCTCTCTTTTTCTAAGTTTTCTAAACTTGTAACGGTGAGTATACATTAATTTTATTTTCATTGTCTAAATTATTTAATAAACAAAGAAGTATATCCAAATTTAGTAAACAAATATAATGGTAAGCAAATAAAATATTTATATGGACACATGTATGTACATATATACATTTATATGTGAAGCATAAAATTTTATAGGTATGAATGCTGAAAATTAGGTAAAATTTCCTAAGTGAATACTGTTTCTGAATATGTAATTACATCTTTTTATCAGTTTTGAGTCAAAATAGCTGTGTTTCAGTGGTTTCAGAAAGGGGAGTCATTGGACTTGTTTTTATTTTTATTTTTAATGACCTCTTGTCAAGATAATATTTTCTTTTGTTTATGTTCTCATTGTACGTATATCCTAGTGATTTTCCAGTCTCCGTCTGTGTGCACATTCAATTTTTATGTATTAATAATTTTATGGATAAAATTTTTGTAATCTTCACTTTCTTTTTTTTTTTAAGAAAAATTAGGAGTAACTTTTATTTTCATTTTTTAAGGTAAGTCATTGTGAAAATAAATTTGTGTAATACACTATTTTAGATTTATGCAGTTTTATAAAGAACCTTCTTAAAAATACATGCGTTTCATAAGGATGTCACAAAAATAAAACTGTAGAACAACCTCAGTTGTGAATACCAATTGGAAAACTGTAAAATATTACCAAGTGTTGAGCACTAGTGTTCATAGAAGTATTATTCACAATAGCCAAAAGATAAAAACAACCCAAATATCCTCAACAAATTAGCAGATCAATAAAATGTGGTATACACGTATAATGGAATATTATTCAACCTTAAAGGGTAATGAAATTCTATTATATTCTACAACATAGATGAACATTGAACACATTATGCTAAATAAAATAAACCAGTTAGTTATTTCAATGGACTATTGTTAGTTCTTTCATGTTCCTTAGAGTGGACTCTGTATGTTTATACTCTGCCTATCTTCAAAACAGATTTGAGGAGGCTTATTAAAAAAGATATAATTACAGTGAAATAAAAATCCATTGAAACAGTAGTAAAAGGTATGAACTAGATAGTATAAAAGAGAAAAATGTATAAAGGAGAACAAATAAAATAATCCATGTATTAGGGGTCTCTAGAGGGACAGAACTAATAGGATGGATGGGGAGTTTATTAAGGAGTATTAACTCACATGATCACAAGGTGAAGTCCCCCAATATGCCATCTGCAACCTGAGACGCAAGGAAGCCAGTCCAAAGCCCCAAAACCTCAAAAGTACGGAAGCCGACAGTGCAGCCTTCAGTCTGTGGCCGAAGGCCCAAGCGCTCCTGGCAAATCACTGGTGTAGGTCCAAGAGTTCAAAAGCTGAAGAATCTGGAGTCTGATATATGAGAGCAGGAAGCATTCAGCACAGGAGACAGATGAAGGCCGGAAGACTCAGCAAGTCTGCCCATTCCACTTTCTTCTGCCTGCTTTTTTGTAGCCACGCTGGCAGCTGATTAAATCATGCCCACCCAGATTGAGGGTGTTCTGCCTCTCCCACTGACTCAAATGTTACTCTCCTTTGGTAACACCCTCACAGAGACACCCAGAAACAATACTTTGCATCCTTTAGTCCGATCAAGTTGACATTCAGTATTAACAATCACATTTTAGAAAACCCAAATTAAGAAAGATGACTACAACTAAGACGACAACTTGACTCTGAGCTTGTTGATAATCAAGACAAAAGTGGGCTATAGAACTGTCATTACAATATTATATAATATTATATTGATAACAATATTATCAAGGCGTGTAGAGAAAGAAACTCTTTTCCAGCTTTAAACTCTAGAAAGAATTTTCCCCATGGGTAATTTTATAAAAACTGTATAGCTATAATAGATTTGGAACAATGCTTTCATTAGAATTCAGGGAAAGGGGGAGTATACTACCTACGATTTATATATAGCCAGGTATACAGTGATAAGTAGTGCTTCCGTAAAAACTTTTCGACTGGGATTTCTAGCTTTTTCCATGATATAAATACACATTAGTTCTGAAACATCAATGTTGTTTTTCCTCACCCTTTCAAAAAAGGCTCTCTTTATTTAACGTGTTCTGTGTATCGATTACTTAAGTCCAAGGATTTGAGGGATACTTGATAAAATTACACACACAATCTGAATTTTTATTTAACAGTAATGTTGGGAGAGCCACTCACCATATGAGAAAGAGTGTGAGATACAGTGTCAGAAAGCATAAGTTAAAGTCCTGGGTTTTTCCCTTACTTACTATATGACCTGGGTTGGTCATTGCTTCATCCTTCTGAGTCTTCATTTCCTTATTCTTTAAAATAACGGTGATGATGTATTAGTCTGTTCTCTCACTTCTATAACAAAATACCTGAGACTGGGTAATTTTGTAAGAAAATAGGTTTAATTGGCTCACGGTTCTCCAGGCTTTATAGGAAGTATAGCAGCATCTGCTTCTGGGGAGGCTTCAGGGAGTTTTTACTCAGGACGGAAGGCAAAGCAGAAGTGTAGGCATCTTACATGGCAGGAATAGGACCAAGAGAGAGAAGGGGGAGGTGCTGCATGCTTTCAAACAACTAGATCTCAAGAGAACTCACTCACTATCATGAGAACAGCGCCAGGAGATGGTGCTATACCATTCATGAAGGACCACCCCCCATGATCCGATCACCTCCCACTCGACCCTGCCTCCAACACTGGGGATTACAATTTGTCATGAGATTTGGGTGGGGACAAATGAGGTCATTTATATGAAAGCACTTATAAACTGTAATGCTCCATTAGTTATTATTCTGTTACCTCTCCAGAAAACTCTTTGTTTTTAAATTAGAAGTCAGTGTATTTTTTTTTCTCCATGCAATTGAATACAGTTTATAAGCTGTATAAATGAATAAAATCCTTACTTTATGTTCAGACATGCATCATTCACCCTATGGAAGGTTTCTAAAAAAAAATTTTTTTTTTATATGTATAGGCTTTTCTTCCTGAAAAGTGACCAGTAAAATATGTTTTCTAGTTTATTTTTGTATATTAAAGAAAAATTTGTTTATTCTGTGAACAAAATTAATAAGGCAGAGTTTTCCCCGCTAATAAAAACAGAAACAGAGAAATTTCAGGACAATGAAGTATGACAACCAAGTACTCATTCATGAGTGCAGAAATACAGCACACTTGCCTATAGTTCAACATACAGTCAAATGCTAACTAATTTGATAAAGTAGGCAGTAAATTCTTTTAAAAATGATTATGCTAACAGCTGGCTGGTTGGGCATATAATGTGGAGTGCGGAAAGCCTGAAGGCAGACAGGACAGCTATACCGCTGTTAAGGTCATCTAGACCAAAGATTTCCAACCCCCAGACCACAGACCAGTACCAGCCCATGGCCTGTTAGAAATCTGGCTGCATAGCAGGAAGTGAGCAGCAGGCGAGTGAGCATTACCACTGGAGCTCTGCGTCCTGTCAGATCAGCAGCAACATTAGATTCTCAGAGGAGTGCGAACCTTTTTGTGAACTACATAGACTGTGTGCTCCTTATGAGAATCTAATGCATGATGATCTATCACTGTCTCCCATTACCCCCAGAAGGGACCATCTAGTTACAGGAAAACAAGCTCAGGGCTCCCGCTGATTCTACCTTGTGGTGAGTTGTATAATTATTTCATTAGATGTTACAATGTGATAATAATAGAAATAAAGTACACAAAAAATGTAATGTGTTTGAATCATCCCAAAACTATTCTCCACCTTGGGCCCTGCCCATGGAAAAATTGTCTTCCATGACACCAGTCCCTGATGCCAAAAGATTGAGGATTGCTGATTTAGACCCAAGGGAAGTTGCCAACCTAGATTTAAATGGCAGCTATAGGAAAAGGGAAAGGAATAACTAGGAAAGGTAATGTCCACTATTTAGTAATATTTAACCTTTCTGATGTCACCCACTGCTTTGAGTGTCTGATGGAAACTGTGAGGGCCATTCTAGGAAAAATGCAAACATACTTTAAAAGAAAACATTTTATTTTCAATCCCTTTCACATATACATGTGTATGTATGTGTGTGCAGATGAGTATGTGCACACACCCATGTCCACTCTGAAGGAAGAAACATGCTTGTAAGCAAAGAAAATGTAACCATTGATGAAGAATTATTAATTAAAAAATTTTTTCCAAGTCCCAAGAGTAAGTGCTTCAGACTTAGAATTTCCAGTAGTTAAAAGTGTTCATACCTACTTTTAGTGCTAAAAATATCACCAAAGTTATCTCAGAGAAAGATATAGAGCCTCTGTTCTGTTTGGGAAGATCAAGCATGAGATTTGAACAATAATTCATATCTCAATAAAAATGAGCCATATTCTAGATTTGGAAAATGATTAAATTGAACATTTCAAAGTATGAGATGTCAAATAAGAGAGTTTTTGTTTGTTTGTTTGTTTTTGAGACAGGGTCTTGCTCTGTCACGCTGGCTGGAGTGCAGTGGCACAATCATGGCTCACTGCAACCTCCTCCTCCCCAGCTCAAAGGATCCTCCTACCTCAGCCTCCCAAGTAACTGGGATCACAGGCCAGGGCCACCATACCTGGCTAATTTTTTTGTATTTTTGGTAGAGACAGGGTTTTGCCATATTGTCTAGGCTGGTCTTCAACTTTTGAACTCGAGGAGATCCACCTGCCTTGGCTTTCCAAGGTGCTGGGATTACAGGCATGAGCCACCACTCCTGGCCAAGAGAGTTTTAATGTAAGAAAGTATAAAAGTTTATACAATATTTAGTGAAGAAAATCTCCCTATAATACCTATTACCTCAGATACCCATTTCTCTTCCCAATAGGCAACCACACAGTGTCAGGTATATCCTTCCAGAGATATTTAACTGAGGTACAAATATAGACATGTATTTTTCCTCTCTTTATCTCTCCTTTTTAAGCTATATAACAAATGGTAGCATAGCCTACATTCTGTTCCTTATCTTGTTTTTTTTAACCCATTAATTTAATTTAATAGAGACATTTCCACAGTAGAACATAGAGCACTTCCTGGTATATAGTTGTATGAATGTTTTTTGTGCCCACAAAATTTTAAAAAATAATAATAATCCTATTAATATACCTTAATTTCTTTAACTATCTCCCTATCAATAGCAATGGTTTGTATATTTTATTTATTATAAACAGTGCTGCAGCGAATAGCCTTATTTATACTTCACATATGAAGGCGTATGTGGGATGGATACACTCCCAAAAGTTAAATTGCTGGCTCCGGGACATTTGTGCTTTTGATGAGCATTGCCAAATTGCCCTCCTTAGGAGTTGCAATGATTTATACCATCAGCAGCAACATAAGGAAAAGTTTGTTATGTCCTGACCAATATAGCGTATTATCAAATTTTTGGAACTTACGTACTTGGTAGGTGAAAGGCAGTATCTTTGTGCCATTTTTTGTATTATGAATAAAATTGAGGGGTTTTTTTCATATGTTTAATTCCATTTGTATTTCCTTTTTTCTGAACTGCTTGTTCAAAATGCCTTGGCCCATTCTGGAAACTGCTGTTGGTCTACTTCTATTGATGTGAAGGGCAAAGGAGCTCTTTCTTATTAGCCATATAGCCCCATGAATGGATACAAGTTGTAATTATCTTTCCTCAGTTTTTAATTTACTTGCAACTTCACTTATGGTGATTTTTACTATGCAAATTTTTAAATTACTTTGCAGTTTATTTAATCAAGCCTTTTTTAAATGAATGGTTTTAAAATGTTATATTCTTATTAGAAAGGCCTCCCTCACTCCCAGATTATATAAGAATCTTATTATAGTTTCTTGTAGTACTTTTATGGTTTGAGTTTTTCTATATTTGATCTATGTAATTTGCTGTTGTATAAAGAATGAGGTATGGATCAAACTTTATTTTTACTAGATGACTACTTAATGGTTCCTATATTATTGAATGAATTAATAGTCCATGTCATCCTCACTGATTAGAAATGGCACTTGTATTGTATGCTTGATGCCAAATGATATTTTGTTTTTCACTTAATTTCTACTGCATTCCCCTTATGTATCTGTATTATTCATATTAACCATGTGTCAACAACACATGGTTATAATTATTTACCCTTTATAATGTGTCTAGGTCAGGCGCGGTGGCTCACACCTGTAATCCCAACACTTTGGGAGGCCAAGGCAAGTCAGGAGTTCAAGACCAGCCTGGCCAACATGGTGAAGCCCCATCACTACTCAAAATACAAAAATTAGCCGGGTGTGGTGGTATGCATCTGTAATCCCAGCTACTCTGGAGACTGAGACAGGAGAATTGCTTGAACCTGGGAGGTGGAGGTTGTGGTGAGCCGAGATCACGCCACTGCACTCCAACCTGGGTGATAGAGCAAGACTCCATCTCAAAAAAATAACAATAATAATAATAATATGTCTAATATCCATTTTGGGAGCTCATGTTTTCCTAACCAGTATGTCCATGTTGGTACTCCAAAACTTTAAAAATATTTGAACACCACCCACCACCACTCTGTTTCTTCAGGGTTTGGAGATGCCTAGTTTATCCCTAGAGGTCATGAGAATGACTGGGTCTATAGACTCATACATCAACTGGAATTTTCTTTCTAGCTGACAGCTATGCTCAAAGACTGAATTCTTAGAAAGAGGTTTTCTGAGTAGTTGGAAGATCCCAGCACACTCCCTGGGACTTTAATGACTGAAAAGGCTGGTCTTCATCTGGAAGTTTCTAGAAAGTAGGCATTGCTTGGAGAGTTGAGTTGACTATCATTGTGAAAGGCATTTTTTTGTGTACTTTTTCACAAAAGCCTTTAACTTTTGACTTTGTTCTAGTGGGCTTAAAGTCCAGCTAACCGGTAAGAGAGGAATATTTAACTTCTCTGTAATGACTATAAATGATCTGCTTGAATCTGAGCCATGTCTATCACTCCCTACAAGGCCACTTCTTTGAAGGAAAATCTTCTTTCTTTGTTGGTGCTTATCGAATCAGCCTCATATCCTTCCACAGAGATGAGGAGATAAGGACATTATCTTTTTTGATTATTATAGCTCAAAGGGATGGCTCCTAGGTCCTTGGGAAGGGCATTTTTAGGATGTAAAATCAGTGAGAGACTGGGAGAAGATTTACATGTCAAAGGGCCAGATACCTAATTTATAATTGCAAGTTTGGTAAAGTAAATGCTCT
This sequence comes from Rhinopithecus roxellana, assembly GCF_007565055.1. Lineage (NCBI taxonomy): Eukaryota > Metazoa > Chordata > Mammalia > Primates > Cercopithecidae > Rhinopithecus > Rhinopithecus roxellana. The sequence continues at coordinate 21,428,687 of NC_044558.1, read as the reverse complement.
GAGAAAAGGGAGGTCAGGAGCCCTGTAGTCAAGAAGAAACCTACCTAAAATGTAATCAAGCTGGGTGGAACATTAACCCATAGCAAATCTGTTCACTGGGGACTCATTTAGAATGGAACTACCAGTTCTCTAAGGAGAATTCACCCTCTTCTCTGAAGGAATCATCTGATCTCTCAGGACATCTCCACATTGTGGGTTTTTTGTGACAATGAAGCTGAATTAGAGGAATTCTGCTAAATAGCATGGTTTCATGTGATTTCAAGTTTATGTATAATACATATATATGTCAGAAAATGGTTAGGAGGTACAGATACAGAATCTTTCACATGCTATGGTATTTTGTACTACGTTTAACAAGACTCTTCTGCTTTGTTTGTTTGTTTGTTTGTTTGTTTGAGACAGAGTCTTGCTCTGTCACCCAGGCTGGAGTGCAGTGGTGCCATCTCAGCTCACTGCAAGCTCCGCCTCCCGGGTTCCTGCCATTCTCCTGCCTCAGCCTCCCGAGTAGCTGGGACTACAGACTCTCCTACTTCTTAATTATAAAAGATATAGTAGCTAACTTTTAAGTTGGCACTTATTATGAGCTCGGCACTATTAGTTCATGTAATCCTCATGAATACTCTGTGAGGTAGGTGTTACTTCCACTTTACAGACTATGAAATGGTGGGGAAGTGAGATTAGGAAACTTATCCAAGGTCATTTAAGCAGAAGCAGTGAGATTCAAGCCCAGTTTGATTCCAGAACCCAAGATCTTAACTTCTATGTTAACATGATTTGCTTTCTAATATTTCATGAATTTTTCCAGGGGGTTGGGGACAGTATTTTCTGTTTAGGAATTGTTCAGGAGGTGATATAAAAGAGTCAAATGCAAGGTGCTGGAACTTAGCTTGCTCCTTGTTTCTGAGTCTGTATGCAGACACGGAGATTGCAGAGGCTCCAGGACCTGAATACCACTGTGGCAGCCACTTAGCAGAGAATCTCATAATATTCTGTTCTATGAATTAGTAATCAGATATTTTCCATAAAACACTGTGAAAGAATTCAATAAAGACACCTAGGGAAATTAAAATAAGCCATTTAATTCCATAATAATTCAGAGGACTTAGGGAGAAATGTCAATCAAGGTTAGGGAAACAGAAGAATCCTAGGAGAGAAAAGGTGAGAAAAATGACTTTTTTTAAATTCAAAAAGCAGAAGTTAGAAGGAGAGCATCTTTTCATCCAAGAAGCTTTGAAACTTTCATTTAGCATCCTGGTGTTAATATGGCCTCTAGAGTATGGTGCTAGATAGTCCTCTCACATCCTTGGAATCTGGGTACCCATGCTAGGACATTCTCACAAAGGTTTCTTTTTCTTCTTTTTCATGAGCCCTAATCTCTGTGACCTTCTCCTAACATTGGGCTTAGACAATAGTCTATATAGTGAGAAGATTATAGATTGGGTTTTAATTGAAGATTCATTACTTATTAGATGAGGCATCTTGAACAAGACACTTATTCACTCTGAGCCTCAGTTTCTTCATCTGTATAAGGGGAATAATACAACCTCTTTTTAGATTTGTTATAAGGATTGGAGGTAATCCCTAAAACGGGACAACTTACGGAGTAGTCACTCAACAACTTTTACATATATTAGTATGCTTTGGCAAGCTTCTTCTAGTTATTTCAGCTCAAAGGCCAAAGAGATGGAGACAAGGGGTCAGTTCTATTTTCTGGCACCAAAGAAAAAGCTGAAAGAGATTGAGAAAAGGGACCAGGTCTATTCAAAATGCTGCCTCTGGACTTTGCTGGTGGAATATGATAAACAAAAAAGATCACATGGGCAAGGAAAGGAAAAGCCATTATAAGGTTATAGTTAGTATTGGGTCCAACTTAAGGAAGCTGAGGATCTTAAGAGGAGGTAGGAAACATAGTGGAACATCCAGGCAGTCAGAATGAACAGGAACCAGATTTTGAGAAAACATTTCCATGTGTATTGGGACTTAGCTTTAGAGCAAGACACCATTCGCCAGGGAGGAGGACTAGCAACTTCAAGGCAACTAGATTTCAAAAAAATTTAGCAGGTTCTCAGAATAGGAACTCAGAAGAAGCCTTTTTATGAGATTGGCACACATGTGAGTGGGGTTAAGTCATGTTGTTCAGGGGGAGGAGTGAATGAAAGGGACAGAATCGTGAAAGTGGAGAGGTTAACATACATTTTATGGTGCTGTAACAGAGAGGCCCTGAATAATAGTGGCTTAAACAAGGCAAAAATTTGCTTCTCTCTCACATTGAAGTCTGAGTCATTGGTCCAAGGTGGTATGTTGGCTCCAAAATCATCAGGGCCCATGTTATTTCTGTCTTGCTGTTCTGCCACCTTTAACACATAGCTTCCACCTTTGACCCAATAAAATGTCTTCAGCTGTATCCATCTCTCCACATTTCAAACAATAGACAGGGGAAGAGGACTGCATCTTCATTTTCAGGGCATGACCCAAAGTTGCACAGCTCATTCCTTCTCGCATACCATTGGCCAGAACTTAGTCGCATGGCCACACCAAGCTGCAAAGGAAGCTAAGAGATGTAGTCTTTGGCTGGGCAGCCATATACCCATCAAAAATTCTACTACAAAAGTTCAGTTTTGAAATCTTGGAAGGCATGATGTTGTGTCAAACTATGACTTCTTAAAAGAGACAAGACAGGGCCTTGTCAGATCCTACATTTTCACCAGTGTTTAAGGGGAACCTCTACTAAGATCTCTACTAAGGTTTTGGACTCCATCAAACTTCCTGTACTGTTGGTTTTTTCCTACTCAGTTAAGTGAGAGTAAAGCTCATTTGTAAAATACATGCTACTTTATATACTGTAGCTTCAAAAATCAACCAGAAAAGAAAACTATAGATTTTTTTAAAAATAAATAAATGTATATTTACAACTTTCTAGTAAAATCTAAAGTAAAACTAAATGTTTATAAAGTTTTAACAAATAAAAGGAATGATTTAATAAAGCTTGCAGGATAGCAATTATTAGCCACATGCTACAAATTTTATTCTCTCATTAAGACCTGGTAACATGCCCAGGGTCCTAGGGTGTATGACTCCATTTTCATACTGCTACGAAGAAATACCTGAGACTGGGTCAATTTATAAAGAAAAAGAGGTTTAATGGACTCACAGTTCCACATGGCTGGGGAGGCCTCACAATCATGGCAGAAGGCAAAGGAGGTGCAAAGGCACATCTTACATGGTGGCAAGCAAGAGAGCATGTGCAGGGAAACTGCCCTTTATAAAACCATCAGATCTCATGAGACTTATTTACTATCATGAGAACAGCATGGGAAAATCCTGCCCCTATGATTCAATTACCTCCCACCAGGGCCCTCCCTTGACACATGGGGATTATGGGAGCTACAATTTAAGATGAGGACACACCCAAACCATTTCATTCCACCCCTGGCCCCTTCCAAATCTCTTGTCCTCACATTTCAAAACCAATTATGCCTTCCCAACAGTTCCCCAAAGTCTTAACTCATTTTGGCATTAACTCAAAAGCCCACAGTCCAAAGTCTCATCTGAGACAAACCAAGTCTCTTCTGCCTATGAGCCTGTAAAATCAAAGCAAGTTAGTTACTTCCTAGGTACAATGAGGGTACAGGCATTGGGTAAATACACCTGTTCCAAATTGGAGAAATTGGCCAAAACACAAGGGCTACAGGCCCCATGCAAGTCCAAAATCCAATAGGGCAGTCACTAAACCTTAAAGTTCAAAAATGATCTCCTTTGACTCCATGTCTCGTATCCAGGGCACACTGATGCAAAGAGGTGGGCTCCCATGACCTTGGGCAGCTCCAGCCCTATGACTTTGCAGGGTATGATGCTGCTTCCAGCTGCTTTCATAGGCTGATGTTGAATGTCTGTGGGTTTTCTAGGCACATGGTACAAGCTGTCAGTGGCTCTACCTCTCTGAGGTCTGGAGGAGGGTGGCCTTCTTCTCACAGCTCCACTTGGCGTTGCCCCATTGGGGACTCTGTGTGAGGGATCTGACCCCACATTTCCCTTCCAGACTGCCCTAGGAGAAGTTTCCCATGAGGGCTTTGCTCCTGCAGCACACCTCTGCCTGGACATCCAAGTGTTTCCATAAATCCTCAGAAATCTAGAAGGAGGTTCCCAAACCTCAATTCTTGACTTCTGTGCACCTGCAGGCCCAACACCACATGTAAACCACCAAGGCTTGGGGATCGCACCCTCTGAAGCAACAGCCTGAGCTGTACATTGGCCCCTTTTAGCCATAAAGGGCTCCAGGTCCCAAAACTGCACAAAGCAGCAAAGCCCTGGGCCCAGTCCACGAAAACATTTTATTTTTCCTCCCAGGCCTTTTGGCTTGTGATGGGAGGGGCTGTCATGGAGACCTCTGACATTCCCTGAAGACATTTTCCCCATTGTCTTGGAGATTAATTTTGGCTTCTTATTACTTATGCAAATTTCTGCAGCCAGCTTGAATTTCTCCTCAGAAAATGTTTTTTTTTTTTTTTCCTATCACATTGTCAGGCTGCAAATTTTCTCAACTTTTATCTTCTGCTTCCCTTTTAAACATAAGTTCCAATTCCAAACCATAGCTTTGTGAATGGATAAAACTGAATGCTTTCCAGAGCTCCAAAGTCAACTCTTGATTGCTGCTTAGAAATTTCTTCCACCAGGTACCCTAATCATTTCTCTCAAGTTCAAAGTTCCATAGATCTCTAGGAGAGGGGCAAAATGCCACTAGTCTCTTTGCTAAAGCATAGCAAGGCTCACCTTTGCTCCAGTTCCCAATAACTTCTTCATCTCCATCTGAGACCACCTCAGCCTGGACTTTTTGGTCAAAACCATTGAACAAGTCTCTAGGAAACTCCAAATTTTACCACATCTTCCTGTCTTTGAGCCCTCCAAAGTGTTCCAACGTCTGCCTGTTACCCAGTTCCAAAGTCTCTTCTAGATTTTTAGGTGTCTTAATAGCGGTACCCCACTCTACTGGTATCAGTTTACTGTATTAGCCTATTTTCATACTGTTATGAAGAAATACCTGAGACTGGGTAATTTATAAAGAAAAAGAGGTTTAATGGACTCACAGTTCCACACAGCTGGGGAGGCCTTACAATCATGGCAGAAGGCGAAGGAGAAGCAAAGGCATGTCTTACATGATGGCAGGCAAGAAAGCATGTGCAGGGGAACTGCCCCTTATAAAACCATCAGATCTCATGAGATTTATTCACTACCATGAGAACAGCATGGGAAAAACTGCCCCCATGATTCAGTTACCTCCTACTAGGTCCCTCCCATGACACATGGGGATTAGGGGAGCTACAATTCCAATGAGATTTGGGTGGGGACACAGCCAAACCATATCACAAGGCTAATAAGTGAAACCTGAATTAAAATCAAACCAATCTGATGTAAAAGTATAAGTTATTTCCCATGTACACTTAAACTTTTTATAAACTGCATCAGAGGAAAACATCAATTTAACTACGACATAAGCTAGAATTTTTATTTCATATATAGTGAAAGAATGCTAACATACTTATTTAGACAGTTTTTTTTTTTTTAATCGTATACCATTCTTGGGCACACATAAAAAAAAAGTAATATAAATTGGTTCAAATTTTTCTAAAACTTCCTCTGGGTCCAAATCTGAATCTTCTGAGTAGACTCAGTTTTCACTCCATCACTGAGGCCCAGGTTTTTCCACACAGTGTTGTCCTCTGTGCCACCAACAGCTTTGATGTGAGGCATTCCCTAAAATCCGATGAAAAACTAAATTAGGTGAGCTTTGTAATTACACAGAACTAGCCTACCCCTGCCCCTGCTTATTCTGCAAATGTTTTTGCTGGTGTATGTGATACTCAGGTGAAGGCAGAAACAACTATGACGACTGCTATTTAGCAAATAATGGTCGTACCACTGTCGATGTAAGCCACATTCCCATTACAGAATGTTAAGATGAAAAATAAGTGGGCATGTTAGAACTGGTGAAATAATATTTCTATTTGATTCATTAACTACACTCAAGGGAAGGCCTTGGCACCTGCAAATAGTTCAGCTGTCTGAGTTTAAAGAGCTCCTTTCCCACTCTCCATATACACATCCCCATTATGGACCTCAAGGCTCAGAAAACCTTTCTTCATAAGTACTTCAAAGGCAATCTGCTTTAGACACGTCTGAGTGGACTTCTCCCCAAATTTTCAATTAGCAAGTCTGACAGTAAGGTTTCTACTCTTCCCCAGTGCTGCTACACTTTGGGAGTTGCCACAATTTCTACTTACCTATGAGACAGGCCTATGAGACAGACTTAAGGGAAGGTGAAGGGGGAATGCAGGTAGGTGAGTGATGAATCACAGCGAAGTTTGAAATAAAGCAGTTTGGGCTGAGAAAGTGGTAAAAACAAGCTGCTGAAATGACCTGCTGCCAGGCTTCCAGCACCTCCTGGGACCTGTGCTCTAGGTAGAGAGAAGCAGTCCGGGCGGACGCTGAAATGGCACTACAGCCATCAAAAATCCTATTAGACAAAGCAGGTCAGTGGCAGGCGTAATTGGGCTTTTGTGAAGCTGCAGGAGTGGAAATGAACCTCAGAGATAAAGAGAGAGAAATAGCAGAAACTTCCATAGAAACTGAAGCAATTCAAAGAAGGAACGTGGGATGGTAGGAAAAAAGCTAGATTTGGAGCCAGACTGACCTAGGTGTGAATCCTGACGCTGGTACTCACTTTACATTTGACTCTGGGAAAGGACCTTCATCTTTGAATATTGTTTGTTCCCTCTAAAACTGAGATGGGCATCATCAGTATGTCACTAGGAGAACTAGGGATATGAATGTGAAGTGATGTAGCACAAGCGTAGGCACTCTATAAATAGAGCACACTAATATTATTCAATGCCATCTGCCTATAGCAGGGAAGTCTCAAGGTATACAAGTCCAGCTGTAGGCCTGCAAGTGTTGAAGAGACCCCAGAGCCCTCATTTCTTGAAACCTGGAAATTGTCTTTGACCCTCAAAAATGATGAGTTAGTGTAAATTTTATATTTGGTTTACAAAGAAACCATCAATGCAAAGACCACATTAAGTAAAAATTACTATTCATTCAATGAACATTTATTGAGTGCCCATAATACACTAGGCACTGGACTATGTCCAGCAGATTGAACAAACATGGACCAGACAAGAAAGAAAATATAAGGCTGTGAGAAAGCCAGTGTTAGCAGAGTTCAGGGGAGGGAAATATTTCTGCCAGCTGGCAAGGTCAGAGTATGTTTGCATAGGGGGAAGTCAGCTGCTGGAATTCGATGCCTAGCTAGGCTTTTGACTTACAAGTGGAAAAAAAAAGTCTCTACACGTGTAAAGGCATGGAAAGGTATTAAAAAAATTATAAAAGATTGTTGGTTGGAATTTGAAATAATAGGACTGACACATGGAAATATAAGTTTGAGCCAAACCATGGCAAAATTTAACTCCCAGGCTACCTTTCTCAGGAGATAACCCTAGTGAAGGTTTGGGGGCAAAGGAGTGTTATCATCCGAGCAGTGTTTGGGAGAATTAATCTGGCAGCAGCACTGAAGCACTGTAGCTGCCCAAGTGTGCAAATGCCACATTAGACAAAATCAGTATGCAGAATAGACTTTTTTCCTTTTCTGTTTGCTTGTTTTTCCCTGTAGCACAGTGCTCTGCATTGTACTTTGTGGCAGATTGAATTGCCTGGGAACTACTGAGAGAACTAGCATTCTGCCTTGGGCCTTCTTAGGAAGATGTGCACTGAGGTGAATATTTCTTATCACTTCACCGTGAGGTTTGGGGTTTCCCTGGAAGGAAAGAAACTGTCTGCTTGGGTTGCTAATCCCCCAGGAAAAGAAGAATAACAAGGCAAAGGAGCTCTAGGTCTCCTCTGGCCACAGGCTATAATTCTAGCTTATTACCACTTCAATCGGCCAGTCCACAAAAATTAGCATGGCTTGCCCTCCACTTGATGTCATGTGTTCAACATCATTCTTGTGTTTTACACAGCTTTAATCCAAAGAGGAGAATGATCAGGTAGTAGGCAGAACTGGGCAGGTCCTTCCTGGTGTCAAAAGACAAAATTATAACAAATTCAGTTTAAAAATTGTACTTGGCTTTTGTTTGCAATGCTAGGATGAGGTAACACTACATTTTATAAAGTAGAATCAGGTTCCCATGGGCTAAACAAGAGGATATGGGTTTATAGACAGAAAAGGGTTGAGGAAAGCAGAAATAGAAGACAAAAAGCAGACTGGTTGTTTTAAAGTGACTTTCCTTGTAAAGGTTAAAGCAAAGGGGACTTCCTAATCCTGCCAGCTAAAACTGGCTTGTTTGGGAATTTGGCCATTATCTCTCACTCTCCTGGTTTCTTGGAAGGTCAGATAAATAACTTACTTTCCGCTTGGTGGTGTGGAACTTTAGCATGACTGACTCCATTTTAGTTTGGTCTGTTGGGCCTAGTTCAGGAGCTCAGTGCTAGCTAATGGCTTCCTATACATTTTCTTTAACAATTTTCCCCTTTGGGTCATTCTCCCCTGGGGGCATTAGCCCTAAGTTACCAACATTCTGGGTTTCTGATCTCAACATGCCATTCATAGCTTACAGTGTCCTCATAATCTTGCATTTCTTTGAGTTTTTGTCATTCTATTAGGTTGATCCAAAAGTAATTGTGGTTTTTGCCATTGCTTTTAATGGCAAAAACTGTGATTAGTGTTGCACTGACTGAATAGCTGAATAGAGATGATTTGAAGTTTGAAAGATGGCTGCATGCAGACATTTAAAACTTTTGACGGAATGCGGTATACCAGGGAGACTACTATTATCCCACAAATAGTTTCTGAATTTTGGAGATAATGCCAAGGATATTAGGAATGCTAAGAGTTTGGAGTATGCACCTTAGCCAGGGTCTCAATGAACCAAACCAACTAAAATTGAACAGAACAAGGAATGAACCAGATGAGGAATCTACCCATTTTAACCAAGTAGCCAATTTGCTAACTTTTTGCAATGGAGTCTCTGCAATACTGTCTATATTTATACATGTGCAACAAGAAGAGTCAGCAACTGCACGGGCTTCTCTCTTTTTAGCTAGTAGGTAATCTAGCATCCCATGACTGAGTTAAATTAAGGCAGGGAGTAAAAACATGTGAGTCTAGAAGTTTTACCCTATAAAAGGGACCAATAGTACAATTTGAACAGCAATTGAATTAGGGATATTGCCAAAGTTATCCACTGGGTAGACTAAAGGATCCCTTAAGTTATGTAAAGATCTGCGTTTGACATGACCTATCCGATTTAATTTTGTAAGTTACTTGAAGAAGCTACTGATTATAAAATTACTACAAGTCTACCCTGCTAAGCAAAAAATGGTAGGCGTAAATAAGAAAAAAATTAAGAGGGACAAGACTTTCATTATGATATAGAGTCTTGTTTTGACATCTGGGCACAGGCTGTCTGTCAGAGTTAAAGAAAGAGGAAAGAAACATGAAAAGTGGCTCAACTGTTAAAGATGGTTTATTCTGGAGAATAAACTGGAGAGGGGTTTCTGGCCAATTTTGGTCAGGAGCATTCTCTCTTACAGATTCGGCACCAAATATAAGAGTTAAATAAAGAGGAAAGAAACATGAAAAGTGGCTCAATAGTCAAAGGTTTATTTTGGAGTCTAAACCTGAGAGGGACTTCTGGCCATTTTTGTTCAGGAGCATTCTCTCTTAGGGACTAAGAGTATTTATTGGTTTTAGGGTGAGAGAGCTTTATCACAGGCTTGGAATGTTTTTGTGTGGGGGAGAAGTTTATGGTGCGGTTGGAATGTCTCTGGTCAGAGGGGAGGTTATCTTGGGGCTGACATCTCTCTGGCTGGAGGGGAGATTATCTCGGAGTTGGCATGTCTCTTGTTGGAAAGGGGTTTGGAATGTTTTTGGCCAGAGATGTTATTTGTGGTTTATGGTAATGCTGATCTTAGCCATTAGGCCGATGCCCTTTGGATTTAGGCAGTTTTGATAAAGGTGAATTTTAAAATGACAGTGTTTATCCAAGATGGTGATGCTCCTGCTCTGTCACTGTCCACAACATGAAATCATCAAGTTCTCATCCTTGTTTATAGTTTGAATGTCTCTGGTTACAACATTGGGCATTTTGGTGAACTCTCTGTATGGCCCACATATCAAGCATGAGACTTGTTTCTTGAAATTTACATTGAGTTGTCTAGCTTCAGCTTATAGGGCTTAAGAAACAGAGCAGGTCTTATTTTCAGTGAGAGAGTTGTAGCCAGATATTGGAGGAAACTAGACAAATTCAGGATCCAGTCCAGTCTACAGGCAGATAATAAAAACTAAAAAATAGTTAAAGAGGCTGCAGTCTAGTAACAGTAGTACTATAGTTTTTCTTCTAAAGCAATTTTTCTCTCTATAGTCACCCTCATTGTTACAAAAAATAATTGGAGTGAGACTAATTTGTTTGCAAAATAAGTTTAATCTCATTAAACTTGGCCTGATTATTTACATAAATGCAGAAAAAAATAGTGACTACTTGGGCTCTTTCTGAGTTTTGTTTTGCTGGAAGCTTTAATAAGGAATCTCAAATTGGACTTTTGAAAACCTCTGGGAGATAGGAAACCAAACCAAGGCAGACTTCAGACTTTACTACAGATTCATTCTATGTGCATTCTCAAATATGACATCCTAGTCAAAGCTTTAGTAGTGCAACCAATATTTCCAATTGTATCCTGTTATAGAGAGTAATTCTTATTGAATTTATGCAAATAACCATATTGTCATAAAAACAAGAATGCTCACAAATAGTTTCTGAATTCTGGAAAGATCAAGTAGAGAGGAAAAAGTAAATGTTTTTTTGTTCACAAAAGTATACTTTACCACATTGCTGAAAGCTATAGAGAGCTTTAAAAAAAAAAAAAAAAAAAAAAAAAAAAAAAAAAAAAGCTTTTCTTAAATCTGTAAAACAAAACATTAAAACAATGAGCAATGTTTCAAATTAAAAAGCCATAAAAAACCATAACTCTTCTTTATCAGTTTTTCAGTCTTGTGTAAGTAAATCTTGCTCTACTTGATCTTGGTTGGCAGTTTCATGAAGCCACCAGTTTCTTTACCAGAGTTCTGGAAATTCTCACCCAGTCCGATGGTATGACCTTAAAGTTATCACAAACTTATATATTCACCGTCCCATAGCATACAACATTTTAGCACAATAACCAGAATTAGGACTGATATATTTCTAGGAATTACATACAACTGTTGGAACACTCACTATATAATTTAACATACGAAATAAGCCTAACTAGTTTAATATCTGTCTTTTAAAAAGTGTGAGACACGTCCTTTGAGGTTTTCCCAAAGTTAATTCAAGGTCAAGAAGACTTAATTTAGTTTATTTTAGAAAGTTTATAAGAAATGTCAAACAATTTAAAACATTTGATCAAAATAGGATCACAGATCACTGTGAAGTAATGTCGTTAATTTAACCAGAGTAATAATTAAAAGACTCTAAAGACAAATACAGTAAGTTACCTAGTTGTAGGAAAAAATCTTACCTCTTTAATAGAGAGGATTCGGTTTTCTCAGTCATCAAAGACCTAATAAAGACAATAAGAAGCACACAGAATCATGTCGATAAAATACAGACTCTTTGCTTTCTAGACCAGTTACCTAAAAAAAAAAAGAAAAACTTTTTACTATTTCCTATTAAGAACAGATTAATAATTCAAGAAAACCTCATGGTTTTAACACAGGAGACCAAATTATAGTTTTATATCAGTATACTTTTGATATTAATACTCAATTCTTAGAAAAATATAGATAATATTTTTTCTAATTTTAGTTAGCTTGATCACCCTTATAAAGTTCCTTTCACAAGATTCATCTTCAACAAACTGTCTACAAATTTCTTACTCATTCCATTGTTTTTTCAATACTTTTTCTATTTTGGAAAAACTAGTCATTCTATTTAGGAGAAAAAGTACTCTCTTTCTTCCTTAACAAAAACACATCTTTCATACCTCATAGCTTCATTTAGTAAAAATATTACTAATTTTTCTCATATTTGGAGTTATTTCCTTTATTATTTCTAGTTTTAGCTTTCACATATTAATTAGAATTTTTTTTTTTTTTCTTTTGAGACAGAGTCTCGCTCTGTCACTCAGGCTGGAGCGCAGTGGCCGGATCTCAGCTCACTGCAAGCTCTGCCTCCCGGGTTTACGCCATTCTCCTGCCTCAGCCTCCCAAGTAGCTGAGACTACAGGCGCCCACCACCTCGCCCGGCTAGTTTTTTGTATTTTTTTAGTAGAGACGGGGTTTCACCGTGTTCGCCAGGATGGTCTCAATCTCCTGACCTCGTGATCCGCCCGTCTCGGCCTCCCAAAGTGCTGGGATTACAGGCTTGAGCCACCGCGCCCGGACTAATTAGAATTTTTAACCCTCAGTAACTTTAACTTCCAGTGGAATCTTAAGAAGCAAGCAATTTTGAGCTGTCTGTCAAAAACATTTTATGAATACAAATTTTATAATTTCTAGAAACATGTGGTCCCTCATAGAACAATTTTTTCATGTTTACTAACAGACTTAAATATATTGAGCTCTTCTATACTATATAAAAACAAGATATCAAAGAGTATACATTTTAAACTTATATTCAGCAATTAATATTTTAATACTTTAGTTTTGCTAAGAATGACTTTGATATTTCGTAATCTATTACTTAATTTAACATGACTTTAACATTTAAAGTTACTGAAAAAGACTTTTTAAACTATGACAAGTTCAGCTATAAACTTTTATACCATTTACATTTATGTAAATTTACTCATTCTTAACATTTATGCTCGAATTGCTTCTTAAACTACACAGCCATTAAAGTAGTTCAGAAAATCGCACCCCAAAATATGTCACTTTGGCATATTGATTACTTTGAACTGAAGGCACTTGAAGAATAGCACAGTGCAAGGCAGGGTTTTCTGAATGTTCTTCCTTATTTGCCTAAAGACAGATCCAACAACCAAGGAAGATTAACGTTTATCACAGGAGAGGAAATCTACAAACCCAGACAGACCTTGTCATAACCATCATTCTTCTAAGAGTCCATTCATCCTAGACAAAGAATGGTTTAGGTGGGAAGCCCAGTTAAGACAAAATGGTCAAAGGTCAGGCTTTAAGAACCACCACTTTAAGAATTTCTAGTGATTTTTCTTTATAGATGTAAATTTTTTGCAAAAAGTTTCAAAATAGCCAGCTAAATGCCAGAAGGTTGTACTTCAGAGACTGATCTAGTTCAATAGTCTATATTTTCAATTTAGCTTGTTTCTTAACTATGTTACTGACCCCAGGGTGGAGCCCATTAGAGAATGGGGCAAAGAAAACATTCTCTGTGCCTGGACTCAGCATGGATAGCTCTACAAAAGAAGCAAACCTGCTTGACCTGAGATCCTAACATTTAGAAACCACTTTAGCTTTCTTTTTACCTTCAGGGTGGAAGAGTAACTAAATGAAAAGGATAGTAGATTTAGTTTTTCTTATCAATTAGTCATTAAACTTTTCACTTGATTTTTGTAAAACAATCTTTGAAAAGAGGCCATTAAATTTTTTTTTTGAAATCTTTGTAGAAACTTCTGCACATCCACAGGTATTCTTGGGTTTGGCCTAATTTGAGAACCCTCATTTATAAATGCACATCTTAAATGCAGTGTTGTTCATCTGAAACATTCTATAGAATGGCCATTGTCATTCTAAAGTATCTTTAGTAAGATTTAGCCATTTTTGTAAGTATTTGCAGCTCCTGGGGCCTAATAAAGTTTAAAAGGCAAGTGTGACTGACAGGTGGAGTGCTCGGTTTTTTAATAAATTAATAACTATCTTTACACTGAATCTTGAGTCTCTCACAGTCTAAATCAAAGCCTAAGAGGGAAGCGCCACAAGATTGGGTTATGTAATGCTTTCACAGCGTACCTTGTTGCACGGACATTTTCTAGAGGCTGGTAGGTGCTATCCTATTTTACATGCAGCTTACCCTTTCATGGTAGTCTTATTTTTTGGTGGTGGGTTGCTCTAATAGCTCTCAAGTGCCCAAACCATGCCCAGTGATCAAATTGTGGCTTTGGCACTGAGATGCCTTTGACCAACTTAGCCAATACTTTTCCAGTTTCTGCCTGACCCTGCCAGACACCTGAGGCATGCCTCAACTAAGTGCTCAAGAAAAAGCAGTTAAGAAGATAGAAACCAAATACCTACGAATTTTGAAAGCTGAAGTTCTGGCTCCCTGTGGTAATAACCACTTCCTGCAATTGTTGTCAGTCACCTTTAAAACTGCAACTCCTGCCAGCGACTCATCAGCCAGCACAAACCCAAAGGTCAAGCACCTTCTCACAGCACAGACTAACCCTTGGCACCTCAAGGTCAAATGCTCTCTTACAGCACAAAGTAACCCCCAAATGAAAGCTGATAAGTTCCAGAGATTCAGTGCAGAAAGACCAGAGTCCAACCTGAGAGGAACAGACTTAGAACACTTGGGGCTCCATGAAGAAGACAGGGGACCTGAAAAGCGCTCAGTAACGTCTCTCCTGCATTCTCCAAGGGATCTTGGGATTCATCAGCAGTGTCATATGGGTCCCTTTGTTGGTTGCCAGAACTGTCAAAAGATAAATTGAAAAAAAAAATAGTATAAAGATCTTAATAATCTTTTATTTGCAGTTCTGGAATCAGGCAACCCCTCATTCTCTAAAATAAAATGACCATTCTGATGAGGTGAGCAAGAGGAGATTGGTTTATAGACAGAAAAGGGCTGAGGAAAGCAGAAATAGAAAACAAAAAGCAGACTGATTGTTTAAATGTTACTTTCCTTAAAAAGGATAAAGCAAAGGGGAATTCCTAATCCTGCCAGCTAAAACTGGCTTGTTTAGAGATTTGGCCATTATCTCACACTCTCTTGGTTTCTTGGAAGGTCAGAAAAACAACTTAGATTTTGCTTGGTGATGTGGAACCTTAGCATGAGTGACTCCATTTTGGTTTGTTTTTTTTGGGCCTGGTACAAGAGCTCAGTGGTATCCAATGGCCTCCTATACATTATCTTTAACACTGATTAAAATAAAATAATACCTCTCCTTTGGGGTAAACATAATCCAGAAGGGTTACTCGTTTCAACCACAAACATTTCTAAACACTTACTGTGTGAAAAGAACCTAAGACAACTTTACCGCCCTCAAGAAAATCAAGGGTTAATTTAGGAAAATGGCTTGAATCCAAATAAAAATTATATAAGACAGTGTGACAGACTTGCACAGGCTACCCTCAATAAGGCTTTAGGAGCTCAAAGGAGCAAAACTTCACTCTTTGATGATACTCAATATAGAAGGAGAAAGAATATGGAGGGGATAGAATTGTAACCTTTGACAACTCATAGGAGGCAATGTGGTAGTCTTTATAGTCAGAGTGAACTGAATACAACTTTGCCACTAACACTGCTGCTAGTGATGTGAACCTGGCAAAGTAGTTAATTTCTTTGGTCTTCATCTATAAAACGAGGAGAGCAATCCTACTTCATAGGATTCATGTGAGGATTCAAAAAAATAATGTATGTAATGTACTTACTTAAAGTGCCTGGCAGGTAGTAAGTATTCAATTAGCATCCACAGTTGTGGTTTTATTCTGTTATTGTTGTTGGATAGATTTCCAGAAATAAGAGTAATGCATTCTAGAAACTAGAATTACAGACATATCAACTACTTAACTGAGCTTTGAAAGTCCTGAGGGCCCCAGCTGATCCTGGGGGACCAAGATGCTGATGGATCCCCCGAGACTAATAGGATCTAACATTTTGAGATTCTCTTGTGTCTATTAGAAGGTTCCCCACTAGCCAGCTGTGAAGCCTCAGACAAATCACACATACATAGTCTCTCAGGGCTTCAGTTACTCACTTCATAACATGAGGGGATATAGGTCCTAAGACTCACATGAGAAACTGTTACAGCCGGAAGGACTTTTGGATCAAGCCCAACTTCTTTATTTGATAGATGAGGAAACTGAAAACCAGATAGTTTAAGCAGTTAGTCTGTGACCTCCTGACTTTTAGTCCAGCTTTTCATACACTGTTACTTCAGGAGCCAAGACTGAGGGACTGGGCAATGTTTAGCCGAAGGTATCTATCAGATACTCCTAGTAACCAGGGTTGTAAGCATAGTATAAAATAATACAGTTCTAAAGACACTCAGCTCAATAAGGTACTAGAGCTACGAACTGTGGAAAATCAAGTAGTCTTAGAGGGAAAAAAACACAACAGAGATCTAGAAGGAAATTTTCTCTCTCTAGTGATTTTTTTTTTCTAACACCCCTATTTGTTATCTAGTGATATTTTATCAGTGAGGAATCTTATAAATCCATAGGGGTCAGGTGACTTGCCTAGAGTCACACAGCTAAGGAGTTGCAAAGCCATATGTAGAAACCAACTCTTCTACCTCCTAACAGGAGTTCTTGCCACTATACATCTTAGAAACACTTCTGACAAAAGGAAAAAGATGGTAATTGTAGAGTATGTTTATTTAGTTTCATTGCCTTAGCAACGGCTTATCAAAGTCAAGTACTGTGTCACCTGGTAATGCAAACCCTTCCAGCATCTCTGCCTTTAGGTTTTAGGGGGGAATTGCCAAATACAGACATGCAGCCCACCACAAAGTACTTGAAAGCAATAGGGTACCATTGAGGCACACACCTGCATTTACTGGGCTACATTTATTTAGGGCATTCAGGTGGCTGTAATTATTGCGCATAAATAATTTTCTAAAAAGCATAAAACTAAAAACTTGATCTATGGAAACACAGAGAGGTTTTAGGATGGAGACTGGATTTCACTCACCTCAAAATAACTCCTGGTGTTTGCCTCCAAGACCCATTAATTTATGTTATCTCTTGCTCTGTAACAGTTTGGATTTGTCACACTTAGCAAAGTAATTTGGTTTCCCACAGGTTTTGTTCTGTTTTATAGAAGCAAGAGAACAGTTTTGTCTTTCAGAGCATGAATACATTCCTTCAGAATTTTAGCCAGCATTTCAGAAGGATATGAATTTTTATTTTTAGATATTTACGCCTGCCTGAAAGGTTGATGCTACTAAACATTGATATTACTTGAAAAGTTATGCCCAAGGCATAGTGCTTCTTTCCTAGCTAGGAATTGAAATGTTTGTGAAGCTTGCTGAAAATTTACCAGGTTACTAAAATAAGAGTTTATATCTCTTATGTAGTGACTAAGAGAAATAGATTTATATATTCAACCAACCATCCAATATTTATTAAGCCACTAATATATGCATTGAATTATGCTGGATTTGGGTGACATCAGATTATACAACATACACTTCTCCTGTTCCAGTTCCATTTTAACATATTATTATTGGGCACATTACACAATGACAAAATCACATTAATAAGACTCAGCTCTGACTTCAGATTGTAAACAGTCTAGCTGGTGAAACAAACTCATAAAACAAATTCCCAGACATTTTACTACAATATAATAAGTTCTGTGAAAGAGATAAACACAGGATATATTTTAGAATCTCAGAAGCAGGTCTTAACAGAACCTGAAAGCATCAGGAAAGGCTTCCGGCAGGAGATGAAGCCTGAGCTTGAAGTTTTGAGAGGAAAGACTTCATTAGGTGTCAGAAAGTGGAAAAGCTGTCCCAGACAAAGGGGCCAGGATGAGTAAGGGTAAGGCAACTTCTAGAAATGAAGTGTTGTTGGAACCATGCGATGCAAAAGAGGTAGGACTCTGATCATTGAGGACTAGTATCCCCTCCCCTTGCTAAGGAGCTCACCCTACCCTCCTGAAGCTCTTCATCAACCTAAAGATCTAATGCAGATTTACAGATTATTCGAGTCAAGGTAGGTGTAGTTGTTACATTAGAGACCTCCACTGAACCATGCCTGTAAGTATTCACATTCCTGTGTGGTTTCCTCACCTTGAATCTAGGCTAGCTCCGTGACTTGCTTTCACAATAGAAAGTGGTGGAAGTAATGTGTTTTAATTCTGAGGCTAAGCTTTAACAAGTCCTGGATCTCTTGAGAGGTCTGAGGCTCATCTAAGTTGCAGAGAGAGAGTGTGGAGAGGGTGTAGGACACTTGGAGAGGGAGAAGCCTGAGACTACAGGAATAGGGACAAATACAGATGCCCTAGTGTCCCCCAGTGGCATGACTGGTGGTATACAACCACACCAGTAACCTCAGACAAGACTAACAGAAGAAGCACTTGGCTGAGCCTAGCCCATATTGTAATATCACGAGGAAATAAAGTGTTTGTTGATTTAGGTTGGTTGTTATACAGCAATAGATAACTGAAACAGAAATGTTATAAAAATGTTATATCAATACTATAGACATGTAGTGGCATAAGAGCTGTTTGTAGGCTGGAGAGATTATTACTTTTCCATTACTATTTTAATCTAACAATGTGTTAGAAAGATGAGAACTTCCAAAGAAGTGTTCAGTATAGAATGGAATGCCTCCAAGTTACAAAAGCAACAGTAAACTAACTGCTTGACTTCCAAGTACTGCAATGAGAACTAACCATCATTTCAGCCACATATACTTTCTCTTTTAATGGAGAGATAGGACTTTCTGTGAAGTAGCCAACGTGTGTAAACATCTGAACAGCCACAAAGGGTTTATGGACAGCAGGTCACTGGAGTGAACTTTACAGCATTTTCAGAGGAAAAATAGAAGGGAACTGCGGGCAATCATCTAAACTGATTCTAAGAATTATGCATTTATCCTGTTGGATTATTAGCTGATATATCCAGTTATGCTAATAGTCCTATTGATTACAAGCAAAGTCACAGCAGAAGGGGAGAAGAGGAAATATAAAGAGAAGCCGAAGTTTAACAGTCTATTGCCAGTTGTCATAGTGTGAAGACATATGCTGACCCTATTTTTATTTGGAAATAGAAGAAGCCAGTGTACTCTATTGAGTTCTTACTAGACTGTGGATTATTTGTAGCTGTAATTAAAATTTTTCTTTTATTTTTGGCTCCTAGCAGAGTGCCTGGTACATGGTACTTATATAATTGATGTTAATATAAATGAATGAATGAATGAATGAATGAATGAAGTCAAATATTACAACCACTTAGTGTTTATTTTACACAGTAGCTCTTAAAAAGTAACTGCTTATTGTGTAACTGGAAATAACTAGCCTAGTTATTTCCTCCCAGTAAAATTTTCAGCATAAACTGTAAAATAAACCTTCCTATCATCCTCTCCTTATCAAACATCTCATGTGATTTGACTTATAAATATGTGTTTTCTTTCAGCAAAACATTTACTAAGAAAGACTGTTTACTACTTGGCTTCCTTTGCAGCAAAGGAGAGAGGAGATGTATACATGCAAAATTTATCATGCAAATTGCCTGCACACCTGAAAGATCACCTAAACCAAGACAGGAGCGTGTTGGCATTACACTTAAATAACTCCATGCTTAAGGACTGGGTCTCTGGAAATTATAATAAATTTATTCAACTGCTTCAGATATAAGAAGCTTTCTTTAAAGAACTAAATCTGTACCCATCATGATATCCTGAATAATAACACAGTATGTTCCTTAGTAATCATTTTCAAACACATCCACCTACCAGTTAGTTAAGAGTATTTATTCAGTACTCGTAGGATACTTGACTGTATCTTCAGTTTCTACGGTTGTTTTTTTTTTTTTTTTTTTTTCCACTTAGGAAATAATGTTTTTCAAAGACAGTCTGTCACTGTCATGGACTATTAATACTTATTCTGCTGGCCTGACCACATTCTTTAATCAATGACACCTTCCTATCATTCAGAATAAAATCCTGCATTCTTATGATGATCTCCTACATCCTGCATGATCGGGCCCCCACCTGCCTCTCTTGCTTATTTCCTGCCACTCTCTCTTCCCTTACTCTGTTGCATGTCAAAGGCCTCCTTATTGCTCTTTGAACATGTCAAACTCACTGCCACACCAGGGCCATTAACCTGCTGTTCCCACTGCCTGAGACGTGCTTCCTCCAGGTAGCCCTGTGGCTCCACTTTCTTTCAGATGTCTTCTCAAATGGCACTCCATAGAGAGGCAGTCACCACTCAATTTCCTTATTGAGCAGTGCCTCTTACCTTTTGATGAATCACAGATTCTTCTGAGCATTCCCTGGCTCCTTCATACAGTCAAGAAATTCTTGTCGAGTGCATAGGAAAGAAAAAGAGCAAAGATTTCTGCCCTTGTGGAACTTAGATTTATTACCTATTTCTAAGAACTGCCTAGAATCTTCACTCTCTTATAGTAAAATTGGTTCGTTTTTAGTATCCAGTGACTTTCCTGAATTTAGACAAGCTAAGGAGATAACACCAGGTTTTGGCTATACCCCCTTCACTTCTGAAACCACCCCTGCAGTGGTCACTAGCTTCCCCACCTATGCATAAAGCAATGGAGAACACAATTATTTCTGTAGCCTGATAAGTAGACACTCATAAAATTTAAGTGTCAATGACATGTTACCAGTCATATGATGACAAAAAAATAATAATTTGAAGCAATTTTGTCATTCCTGCTTAGAAAGACTAGAATCTGCTACATTGTTCTACTATTAAATTTCAGGATGCTAAAGACAACCATCTAGCCATTCTATCTAAATGGAAGCAGATTTATGGCAAGGCTGCAAAATGCGCTAATTAACTTGTAAACAATGGTGGCAGTAAGCCTTAAGCTAGGTATTTATAGATTCAGGTGAAATGTTTTCTCAAAATCATAAATATTTTATCTGATTTGAAATTTACCTTATGATGCAGTTCAACTGTAATATGTTACCTTCTCTGAAGAGACTGAATTAAACTAGAATGCAAGCATTTTTCTTCTAGTTGTGCCCCATCTTCCCTTTTGCGGGAACCACTTTCATTAGAACTGAAATGTTTCATTTAATTCATCTTCTTAAGGGCATTAACCAGAGTGTATCTGTGTTAACTCAACAGCCTAGGGGCAGTTCTGGCCTGTGCCTGAACAAGTCAGGCTGTTTGCTGCTTTCCACACAATTGGCCCTCTCCTGTTCTTCCTTTGCCCTTTTTCATCATCACTCTCTTCCTCCTTCCCCCTCTAGTCTCCCTGCTCCAAGCAACTCTGATGCTTTTGATGAGATGACATCAAGACATTTGTTCTGTGATGGTCACACATAAAGGAACAAATATAACACACTGAGTACGTGTCCCTCTACAGACTCTCTAAAATAGGAAAAATATGATAAGCCTCGGGAATATCATAGCTGAAAGATGGCAGGTGGCTTTTCTACCTTCTATCTCTCTTTTTCTGTCAGGAAAATAGAGAGGCCCAAAAAGGTATATTTCTTTCCTGAGCCTTATAAGGAGGAGAGTTACAGTGTGTCATGTCTTTCTCATTTTCTGAGGGCACATTGGAAATCTCATCATCCAATTTCAGATGCCTCAATAGTAGAAAAAAAAATACAGACACAAGGGAGGAGGAAATGTCACTTATTACCAAGAATTGGCAGTAGAGTAATAAGACTGGCTCTTTATTTTGTTTTTAGTATAAAATCTAAAAGGAGCAGATGTGCCCTAAAGTTATCTTCCTTCTAAGACTCTCTAGTTTATTGGTTTGGAAGACTAGGCTGAAAGTGAAAGGATAATAATTGTTTTTTTTAAAAAAAACCCGTAGCTAACAACACAGGAAATAGTTTATAGTGACTTTTGTCTATTTTATTCTGTAGGCAGAATACTAGTTATCTAATGCTGCATGTTATCTAAAATTAATTATCTAAAACTTCATGGCTTAAGACAGTAACAGACTTTTATTTATCTCTCACAGTTTCTGCAGGTCAGGAATTTGAGAGTGCATCAGCTAAGTAATTATTTTTGAGGTCTCTTATGAGGTTGTAGTCAAAAAATTGGCCAGGGATGCAGTCATCTGAAAGTTTGGGGCTAGGGAATCTGCTTTGAAAGTGGCTCACTTAAACAGCTGGCAATTTGGTACTAGCTTTTGCTGGAAGACCTTAGTTTTTCTCTAATGGGCCCCTGAGTGTTGTCACAACATGGCAGCTATCATCCCCTACAAGGAGCAATTCAATTCAAAAAAGTAAGGTGGAACCAGCAATTCATTTAAGATCTATCTTCAGAAATCATACATTGTTACTTTTTCAAAATCCCATTGGCCACATAGGTTAGCCCTATTCGGTATTGGGAGGGACTACATAAGGGAGTGAATATGAGAAGCCAAGAATCATTTGAGGACCCTCTTGCAGGCTGATTCTGTGTAAATGTATTGGCCAGATTCTAGTTGATAATATTAGATGTTATTAATTAATGCTGTTAGAGAAGAGACCACATTTTCCAAGTTCATTGATATTTAGAATTCAATCTAAAGCCTTGTCACATCAAGAAAGATTGATTACAACCAATTTCTTACTCCCAAATTTATCAGTTCAGTTACTGACATAGGAGGAAGAGTTTAGACTAGACAACTAATTTAGACAAGATTTGCTCATAATAAAAATGTACCTGCTATCCTCAAGGTATTTGAAAATTGACCTACTACTTCTTGATTTCCAACATTTTTGTGGCAGTAGAAGTTAAATCCCTAGTGCTATATTCATGTTCTCTTTTTAAAATATGCTGGACCTTTTTCAGTTTTCAACTCTTTCTCATTCCTATGTAAATCTCAAAGTGAGTAACCAGTGCAATGATTTTTCATGCATACACAAGCAGTTATTAAAATTTACTATGTGCTCAACATTGCTTTACCTGTGATATACATTGAGGAATAGGATATAGTCCCTGGCCTAAAATAAATTTACAGTCTGAGACAAATTTCATACAGCATTTTAAATACTATAGTGGAAAAATGCAGAGTGCTGTGTGACCATAAGAAAAAAGTACTTACATATTCCTAGGAATGATGCTAAGGAAGGCTTTAGAGAGGTAGTGAAACCTGAGTTATAGTTTGAATAAGGGTAGGGAGTTCACCAAGTGGGCTGGGATTGAGCAGGGTGCATCATTGCGGAAGATGGATATTTTACATGAAATGACCAGAAAGTACAAAATCAAGAAAGCATGATATGGAATGTCCTATATAATTTTTCTTATTGCTGTGACAAATTACCATAGACTTGGAAGCTTAAACAATAAAAATTTATTATCTTTCAGTTCTGTAATAGATCCAAAGTGAGACACAAGTCTCATTGAGCTAAAATCAAAATACCAACAGGATTGCATTACTTTCTGTAGGCTCTCAGAAAAAAATCCATTTTTTTTATTTTCCAGCTTCTAAAAGCCACCCACATTTCTTGATTTGTAGCCTCTTCCTCCATTTTTAAAGCCAGCAATGGTGGATTGAGTTCTTTTCACACTGCTATATTTCTGGTTCTCTGAATCTGGAAAAGATTATCTGCTTTTGAGAACTCATGTGATTAGATTGGGCCCACCTAGGTAAACCAGGATAATCTTTCCATTTCAAAGTCCTTAATCTTAATCACATCTGCAGTGTACCTTTTGTCTTGCAAGTTAACATGTTTATAGGCTCGTAGGATTAAGGCATGAACATCTTTGGGGTCCACTGTTCTACCTAGCACTGCCTATTCAGAAAAGATTCAAGTGTTCAGCACAGTCAGAGACTGGAGTTCTTGGGAGGGCATGGCAAAAGATGAGGCAAGAAACATGAGCAGAGGCCAATCCAAGAAATTCTGAGTGCTGGGCTAAGGAGATTGAATATTACTTGTTATAAAGGATATTTGGTTTTTCATCTTTCCAGTATTCCTTACTCTTTTCTCTTATTAATTATCCCTGATTTCCTTTGAAGCACTTACCCTTGGGCCTTCCAAATGCTGTAGTTCTGATCAGGCTACCAATCATAGTACAATACCTCTGTGTTCAGATTGGACCTATGACCCAGGCCCACTTTCTTGGCCTTAGCAATTAGGTGTGGTATTGTTAGTCAACCAGAGACTTTCCCTTGGATTTCATACATGGAGGCTGGGAGAGAGAGTATCTCCCTTAGCTTTGGGGTTGCTAGGTGGGATAATATAAGCCTGGAATTATCTATGGCCCTGCCCTCTCATCCCTGTTACTAAGAGGAAGCTCTCTTGCTTATGAGATACAACTACCTAAGAAAGAACAGAAGCAAGAAATAGAGATTTGAGGACACAATTTACAATCCCTGGACCCAAAATGGTCCTTTTCTTTTCACTGAGTCACTAATAAACAGAAAGCATCCAGAGCAACTCACCCTATGTTCTGTAAGATAAGTCTTTGAAGGAGCGAAAGCAATGGAGTAATGTGGTCAGGATTGCCCTGGTGGTAATTGACAGAATGGCTTGTAGTAAAGACAGCCAGCCATTACAGTCTTCCAGGTGACAGCTGATGTGTGGTTAAATTAGAACTACCAAGCCAAGGGAGCAGAGAATTTTAGCATGGAATATTAAAAAATTGTCAAATGCTTCACAGAACCAGGAAATAAGAGCAAGTATCCATTTGATTTATCAAAGCAGTGATTATTGGTAACTTAACAAGAGTCCTTTAAATCGACTACTTGGAATTGAACGTTGGAGACTACAGTAGGTACTTTGAATAATATTTTTATTATTATACCTGATTATAGAAGTAATTCCCATTGCAGAATATCCAACAAATGAAAAAATAGATGACAAAAATAAAAATCACCAGTAATATCATCAGCAATAACTACTGTTAACAATTTGATTATTCTCTTCCAGACAACAACATGATTTGGCATTTATTACTTAATATCATATTATTAACAATTTCTTTTATTATTATTAATAATACTTTTATTGGCTGCATAATGCTCCATTATATGTGGATGGTGAATTCTTTAGGTGTCTTTGCATATAAATCACATCATAATGGCTAAGTTATGTTAGATTAATTTTTTAAATATTTTCTTGTGCCTTAAATTTTGTACCACTCAATAAATGCTCTAGTAATTCTACTTTATCTTTCTTTTAAGGAGGATTTTTTTAAATTACCAATTGCATGTGCATTTTTACTATCATGAACCATTAGATTTCCTTTTCACTTCACTGAAGGAGCAAAGTGTGTCATTTAGCTTTCTTTTGTTCCTGAAATAGTAAAAGAATTCTTTTTTCTGTCTCCTTTCATGTTTCTTAGATGTGGCATCCTGTTTCCTGCTGAGCTTTTTTGACCCAACTCCTACAAGCTTTTGCTATTTCTTTGTGATCTCCTTAGAAATTTGCCCTACATTCTACTTTCTGAGGCATTTCCATTTGTACTTCATCTCCTTGTGAAGTTCTTTCTTAAGTAACTTTTATAGTCCTTGCCAATTTTTTTTTCTCATTGCAATATGACAGATTGTGCTGCTGCTGCATTTGGGGAAGTGTTTTTGCTTGATCCAGTCAAAAACAGCATCTTTGACCAAATCAACATTTGACACTATGGCATTTAGTTATTAGAAATCCATGCTCAAAATCCTCAAAAAGGTAGATTTTCAGAAGAGATTTAATACACTAGAAACTTAACATGTTTATTATGTTATTGGAGTTCTGTAACTTGTCTGACTAAATTAGTATCTATGAAGAGTATGCAGTCAATAAAGTCAGTAACATTTAAAATGCTCAGCTAGCTATAGGTCATGATTCCACCATATTGGCATAGCTAACTAGGAAATCAATAATATATAGTAAAGATATTTAAATAAAGTACATCAGTTAAAGTATGAGAGCGTTTTATCTCATGCCACTTTTTTTCTGGAAAGCCACTTTATCTCAAGAATCCAGTGTTTTCAAAGTTCCTCTGATAGTTTTATTAGCATGATTTAAAAACCTTTTTATTTTTGAAAAATTCAAATATATACAAAAGTAAAGAAAATGGTGTTATGAACATCCATGTACCCATCATCCAACTTCAAAACCTATCAACAAAGAATCATATTTCCCTCTATACCAAGTGTTCACTCCCCAGATACACACAGGATTGTTTTGAAGAAAGTCTAAGAAATATCATCTCATCTGTTAATATATTGCATGTAAAAATAACGACTTTAATAAATAACCAAAATACCATTACAGTACCTAATGGGATATCAAACAATAATTGCTTAATATTATCCAAGACCCACTTGATGTCCAAATGTCCCCCATTGTTTTATAATTTATATTTTAACCTTTCTGTGTTTGAATTGGGTGCTAATAATGTCAAAACACAAATGGTCGATTGGTCTTTTGAGAGTTTTAATATCCATTTCTTTTTTGTTTCATTCCTCAAAATGTGTGAAGTCATTCCAAAATGTTTTACAAGCTTCATTTATGAGTTTGATAATCTGTTTTGTTAAATAAAACTCGAAATATGAAACTCTATTTTTAAAATAATTAAATATATAGATTTAAACTAAAGGGATAAGGGTAAGTTGTGTCAAGGAAAGCACCCAGCACACCTGTGACCCCTGAAAGTCATCAGGAAATGACCTAAATTCATTTATGTTGAGTATAACATTCATTCATTCACTAAATATTTATTGAAGACTTTATGTTAGACAAGTACATGTATGTATATGTTTATGTAATATGATGTCAATTTCAAATGTAGCTTAGTCTTCAAATGGGTGTAAGTAAAAAAATTCCCATGAATAAATGTAATTCTGGTTAAACTTACTTTTAAAAAAACATATTCCATTTCATTTAAAGCCTGAAATATGGCCGGGTGCGGTGGCTCATGCGTATAATCCCAGCACTTTGGAAGGCTGAGGCGGGCGGATCACAAGGTAAAGAGATTGAAACCATCCTGGCCAACATGGTGAAACCCCATCTCTACTAAAAATAAAAAAATTAGCTGGGTGTGGTGGCGCGTGCCTGTAGTATCAGCTACTCAGGAGGCTGAGGCAGGAGAATCGCTTGAACCTGGGAGGCGGAGGTTGTAGTGAGCCAAGATTGCACCACTTTACTCCAGCCTGGATGACAAAGCAAGACTCCATCTCAAAAAAAAAAAAAAAAAAAAAAGCCTGAAATACATGGAAAATCTGTCTTCTTACACTAGGTCCCCAGAGATTCAGGCTGAGTAGAGAGACCAGGAAGAAAGTCAGATGAGCAATTCATTCATATAACATGTATCGAGTATTGTAGGAGAGAAAAAGAAGTATCTTTTCCCCACCCATCACAAGGTTCACAACTGACACTCCTACAACATAAGACAAGATAACAAGAAAAATGCATAATGTATTTAACTAAAGTTTTGCAGGACACAGGAGCCTTCAGAAATGAAGACCCAAAGAACCAGAAAAAATTGTATTTTTATGCTTAAGTTTAATGAAGAATGAACGGTTGTGTAGATGTATGATTGGACAAAAAGTAGATATGAACTATTTGTAATAAACTGGAAGGAACTTACCAGGACCTCTTTGTTCAGATTTTTCTTATTTTCTGGGTATAGGGGTGGACCTCTGTGGTATGAGGTTCTTATGACCTACATTCAGGTGAGGTAGGTCGATAATTCTTTATGAACATTCTTTAGAGGTAAAAGGCAGGAGAAAGTAAAGGCAACTTTCCTGCTTCTGCAGTCTTCTCAGTTGCCAAAGTGCCACATTTCGGGGTATCATGTTCTGAGCCCAATAGTAGCTATAGCTGTTATGTACAAGGAATATGCATATTAAAGGTATTTATAATTTATTCCAGGTGTAAGGTATGCAATATGAATCAAAAGAAAAGTCAAATCTGAAGAAGTAGGAAGAGATGCTAGAATTTGACAACAGGTTGTCTAAGAGATGGAAGACAGAAGATATTAAAGTGTTAATTTAAAATTTTTTTTCTTCTTTCAGTAACTTTGGTATTAAAAGTTTTTAGCTTGCAATACTAGGACAGTAAAGTAGCATAAGTTATTATTATATAAAATATATAAAATATAGTATAAAACTTTTTAAACTATTGCTCCCAAATTGTATTTGTTATATTGAATATTAAAAACAGAGATAACATTTTTAATGGTTTTAAGAACAGAACTATTAGAATAATTTGGAAATTTTTTTACATAATAGTCCCTATAATATTTACTTAGAGTATGTAAGAAAATGCAATGTTATATTATAACAGATGGTTGATGTCATGTCTTATTTTGGGCAACATATATTTAAATACATTTTTCAATTATTTAAAATGTGATATTATGAGCACTCCTTTCTAGAATGCCTTGTGCAATGGTTAATCTTTTCTTATTAAAAATAAGACCCTTTTATATCTCTAAAATGCTAACAAAAGAAATAATTATGTACCCAACTCTGTTTTTTAGGAGTAAATAATATAACTTTTAACAAAGTATTGAATAGTACTGAACATATATTTCAGATAATACAAATTTGTTAATCAGAAGAAATCATGAATAATTAATGTGCTTCCAACAGCTTAATGGCCTAGAGAAACAAGTAGATTCTCCCTAGATAATCCATATGTCTTATTGATTTGTTGAACCCCAAAATACTTAAAAGTATTGAACTGAAAATACTTCAAAGATAGTAGGGAAATCAAGCAAGACAATTTTCAATTTTCAAATCATTTTTAACAATACAATTTGTATCAAAGCCAATGGATGCTCATCAGAATAAGAGTACCAGGTCAAACACCTACCTCTGTTATGATCACATGTTATGTGACATCTTATTTATTTATTTATTATTTATTTATTTATTTTTGAGATGGAGTCTCGCTCTGTCACCCAGGCTGGAGTGTGGTGCTGCAACCTCGGCTCACTGCAGCCTCCACCTCCCAGGTTCAAATGGTTCTCCTGCCTTAGCCTCCTGAGTAGCTGGGATTACAAGTGCCTGCCACCACACCCAACTAATTTTTGTATTTTTAGTAGAGACAGGGTTTCACCTTGTTGATCAGGCTGGTCTCAAACTCCTGACCTCGTCATCTGCCCACCTTGGCCTCACAAAGTGCTGGGATTACAGACGTGAGCCACTGCACCCAGCAAATTCTTTTATTATACTTTAAGCTCTGAAATACATGTGCAGAACATGCAGGTTTGTTACACAGGTATACACGTGCCATGATGGTTTGCTACACCCATCAACACGTCATCTACATTAGGTATTCCTCCTAATGCTATCCCTCCCCTAGCCCCCCATTCCCCAACAGGCCCCAGTGTGTGATGTTCCCCTCCCTGTGTCCATGTGTTCTCACGGTTCAGTTCCCACTTATGAGTGAGAGTATACGGTATTTGGTTTTCTGTTCTTGTGTTACTCTGCTGAGAATGATGGTTTCCTGCTTCATCCATGTCGCTGCAAAGGACATGAACTCATCCTTTTTATGGCTACATAGTATTCCATGGTGTATATGTGCCACATTTTCTTTATCCAGTCTATCATTGATGGGCTTTTGGGTTGGTTCCAAGTCTTTGCTATTGTGAACAGTGCTGCAATAAACACACATGTGCACGTGTCTTTATAGTAGAATGATTTATACTCCTTTGGGTATATACCTACTAATGGAATTGCTGGGTCAAATGGTATTTCTGGTTCTGGATCCTTGAGGAATCACCACACTGTCTTCCACAATGGTTGAACTAATTTATACTTCCACCAACAGTGTAAAAGCGTTCCTATTTCTCCACATCCTCTCCAACATCTGTTGTTCCCTGACTTTTTAATGATTGCCATTCTAACTGGCATGAGATAATATCTCATTGTGGTTTTGATTTGCATTTCTCTAATGACCAGTGATTATTAGCTTTTTTTCATGTTTGTTGGCTGCATAAATGTCTTCTTTTGGGAAGTGTCTGTTCATATCCTTCACCCACTTTTTGATGAGATTGTCTTTTTTCTTGTAAATTTGTTTGTGTTCTTTGTAGATTCTGGATATTAGCTCTTTGTCGGATGGAGACATTGCAAAAATTTTCTCCCATTCTGTAGGTTGCCTGTTCACTCTGATAATAGTTTCTTTTGCTGTGCAGAAACTCTTCTGTTTAATTAGATCCCATTTGTCAATTTTGGCTTTTGTTGCCATTGCTTTTGATGTTTTAGTCATGAAGTCTTTGCCCATGCCTGTGTCCTGAATGGTATTGCCTAGGTTTTCTTCTAGTGTTTTTATGGTTTTAGGTCTTACATTTACGTTTTTAATCCATCTTGAGTTAATTTTTGTATAAGGTGTAAAGAAGGGGGTCCAGTTTCAGTTTTCTGTGTATGGCTAGCCAGTTTTCCCAACACCATTTATTAAATAGGGAATCCTTTCCCCATTGCTTGCTTTTGTCAGGCTTGTCAGAGATCAGATGGTTGTAGATGTGTGGTGTTATTTCTGAGGACTCTGTTCTGTTACATTGGTCTATATATCTGTTTTGGTAACAATATCATGCTGTTTTGGTTACTGTAGCCTTGTAGTATAGTTTGAAGTCAGGTAGCATGATGCCCCCAGCTTTGATCTTTTTTCTTAGGATTGTCTTGGATATGTGGGCTCTTTTTTGGTTCCATATGAAATTTAAAGCACTGTTTTTCTAATTCTGTGAAGAAAGTCAGTGGTATCTTGATGGGAATAGCATTGAATCTATAAATTACTTTGGGTATTATGGACATTTTCACTATATTGATTCTTCCTATCCATGAGCATGGAATGTTTCTCCATTTGTTTGTGTCCTCTCTTATTTCCTTGAGCAGTGGTTTGTAGTTCTCCTTGAAGAGGTCCTTCACATCC
Organism: Rhinopithecus roxellana; assembly: GCF_007565055.1. Classification (NCBI taxonomy): domain Eukaryota; kingdom Metazoa; phylum Chordata; class Mammalia; order Primates; family Cercopithecidae; genus Rhinopithecus; species Rhinopithecus roxellana. The sequence goes on along the minus strand of NC_044558.1, from coordinate 21,398,026 downwards.
CTTGTAAGTTGGATTCCTAGATATTTTATTCTCTTTGTAGCAATTGTGAATAGGAGTTCAGTCATGATTTGGCTCTCTGTTTGTCTGTTATTGGTGTATAGGAATGCTTGTGATTTTCGCACATTGATTTTGTATCCTGAGACTTTGCTGAAGTTGTTTATCAGCTTAAGAAGATTTTGAACTGAGATGATGGGGTTTTCTAAATATACAATCATATCATCTGCAAACAGAGACAATTTGACTTCCTCTCTTCCTATTTGAATACTCTTTATTTCTTTCTCTTGCCTGACTGCCCTGGCCAGAACTTCCAATACTACATTGAATAGGAGTGGTGAGAGAGGGCATCCTTGTCTTGTGCCCGTTTTCTAAGGGAATGCTTCCAGTTTTTGCCCATTCAGTATGATATTGGCTGTGGGTTTGTCATAAATAGCCCTTATTATTTTTAGATAAGTTCCATCAATACCTAGCTTATCGAGAGTTTTTAGCATGAAGGGGTGTTGAATATTATCGAAGGCCTTTTCTGCATCTATTGAGATAATCATGTGGTTTTTTGTCATTGGTTCTGTTTATGTCATAGATTATATTTATTGATTTGTGTATGTTGAATAAACCTTGCATCCCAGGGATGAAGCCAACTTGATTGTGGTAGATAAGCTTTTTGGTGTGCTGCTGGATTTGGTTTGCCAGTATTTTATTGAGGATTTTTGCATCAGTGTTCATCAGGGATATTGGCATGAAATTTTCGTTTCTTGTTGAGTCTCTGCCAGATTTTGGTATCAGGATGATGCTGACCTCATAAAATGAATTTTTCTATTGTTTGGAATAGTTTCAGAAGGAATGGTACCAGCTCCTCTTTGTACCACTGGTAGAATTTGGCTGTGAATCCGTCTGGTCCTGGATTTTTTTTTGGTTGGTAGGCTATTAATTCCTGCCTCAATTTCAGAACTTGTTATTGGTCTATTCAGGAATTCAACTTCTTCCTTGTTTAGGCTTGGGAGGATGTATGTGTCCAGGAATTTATCCATTTCTTCTAGATTTTCTAGTTTATTTATGTAGAGGTGTTTATAGTATTCTCTGATGGTAGTTTTTATTTCCTTGGGATCAGTGGTGATATATCCTTTATCATTTTTTATTGCATCTATTTGATTCCTCTCTCTTTCCTTCTTTTTTAGTCTGGCCAGTGGTCTATTTTGTTGATCTTTTCAAAAATCCAGCTCCTGGATTCATTGATTTTTTTGAAGGGTATTTCATGTCTCTATCTCCTTCAGTTCTGCTCTGATCTTAGTTACTTCTTGTCCTCTGCTAGCTTTTGCATTTGTTTGCTCTTCCTTCTCTAGTTCTTTTAATTGTGATGTTAGGGTGTCAATTTTAGATCTTTCCTGTTTTCTCCTATGGGCATTTAGTGCTATAAATTTCCCTCTGAACACTGCTTTAGCTGTGTCCCAGAGATTCTGGTACATTGTGTCTTTATTCTCAATGGTTTCAAAGAATTTACTTATTTCTGCCTTCATTTCATTATTCATCCAGTAGTCATTCAGGAGCAGGTTTTTCAGTTTCCATGTAGTTGTGCGGTTTTGAGTGAGTTTCTTAATCCTGAGTTCCAATTTGATTACACTGTCGTCTGAGAGACTGTTTGTTATGATTTCCTTTCTTTTGCATTTGCTGAGGAGTGGTTTGCTTCCAATTATGTGGTCAATTTTAGAATAAGTGTGATGTGGTGCTGAGAAGAATTTATATTCTGTTGATTTGGGGTGCACAGTTTTGTAGATGTCTATTAGGTCTGCTTGTTCCACAGCTGAGTGCAAGTCCCGAATATCATTGTTAATTTTCTGTCTCATTGATCTGTCTGGTATTACAGTGGGGTGTTAAAGTCTCCCACTATTATTGTGTGGGAGTCTAAGTCTCTTTGTAGGTCTCTAAGAACTTGCTTTATGAATCTGGGTGCTCTTCTATTGGGTGCATATATATTTAGAATAGTTAGCTCTTTTTGTTGCATTGATCCTTTTACCATTATGTAATGACCGTCTATGTCTCTTTTGATCTTTGTTGGTTTAGAGTCTGTTTTATCAGAGACTAGGATTGCAACCCCTGCCTTTTTTTTGCTTTCCATTTGCTTGGTAAATATTCCCCCATCCCTTTATTTTGAGCCTATGTATGTCTTTGCACATGAGATGGGTCTCGTGAATATAGCACAACAGTGGGTCTTGACTCTTTTTCCAATTTGTCCGTCTGTATCTTTTAATTGGGTCATTTAGCCCATTTACATTTAAGGTTAATATTGTTATGTGTGAATTTTATCCTGTCATTATGATGCTAGCTGGTTATTTTGCCCATTAGTTGATGCAGTTTCTTCATAGTGTCAATGGTCTTTACAATGTGGTATGTTTCTGCAGTGGCTTCCTTTCCATGTTTAATGCTTCCTTCAGGAGCTCTTGTAAGGCAGAACTAGTGGTGACAAAATCTCTCAGCATTTGCTTGTCTGTAAAGGATTTTATTTCTCCTTCACTTATAAAGCTCAATTTGGCTGGATATGAAATTCTGGGTTGAAAATTATTCTCTTTAAGAATGTTGAATATTGGCCCCCCACTCTCTTCTGGCTTGTAGGGTTTCTGCAGAGAAATACGTTGTTAGTCTTATGGGATTCCCTTTGTGGGTAACCTAACCTTTCTCTCTGGCTGCCCTTAACATTTTTTCCTTCATTTCAACCTTGGTGAATCTGACGATTATGTATCTTGGGGTTGCTCTTCTCAAGGAGTATCTTCGTGGTGTTTTCGGTATTTCCTGAATTTGAATGTTGGCCTGTCTTGCTAGGTTGGGGAAGTTCTCCTGGATAATAGCCTGAAGAGTGTTTTCCAACTTGGTTCCATCCTCCCTGTCACTTCCAGGTACACTAATCAAATGTAGGTTTGGTCTTTTCCCATAGTCCCTTATTTCTTGGAGGTTTTATTCGTTCCTTTCCATTATTTATTCTCTAATCTTGTCTTCACGCTTTATTTCATTAAGTTTATCTTCAATCTCTGATATCCTTTCTTCTGCTTGATCAATTTGGCTATTGATACTTGTGTATGCTTCACGAAGTTCTTGTGCTGTGTTTTACAGCTCCATCAGGTCATTCATGTGCTTCTCTAAACTGGTTATTCTAGTTAGCAATTCATCTAACCTTTTTTCAATGTTCTTAGCTTCCTTTCATTGGGTTAGAACAGGCTCCTTTAGCTCAGAGGAGTTTGTTATTACCCATCTTCTGAAGCCTACTTCTGTCAATTCGTCAAACTCATTCTCCATCCAGTTTTGTTCCCTTGCTCGTGAGGAGTTGTGATCCTTTGGAGGAAAAGAGACATTCTGATTTTTGGAATTTTCAGCCTTTTTGTTCTGGTATCTCCCCATCTTCATGGATTTATCTACCTTTGGACTTTGGATAGGGTTTTGGTGTGGACTTCCTTTTTGTTGATGTTGATACTATTCCTTTCTGTTTGTTAGTTTTCCTTCTAACAGTCAGGCCCCTCTGCTGCAGGTCTGCTGGCATTTGCTGGAGGTCTACTCCAGACCCTGTTTGCCTGGGTATCAGCGGTAGAGGCTGCAGAACAGCAAAGATTGCTGCCTGATCCTTCCTCTGGAGGCTTCATCTCAGAGGGGCACCTCCAGATGCCAGTCAGAGCTCCCCTGTATGAGGTGTCTGTTGACCCCTGCTGGCAGGTATCTCTCAGTCAGGAGGCATGGGGCTCAGGGACCCAATTACGGAGGCAGTCTGTCCCTTAGCAGAGCTCGAGCAATGTGCTGGGTGATTTGCTGCTCTCTTCAGAGCTAGCACGCAGGAATGTTTAAGTCTGCTGAAGTTGAGCCCACAGCTGCCCCTTCCCCCATGTGCTCTGTCCCAGGAAGATGGAAGTTTTATCTATAAGCCCCTGACTAGGGCTGCTGCCTTTCTTTCAGAGATGCCCTGCCAGAGAGGAGGAATCTAGAGAGGCAGTGTGGCTACAGCAGCTTTGCCAGTCTGCAGTGGGCTGTGCACAGTTGGAATTTCCCGCAGCTTTGTTTTGCTGTGACGGGAAAACCGCCTATTCAAGCCTCAGTCATAGCGGACGCCCCTTCCCCCACCAAGCTGGAGCGTCCCAGGTTGACTTCAGACTGCTGTGCTGGCAGCGAGAATTTCAAGCCAGTGGATCTTAGCTTGCTGGGCTCCGTGGGGATGGGATCCACTGAACTAGACCACTTGGCTCCCTGGCTTCAGCCCCCTTTCCAGGGGAGTGAATGGTTCTCTCTCACTGGTGTTCCAGGGCCACTGGGGTATGATAGAAAACTCCTGCAGCTAACTCAGTGTCTGCCCAAATGGCTGCCCAGTTTTCTGCTTGAAACCCAGGGTCCTGGTGGCATAGGCACTGGAGGGAATCTCCTGGTCTGCGGGTTGCAAAGACTGTGGGAAAAGTGTTGTATCTGGGCCGGAATGTACCAGTTCCTCACAGCACAGTTCCTCATGGCACTGAGGTGACACCCCATCCTGCTTCTACTCGCCCTCCGTGGGCTGCACCCACTGTCTAACCAGTCCCAATGAGATAAGCCAGGTACCTCAGTTAGAAATGCAGAAATCACCCACCTTCTGCGTTGATCTTACTGGGAGCTGCAGACCGGAGCTATTCCTAGTCCTACATCTTGCCAGCCACCTTCGTGACATCTTCTTTGGTTCCCAATAGAACAAAAACCAATTTACAAATCTATAAAATGATTAACATTATCCATACTCTTTCCAGAGATTATCACCTCTGAGCTGTACCGATCATTGTGAGTAAACATCTAAATTTCAGTTTATTTTATTCCTTTGAGGCTCAACATACACTGGAAAGCCTCTCATACATAATTTTCGAGCTCCACTTTTCTTATACTTATTTTTAAATGGCATAGTAAACTAGGATCCTTCTGAAGAATCAGTCAATGATCTGATTCTTTATAAACTCACATTCTTGGTGATGTTATGGTGCATATTGTGTGTCACTCATCATGTTATGATGCAGCTCTTGAACCAAAAATGTCAGCTCACAACTACATATTGAACATTCACTTCTCCTTCTCTGCTATGTGATAGTTTTTATCATAAACATGATCACTGTACTTTATATTTGATGAATTATCTTTAATTATCCAATGTATAGGATGTATATGTGATGAAAAGTATATACTAACTACTGTGCTAAGAATTTTTCATCAACTTCCATTTAACCAGAGCAATCTTGTGATATAAGCATAATCTTTAACCCTCATTTAGAGATAGTAATACAATATATCTTCCCATTTAGATGGCAATTCCCCAAAGTTCTAAAGGTACTTTCCTTGGCAAAATAGTTCAAAAAATATGTCAAGGTCAATAAGTTATGGAGCCACAGAATATTAAAGAAGTGGAGGTCAAGAGAGGAGAGAGAAGAAGGTTTCATGGTGGATGCAAGATTTGAATTTGGCCTAGGCGACTGATAGGAGGTATAGTTTAGCTCCATTTGGGTTCAAGCATAGAACATGTACAAAATAAAGAAAAGACTTAGGGCTACAAGTTCATATTAGGAACATCTCCTAGACCTAGAGTTAGAGATCTAGATTCCAATTCCAGTTCTAAAAGTCACTTGCTATGTGACCTTAGCTATTTTGTCTATCTATAGATTATGGAAAATAATGCCTGTTTTGTCTATTTCAAAATATTATTAGGAGAAAACACCTATAGATAGCATAGTATGTTGTTAAGATTTGGGGTTTGAACTATATTTATCCAAGTTCATCAAGAGTTAGTGCAAAGCATTGCTTGCAATGTATCCTCAATGAACATTTATTTCATGAAAGAATGAATGGATAAAAGAAGTTAGACCTGAATTTCCTCTGCCACTTACTAACTGTATGATCTTAGGTGAATTACTTAGTCACTGTAAGCCTCAGGTTTCTTATCTCTGGAGCTAATATACTAGGCCAGCTGTTACATGGCCCTAAACCATCATCTTTTACAAAATGCTATTAAAGTCAAGAAAGATGGGAGGAAAGAGATGCATGGCAATCTTGTAAACTACTTCTTAAGGTAAATGACGCAATGCATGTCTTTTCAGAGTTTATTCCTTAAAATAGATAACTCAACTAAATTTATATCCTTTCTAAGCCCATTTTCTATCATCACACTTAGTCAATCCATAATACGTACTTGATATAGAGAATTACTATAGTTTATAGAAATGAATGTTATAGCCAAGGTTTATTACATTATTGCTAACCCTTTTTTCTACATTGTCTCTATAGTTGGTATTCCTTTATCATGCTAAAGCATTATGTATATTATCCTAATACAAAATTAGTCATTGATAGTTCATTAGGGTGAGTTGAAGAGATATCTGGTTTTGGATCAATAACTGGGCTAGCATTTGACCTCGATAACATTTTATGAACTTTTGTTCTTACTATTTTATTTAAAGCATATCTAAAACTACAAAAATATTGTTATTTTTGTTATTTTATTACATGAATGGTCTTAAGTTACTTATTTATGATCTATTAGGCAAATTATGCATATAAAGTTATTTTGAATGAAACCATATTTGATATAAAATAAATAATGAACAAAGCAGAAAAATATGGTAACAATAGGAAACAAACATTTAAAAGGTTGGGGAAACATTCCTTGTGTTATTAGAAACACAACAACAAAGTTGATAGTACCTGAAATTATTTTAATTTATTCAGCATCCCCAAGGGTAAAAAGGCCCCCCAGCCCTCTTGAATTGCAACATATTTACATGCCTGCCCAGATTCCTCTTCCCCAACAAGACTGCCAGTCAAGGGTAATAAGAAAGAATGTGTGTGAACTGGATGTGCCAACAGCGGGTTCCCCATGAGGCCCCATGATGCCCCATGTGCGGCCAAGACATGTGCATTGCCCGTTGTGGATTTTTTGCTTATTCTCTGCTTTGTGGTATAAAAATATTGTTGAAAGTGTCCAAATGGTCTACAGATACCCCTATGGGTATGAGTAATCATGACTTTTAAAAGAGGAAGCATTTATGTTTGTCTGTGGCACAGAAAGTCAAGCTGTTGGAGAAACTGGATATTGGTGAAAGTGTGAAGCATCTTACAGAAGAGTATGGTGTTGGAATGACCCCAGATATGACCTGACGAAACAGCAGGATAAACTGTTGAAGTTCTATACTGAAAGTGATGAGCAGAAGATAATGAAAAATAGAAAAACACTGCATAAAGCCAAAATGGAATATCTCAATTGTGTATGGAAGGAATGGATCTGTTGGTGTTGCAGTGAACACATGCCACTTAATGGTATTCTGATTATGAAACAAACAAAGATCTATCACAATGAACTGAACATTGAAGTTAACCATGAATATTCAAGAAAAGACACAGCATTAGACTTGTAAAGATTGTGGTAGTAAAGCATCTGCTGATTACAAAGCAGTGAAAAAAAAATTTAGTAACAAGTTTGCCAAGGTCATCATTTGTGAAAATCTGATGCCAGAACAAGTCTATAATGTGATGAAACATCACTGTTTTGGCATTATTGCCATTATTGCCCTAGGAAGACACTAACCACAGCTGATGAGATAGCCCAGACAGGAATTAAGGAGGCAAAGGATAATACCTGTGCTGGGATGTGCTGGGAGGCCAGGTGTGGCTTTGCTACCCCAGGATGGACAGGGTCACTTTATTCCTGTCTGTTACTGTCTGTGAACCCAATTTTGTCTACCACCAATTTATATGTTGAATACCTGAGGCAAAGGATAATACCTGTGCTGGGATAATACCTGTGCTGGGATAATACCTGTGCTCACATGCAGCAGGCATACATAAGTGTAAACTTGCAGTGATAAGCAAAAGCTTGTGTCCTTGCTGTTTTCAAGGAGTGAATTTCCTACCATTCTGTTATTATGCTAACAAAGCCATAGATCATCAGGGTCATGTTTCCTGATTGATTTCACAAACATTTTGTACCAGCAGCTCATGCTCACTGCACAGAAGCTGTACTGGATAACAACTGCAATATTTTGTTATTCCTTAACAACTGTTCTGCTCATCCTCCAGCTGAAATTCTCATAAAAAATGTTTATGTCATGTACTTTTCCTCAAATGTGACTTCATTCATTGAGCTATGTGGTTAGGGTATCCTTAAGTCAATGAAAAGGAAATATAAAAACACTTTATTAAACAGTATGCTAGCATCAGGGAACAGAGGTATGGGAGTGGACGTTTTTGAAAAGGAGTTTAACATGAAGAATACTGTATATGCTGTTGTCGAGACTTGGAACATAGTGACTAAAGACACAGTTTTGCATGCCTGGTACAACCTCTTGTCTGTGGCTATGTTCAGTGATGATGATGAACAAATTGGTGCTTTGAAGGATTCCCATATGCCAAGTGGTGAAAAAAATGATTTGGACCTCCTCTCATATGCAGAAAATATGCATTCAGAGCCTATCAGTATATTAGGCTGTTCATGAACTGCAATAAAGAAACATCTGAGACTATGTAATTTATAAAGATAAGAGGCTTATTGGCACATGGCTCTATTGCAGGCTGTACAGGAAGCAGGGTGCTAGCATCTGCTTGGCTTCTGGGGGGGTCCTCAGGGAGCCTTTATTGATGGTGGAAGGCAAAGGAGCAGCAGGCATCTCACATGGAGAAAATGGGATCGAGAGAGAGAGAGAATTAGGAGGAGGTGCCAGACACTTTTAAATGACCAGATCTCATGTGAACTGAGAATGAGAGCTCACTTATCACTAAGGGGATGGCTCAAGCCATTCATGAGGGATCTGCCCCCATGATCCAAACACCTCCAACACTGGGGATTACATCTCAAGATGAGATTTTGAGGGGAATTCAAACTATATCAATCAGTAAGCTGGTAGAAGTGCATATTGACAAAGTTTTTTAACATTGAAGTTCCATTTGTTCATTCACTGACCAATCCTGAAGCGGCTGAAATGGTTCTGAATCAAGGTGATCATGATCATAGTAATGATGAAGATGACATTCATACTGAGGAAAAAGTGCCTGTAATGACATGGTGAAAATGTGTAATGGACTTGTTGAAGGTCTAGAGCAGCATGCATTCGTAATAAGAAATCATGTCAGTTTATGAAATCAAAACATTATAAGACAAAAAACATTGTAAATGAGGCAAATAACTCTGGAGGAAACATTTTTTTTTTTTTTTTTTTTTTTGGAGGAAACATTTCAAAAAGCCAACCAGTAGAATGCCTCCTGATCCCTGGAGGACCCAGTTCCTGGTCTGATGTTTCTTCCCACCTAAAAAAATAAAACACAGGGCAGGTGTGCTGGCTCACGCCTGTAATCCTAGCACTTAGGGAGGCCGAGGCAGTTGGATCACCTGAATTCAGGAGTTTGAAACCAGGCTGGCCAACATGTTGAAACCCCATCTCTACTGAAAATACAAAAAAAAATTAGCCAGGCATGGTGGCGGGCACCTGTAATCCCAGCTACTTGGGAGGCTGAGGCAGGAGAATCGCTTGAATCCCAGAGGCAGAAGTTTCAGTCAGTGGAGATCATGCCACTGCACTCCAGCCTGAGCAACAGAGCAGGACTCGATCTCAAAAGTAAAAATAAAAATAAGTAAATAAGTAAAATAAAAAATAAAACAATATACAGAAACCTTTCAATCAAAACACAGCATCAGAGGTGGAGCCTGGAAGCCTGCAACCATTTGTTGTTGCTCTTCTTCAACAGCTGATGCAGGTATTCTGGTGATGCTACTGTGTGGCTTTGCTACCCCGAACACATTATTTTTTCCTGTATTAATGGTTATGTCTTACTTTTTACTATTAAGTACTTGTGTGTGCGTAAGTATAAAAAAAGATTGCTTATCAGTAGCATATAATTTCAGAATCAGGAATTGTGACGATGCCAAACAACCACAGATTGTCCACATGGGCAGCTGAGATAGTGACACCTTTGCTTTCTGATGGCTCAAGGTACACAAACTTATTTAAATGCACAAAATTATTTAAAATATTGTATTAAATTACCTTCAGGCTATGTGTACATGATGTATATGAAACACAAATGAATTCCATGTTTAGACTTGGGTCTCTTCCCCAAGATGTCTTATTATGTATATGCAAATATTCCAAAATTTGAAACACTTCTGGTCTCAAGCATTTGGATAAGGAATACTCAACTTGTAACACAACCAGAGTAGAATCTGAGAAACTTTGCTCAATGTCCATGGAAACTTAAAGATGTTATTTGGCTTTGAGTAGAATTCAACATAGAACAAAGTGTTCTGTGGACACAGTAGAAAGCAACATGTTGGAAATTTTGTCTCTATGTTATTTTAAAAAACAAAATGCATTGTGACTATACAATTCAAATCAATGTCAATGTTCTTATATCCAACATCAGCTAGCTATGTAAATGCTACCGAGCTGATTTTTAGCACTTTATTTTTAAAAATTTATCTTAGACTCCACAGGTACTGAAGTAAAGAATTCCTTCAGTGAGCATCAGTTTTCTTAACTCTATTAACAATTAATCACTGTTTTATAGAGAGAAAAAATATTACAAGACCAAAAGCAAGAAGAGGAATTCAATGACTATTTCATGATGTAGTATATTATTTCATAACTCAAATTGTTTTAAGCAAAAACATATACTTTGAAAATATGATTTTTTTATATTTATAAAATATAAAGGGGCATATCCAAAAATCCAAGGGAAATTCAAGTTTCAGTTGCAGCTTGATTCCCGGTTCTCAAAAAAGGTTATTAGGAACCAGCCTCTTTCCATTTTTCTACTCTTTATGTTCTATGTTGGCTTCCTTTTCGGATTCCAAATGGTTCAAGTAAGACTGCCAATATCACCAAGATTAAGTCTTTGCAATCTTATGCCCTGTGTGTACAGCAGAGGGAGGGAGATCCTAACTTTTATTGTACTGAGTTGGATCATGTGGTCAACTCTGAATGAAATATTTTGGCCAGGGGAGCGTAAAAAGCACCAAGATGCATTACTTGTCTGTTGTTGTGTAACAAATCACCACAAAATTTAGCAGCTTAAAACAACATACATTTTTTAATCTCACAATTTCTGTGGGTCAGTAATCTAGGCATGGCTTAACTGTGTCCTTGCTTCAGGCCCTTTCACAAAGCTTGAGTCAATGAGTAGGCCAGGGTAGGGGGCTCATCTGAAGGCTTATCTTGAGATACATTTCCAAGTTCACTTACATGGTCGTTGATAGGATTCAGTTCCTTTTGATCTGTTGGGCTGAGGGCCTCATTTTCTAGATGGCTGTTGGTCATAGATTTTCTTCAATTCCTTGGCATGGGCCTCAACATAGAATCTTGCTTCATCAAGGAAGAGGATCTCCTAGTAAGCCAGCAAGGAAGAGGATCTCTTAGTAAGATCAAAGTCAGAATTTTGTAATCTAATGGTGGAAGTGACATCTTCCCAATGTTGAGGTATGCTATTAATTAAAAGAAAGTTATTCAAGGGAGAGGGAATTGCACAAAGCCTTCAGTAGAAGGAACTAAGAATTAATGCAACCATCTCAGAAGCCACCTACAGCACCAGATTTGGGTCATATACCTATCCCGGAAGATGATAGGAAAGAAACTCCTCCCAAGCACAGGAACTACGAGTAAGTGAGAGGGTAAATCCCCCAAGGAAAATTGTGATTATCGGAAGAGAAGGACACATGCTTGGTGGTGAATATAACTGTCCATGACAGATTCCCAGGTTGGCTCTGAGTTGTATAGAAAACACAAGAAAAGAAAGCTCTTTTTCTACCCCCAGACTTTGGGTCATTATGAATCTCAATGCTTAGTTTAAAGTACCTAATTATATGTTTATAATACGGTATAAAGATATTTTAGTCTGTTAATTCAACATTTTTAAGCCAGCTCTATTCTTTATTTTTGGTTTATATTATAATTTTCAGTCAATGCTTCTATATGCAATAAATTAAATTTCCTGCATGTGAAGTTTCTGAGATTGTCTTAAGTGTGAAAAATACACACAGAATTGAGGGTCAAATTCTCTGAAAATTTATCCCACTTTACCCAAAGAAACATTTTATGATTGCTGGGAAAATGAAGCAGAAACAAGTTTTTAGCCCTGGATTTTCAGAATATTAGTAGAAAATGGAAATAAGCATTAACTTTGAGGTCAAGACATTTTTCTGGCTTCTGATTTATAAGAATTACAGATTTACCAGTTGATTTTATCAAGAAGGTAAATAAGCATCCATCACAGAAGGTATTTAATCATTAGATTTCAGAACAGTTAAAATAGTCAGGCTAAGATGAAAAAAATAAATTCAGTGCCTCTTCTGTGTTCATACTTAATATATCTGCTGAAGAGTGATGGATGTTAAAACTGAACCAGAATTTCCTGATAAATTCTTTCAAAATCACAGATTTAATGGATTTTAGATAGTACCTAACTTACTCAGAGAGGTGATTATTTGAAATTTGTTTTTGATTCGGGAGCCAATTATTATTAATATATTATTACATGTATTATGGTTATTATAGGTAAATAATTATGATAATATATAGTCAATATTGTTATAGCTAATATTTATTTTCACTAATATTTATTAAGTGCATATATGCAAGTACTGTTCTAAGCACTTTCTGTATTTATCAACATCTTTAATCCTCTCAGCTATCATCTTTTTTTAAAAATTGTGTATTAATTTATTTTTCATCACTTTGTAAAGAATAAACAAAACACCTGAAATTTTAACATTGTTCTTCTAGCAATTGAAGAGTATTCATTTGCCATGGCTATCAAGCTAAGTTTGAACCAACATTAGACCAAGTCTTCTCTATGGGAAGAATCCTCTCATGTCTGACTTCTGCAGCTGAGGCATGGCAGACTAAATTTCTTACACAGGAAGTCCAATCAGCTGTTGAACCAGGGCTTACTTTGTTCTAGGAGACTAAGAATATTTGGAGGCCCCTCTGCATTAAAGACTGTCTCCTAAAATAATTAGTTCGGTCATTTCGTCTATTTGCTATTTAAGAGAAAGAACCTTACAGGTTTTCTATACTTTTCCACTTCCAGTTTCTTTCCTGCGTTCGTCTGTCTCCCACATCCTCCAGGGGATGTTGGTGCAACAAAAATTTGATCATATCTCTCTGTTCTCAGGGAAGAAAAGAGTTGTTTTTCGTGGCACACAAGTCCCTTGATTGTCTGTTTCCTATTTATCCTGCCTCCATTTCTGTGCAGATTTCCCTCCTTATACATGCACATATAACCTTTGAAATATAGCAATAATGAATCATTTGTAGTTCCTCAAACATACCTTTGCACATGCTGTTCCCTCTGCCTGGAACACCATCTTCCTTCTTTTTGCCCCAAAAACTCCTACTACATCTTCAAGGCACAGATTAGATGGTCTCCTCTATAAGCTCTCTATCCAAGCCAAGTTAAGCATCCTCCCCTTCCTTCAACATTTTATATATCTTGCACACATCTTTAATATAGTACTGATCATCCTTTATGGTAATTTTCTCCTCACTAAACTCTAAAATCCTTGAGGCTGGGACATGTTCCCTTTCCTCCCTGGACCTAACACAAAGGCTGTCACACAGACTGGCTCAATGACTTAATTCTCTGATCACCTTCTTCTCAATGAGGATTCAAACATTTGCCAGAAACCTTAAAGAAGGGAAAACAAGAACAAAATCAACGGAATTACTATTTTTTTCCAATCAGGTATGGCCTATATATATAATTTTGTTGTCTGCCAAAAGATTTTAGCATTTTAGGCTTAAATTTCATTTCCTATTTTAGACCATACCCCAGCACATAAGTTGTCAGATCTGTTTTGTAAAGGCTGGTATTTCTTAAGTGCTCCATGAAATTTTAGTTAGAAATAAAATGCAGGGCCTTAGGGAAAATTGAATCCAAGCTCCTGACTTCCCTTAGCACTTAAACCTCAGACCATAATCTTGGAGTATTTTCCTATTTAAATCTTGGCGTTATGATCCAGAACTTTGTTGACCCACAGCATTCCCCAATTCTTGGAATGACTGAATCTTTTTCATTTTTCTGTTGTCTGCTACCTCTGCTTTGCATTTCTGTTTTTGAATTTCAGAACGGCTATCCTTTTATCAGGAGGAAGCATTGTTCTTATGGGTTGTCTCTTTTCCTGCTAATTTTTTTTTTTTTTTTTTTTTGAGACAGTCTCGCTCTGTCGCCCAGGCTGGAGTGCAGTGGCGCCATCTCGGCTCACTGCAAGCTCCACCTCCCGGGTTGACGTCATTCTCCTGCCTCGGCCTCCCGAGTACCTGGGACTACAGGCGCCCGCCACCACGCCCAGCTAATTTTTTGTATTTTTTAGTAGAGACGGGGTTTCACTGTGTTAGCCAGGATGGTCTCGATCTCCTGAGCTCGTGATCTGCCTGCCTCCTGCTAATTCTTATTGTCAGTTTTTCTCCATAAGGAAGAAGGATATGTAGTTTATAATTCTCAGCTCAGAGGACATCTAGGATTGGAAAAGTGAGATACTGCTACTTACTAGTTAAAAATAGATTTGTTAGTCAAGATCTTTCTTATTCTTTCCTACAGAAATGAACACTGTTCACTCCTAGCTTCTACACCTGTATCACAAGATGTAAAAGACGGGAAGGCAGGCTCACATAGACACCAGCACTTTAGTTATTAGTGGAATACAGTTTCTTTCTCCAATGTGGGCATAGCCTTCTTAAAAAATTGTGTGCTTTTTTTAAACCAGTGCCTTCAAAAATAACCAACTTTATTTAAAATCTGTTAAAATAACTAATTATCCCTTTTGCTAATTACAGTAGAAATAAGAATCATCCTTTCTTTGCCAGTCTTGGCCCCATGTAGTTTTTTCTCTTTTTACTTTTAGATAAATTGCAAAGACCAGGCTGCTTAGTGCTGAAGACCTGGCTATTGGTGCATATTAGATAAGACAAAGCCTCTAACAACATCAGGGTTTGGGAATTCTGATCACTTCATGGTAAAATTAGCTTTCCTGTTATTTGGCCGGACTGCTCACCCCATGCATTTTTGTCTGTTGGAAACAAAGAGAACTGGGCAAGGAAATGCACTGATGGCTCAGGACCAGTCTCTTGGTCGAGGGACTGAATGAACAACACAAGTATATATTTTACTGGCAATAAAGATAATAATATATCCCTAGGATTGAAATAACTCTAAGTTACAGTGCTTTTTTCACGTGCTATTTCATTTCAGTTTCAAATGAAACCATGAGATAGATGGGGTGAGGTGTCCCCCCTCATTCTCCCAAAGAACAACTAAGCCCCCAGAAACTAGTCTATTGCTCTATATTAAAAATAGAAGCAGCAAATATTTAAATCATGGAAAAGAGCCAGGATTCAAACCCAGGCAGTCTGGCTCAAGAGTCTGGGCTACCGACCTCCACACTGTCCCCCATCTCATCAAGGCAGCTGTCTTCTGGACACATAGCACAGGCATCCATGCATTGCAGACCAGCTGAGCACCCATGTGGAAACAGCACTGAAGCTGCAATATTTCAAAATCACAACAGAGCCCTTTGCTGACATGAAATAAAAATATCCAAGTGCTAGATTTTACTCTTCTTCCACCTCTTGTTATTTCCTCCTGCCTTTTCTCATGGCTTTTCACATTAGAAGCCAAGAATAATGAATGTAAGGTGAAGGGGGGAAGGAGAATAAACAACAACAAAATAACCCCAAGAAGCCCTTTTAAAACAAACTTGCTGGCATGTGTATGGATGAGCATTCTCACTCCTGCAAAAGGGCAAATTTCCCATCCTGTGCACCTGGAACAGAGAAGCAGCATAGAGTAGTGGCTAAAAGTTTGGGAGGCTCCAGAGCTTCCCAAAGTTAGGCTCTGGAGCCAGGCTACTTAGGGTTCAAGTTTTAACCGGGCAGCTTTAGACAGTTCATAACTTCTCTGTATCTTATTTTCATTCCCTGTAAAAGGAGATGATAATGACAGTACTACTAGTTTACTGTAGCCAATACATGTAGAACATTTAGAATAGAAGCTGACTTCCAGTAAATAAATGCTCAATATATGTTTGCCGTTGTTTTACATAATAAGATAACATATATAAAAGGCCAGACACATAGTAGGTGCTCAATACATATTAGCTACCTTCTATTTTCTATGGCTTTTATAACTGTGGAAAGACTCACATTCTTTGAAAAGTATGTGCCTTATGTCAGTCACCTTGATGCTAGGATAAACAGATAGTTATTACATTTTGGAGGGTTCAGCCAGTTTCTTCATCTTTTTTTTTAAACTCTTGTCCAGAAGTTTTCCTTCATCCTTCCCAAATGTCATTTGCCTACTTAGCAAACATAATTAACTGCTGCCTCTGCCAAATCATTTTACTCACCTTAACTCTTTCATCAGAGTTTTACCAAGTAACACCTATTAAATCAGGTAGTGTTTTCGCTAATGTATTTCTCCTCTCTATGTGGTCACAATAGGAAGTCATGTCTCTAAGTTTTAATTTCTCTCATCTCAAAGGACATTTCTCTAAATGAGGAACTCGTTTTCTCCACGAGGCTATAAATTTCACAAGTATATGGATATTCAAAGCTATCTCCCTACCACCTGGCAAAATGCTTAGAATATAAATATTTATTGAAGAAATCAGTGAATGCTGAAGAAATGAATAAAGTATAAAAAGAAGTATTTCTCCCCTAATTAACTGGAACCTAATTAAGAAATGTCTGAAATTAATCAGAATATTAGCTGCCTTTTACTTTTAAAAGAGTAAATTAATTTTAGATACCTAAACTAATATTATGAGTTTATTTTAATACAGTTATGACAGTTTTCAGACAATGTCCTGAAATAACACATTTATCCCAATCTCCTAGGACTTCAATGGCTATGCAATATACAAGAAGACTGATATTAAGAACATGCCAAAATTGAGGTACTACAGAGTTTCACCCCCTCAGGATCACCATGGCATTACAATATAGAGCAGGTCATTGGTCTTCAAATTTACTGTTCCTGCTTCCTGGAGCTTTACCTAGATGCCGAAATGGCTTGTTCCCTCAATACCTTCAAGTCTGTGTTCAAATATTACCTTTTCAGGGAGGCATTCTCTGATTATTCTGAGAAGCAGTCTCTGATTATTCTGTCTAAAATAAGTTACTTCCCTCCCCATCATTCCGTATTTCCTTTTTCTACTTTTAATTTTTTTAACTTCTTTTTTTTTTTTAATGGAATTTTGCTCTTGTTGCCCAGGCTGGAGTGCAGTGGTGCGATCTCAGCTCACTGCAACCTCCGCCTCCCGGGTTCAAGCGATTCTTCTGCCTCAACCTCCTGAGTAGCTGGGATTACAGGCTCCCGCCACCACGCCCGGCTAATTTTTTTGTATTTTTAGTAGAGATGGGGTTTCACTATGTTGGCCAGGCTGATCTCATACTCCTGACCTCAGGCGATCCACCCGCCTCAGCCTCCCAAAGTGCTGGGATTACAGGCGTGAGCCACTGCGCCCGGCTTAATTTTTTAAACTAGGCTTATTGAGGTATAATTAACCTACAACAAATGGCACATATTTAAAGTGTACCCTTTTTGATACTTGAGAAATGTTTACACACCTGTGAAACCATCACCACAATCAAGAAAAAGAATATATTCATCACCCGTAAAAGTTTCCTTTTGCCATTTTGTAATCCTACCAACCTTGTCCTATCCCCATTGATCTGTTTTCTGTCACTATAGTTAAGTTTGTACTCTCTAGAACTTTAGATAAATGGAATCATACAGAAAGTATTCTTTTGGTCTGGTTTCTTTCACTGTGCAAAATGATTTTGACATGCATCCATGTCTTGTGTGTATAAACTATCTATTCCTTTTTATTGCTGAATAATATTCAATTGTAGAGATATGCCACAATTTGTTTTTCCATTCATCTGTTGATGGACTTTTAGGATGTTTCTAGTTGTTGGCTATTACAAATAAAGCTGCTGTGAACATGCCTATACAAGTCTCTGAATGGCATATGTTTTTATTTCTTTTGGGTAAATATTCAGCAGTAAAATGGCTGGGTCATCTAGTGGGTGTATATTTGGTTTTTAAGAAACTATCAAACTGTTTTCCAAAGTGGTTGTAACATTTTCTATTCTCACCAACAGGGAATGAGTTTCTCCTAATTAGCATCATTGTCACCACTTGGTATCGTCCGCCTTTTTAGTTTTAGACATTCTAACAAATAGTATCTCATTGTTATTTTCATTTGCATTTTCCTAATGACTAGCGATGTTGAGCATCTTTTCAAATGCTTATTTCCCTTCCATATACCTTCTCTGATTCTGTTCAAATCTTTTGCTCATTTTTAAAAATTGATTTATTTTCTTATTTTACTGAGTTTTGAGAGTTCTTTATACATTCTGGATATACGTTTGTTATCACATGATTCACAAATGTTCTCTTCTAATCAGTGGTTTGTTTTTCATTCTCTTAATATTGTCTTTCAAAGGGAAGAGTGTGAAAATTTTAGTTGTTTATCATTTTTTTCTTTTGTAATTGTACGTCTAGTACCTAACATAAGGTTAAGACTTTCCCTAAATTTTTTCCTAAGTTTTCTTCTAGAAATTTTGTAGTTTTAGATTGTATGTGTAGGCCTATGATACAGTTTGAGATAATTTTTATATATGATGAAAGATATGGATCATATTAATTTTTTGGCGTATAGGTATTCTATTCTTCCAACATAATTCATTGAAAGTCTCTCCTTTCTTTACAGATCTGATTTTTCACCTTTGTCAAAAGTCAATTGACCCTCTGTGTGTCACACTATTCCTGAACCCTGTATTTTGTTTCATTGATCTGTTTGTCTATCTTGACCCCAATATCCTATTGTGTAGATAATGTCTTTATAATAAGTGTTAAAGTCAGGTAATATAGCTTTGTCAACTTTGTTCTTTCTTTCAAAGTTGTTTTGGTTATTCTGGGGCATTTGCATTTCATGTGAAATTTAGGAGAAGTTTGACAATTTCTACCAAGCAAAGCACCTCTGTTGGGATTTTGATTAGGATTAAATTGAATTTATAGACGTATTTGGGAAAAACAGATATGTTAACAATGTTGACTGTGCCAATTCATTAACATAGTGTATCTTTCCATTTATTTAGGTCCTGTATGATTTTTCCCAGCAATATTTAATTGGGTTTGACACATCTTTTGACAGTTTTATTCCTTAGAATTTCATAGTTTTGGTGCTGTTGTAAATTATGTTGGTTTTTATTTCAAATTCCAATTGTTTATTGTTAGTGTAGAGAAATATAGTTGATGTTTGTATATTGATCTTATGTCCTGCAACTTAGCTAAACTCACTTATTATTTCTTGTAGTTTTTATGTAGGTCTTATAGGATTTTATACATAGAAAACCATGCCATGTGTGAATAGAAGCAAGAAGCACTTCTACTGCTTCCTTTACAGTATGAATGCATTTTATTTCTTTTTTGTAACTTACTGCACTAACTAGAACCTCCAGTACAATGTTGGGTAGAAGTGTTGAAAGTGGACATCCTTGCTGTGTTTCTAACCTTAACAGAAAAGCATTGAGTCTTTCACAACGTAGTATCGTAATAACTGTAGGCTGTTTATAAATGCCTTTTTATCAGGATTAAGAAATTTCTTTCTATTTTGCTGAGAGTTTTTATGATAAGTAGATGCTGGATTTTGTCAAATGATTTCTTGCATCTGCTGAGATGATTATATGGTTTTTCTTTATTAGTTAATCTGATGAATCACATTAATTGATTCTCCCATGTTTAAGAGACCTTGCATTATTGGGGTAAACCTCACTTAGCCATATTGTATTACCTCATATATATTGTTGGATACTATTTGCCAAAATTTTGTTAGAATTTTTACATCTATGTTTATGACAGACACTGATATATATGGTTTTCGTTTCTCATAATGTCTTGATCTGATTTTGGTACCAAAATAATGCTGGCTTCATAGAATAAGTTGGCAAGTATTCTCTCTCTTCAACTTTCTGGAAGAATTGCTATTATTTCTTCATTATATATTCGGTAGAATTTAACACTAGAGCCATTGAGGCCTGAAGTTTTGTTTTGTTTTGTATGAAGATTTTAACTGCAAATACAATTACTTCAATAGGTAGAGAGCTAGTCAGTTATGAATTTTTCTACTTGAGTGAGGTTTGGTACCTTGCTTCTTTCAATGAATTTGTCATTTCATCTAAATTGCTGAATTTACTAACAGTTATTCATAACATTTCTTTATTATCCTCTTTATAGCCATAAAATCTCTTAGGCTGTCACTTCTCTCATTCCTGGTATTGATTACTTCTTTATTCTCCTTTATTTCCTGGTCAGCCTGAATAGAGATTTACCAGTTGGACTAATCAACTCAAAAAACAGCTTTTGTTTTCATTGATTTTTCTCTATTGACCTTTTGTTTCTTTTATTTCCCCTCTGATCTTTAATTTCCTTACTTCTGCTTATTTTTGTTGGAGTTAGCTTTCATCCTACTCTCATTTCTTAAAGTGAATTCTGAGGTAAATGATTTGAAATTCTTGTCGTTTCTAAGGTAGGCATTGTTCCTTACTAGTATAGTGGTGAGTATTTCTGCCTGTCTAATACAGGCATTTAGTACTATACGTTTATCTTCAAGTACCATTTTACCTGCATATCACAAATTTTGATTCACTCTGTTTTCATGATTAATCAGTTTAAAATATTTTCTGAATATATGGGAAACTATTCTAACTAAACTACAAACAAATGGAAACAGGAACCTCAAGATTAAAGGATATGAAATAGTGGTGACCAATGAATCTTTACAATAATTAAATCTAAAATGAAATGTATAAACCAACTGGGAGTGTGCCTAAGACTCTTTAAATAGGAGGAATACGCTATGAGGAAATTCTAGTAATCAACTAGGAAAATGTTTACTAAATGATTATCAGTAAAACCTAGGAACTGGTTGGGAATAAGGCAGATGGGTAAAGGAAAAGCACTCCAGAGATCACATGTGGTTGTAGTAAAAAGAGAACGAAGAAGGGAAAACATTCTGAGGGTCTAATTTTACTAGAGTATGAAGGATATAGAGCATTTTTGAGAGAGAAATAATTGGTAACTTATTTTCAAATAATCATAGAAAAGTATATATCTGATCATTACATCAGGGAAAAATAAAGTAACCTTGAAAGGAATAGAGAAGTATCTCAGAGTCACAAAGTTAAAAAGGGAAAAATAGAGTGAATAAGAATGTCACCAGAATACCAAAAATGAAGAAAAGGAAAATGAGGAAACAACAATGTAAATAAATATTAACATAAAATAAGATGGAATGGTTAAAATCAAGCATGATTGTCATTACTCCAAATTGTATTTGCCCATTAAAATGTAAGCCGATAAAACTCCAGATTAAAAAATTACAGCTCCGGGCTATTTATGAGACACATTTTTAAATGCTAATTTTTTAAAGTTAAAAATATTGGAATAGACACCAAAAACATGATCCATAAAAAAATTGATAAAAAATCCAACAAATGCCTAGTATCTGGTCTATGTAAAGAATTCTCAAAACTCAACAGTAGAAAAACAATCCAATGAAGAAAAGAGCAAAAGACATGATGGCCGGGCGCGGTGGCTCAAGCCTGTAATCCCAGCACTTTGGGAGGCCGAGACGGGCGGATCACGAGGTCAGGAGATCGAGACCATCCTGGCTAACACGGTGAAACCCCGTCTCTACTAAAAATACAAAAACTAGCCGGGCGAGGTGGCGGGCGCCTGTAGTCCCAGCTACTCGGGAGGCTGAGGCAGGAGAATGGCGGGAACCCGGGAGGCGGAGCTTGCAGTGAGCTGAGATCTGGCCACTGCACTCCAGTCCGGGCGACAGAGCGAGACTCCGCCTCAAAAAAAAAAAGACATGAACAGACGTTTTAACAAAAAGATACAGTCAATAAGATTTTGTTCAACATGATAAGCCATGAGGGAAATACAAATTAAAAACCACAATGAAATATCAGTACATACCTATCAGAATGACTACATAAAAAAATTGACAACACCAAATGCTAGTGAAGATGCAAAGAAACTGGATCATTTGTATGCTATTAATGGGAATGTAAAATGGCACAGCCACTCTGGAAGAGAATGGGTAAATGGTGTGGACATCCATATCATGGAATACTACTCAGAAACAAAAAAATAAGCTGCTGACACACTGAATAATTTGTATGGATTTCAGAGGAATTCTGCTGAATGAAAAATCCCAATTCCAAAAGGTTACACAGTATATGATTTTATTCATGTAACATTCTTGAAATGATAAAATGATACAGATGGACACAGATTAGTAGTTGCCAGGGGTCAAAAAATGGGAAAGGGAGGAAGAAGGCTATGGTCAGAAAAAAGTTCCAGGAGGGATTCTTACAATGGTGCTGTCGGTGTCTCGACTGTGATGACAGCCACATGATCTACTCATGTGATAGAATTGTACAGAACTAAACACACACACACACACACACACACACACACACACAGAGTGCGTGTAAAACACAGGACATATAAACAGGGTCAGTGGATTTTTTTCAATGCCAATGACCTGGCTGTGATATTGTGATACGGTGCTAAAGTCATACAGGATGTCACAACTGGAGAAAACTGAATAAAATCTATGCAGAATCACTCTCTCTATTATTTCTTATAAATTCATGCAAATTGACAATTATTTCAAAATAAAAATCTTTAAAAAAAAAGAAAATAAAAGGACGGATATCAGGCAAAGATATCCTAGAGATAGCAGGCAAAGAACTGAATAAACAGTGGTTCATCCACATTATGGACTATTATGTAGTTATTTTTAAAAAGTTTTAAATAACTAAAAATAACTATTTTAACTTTTTAGAAATAACCAATAAATAATCAATTAAAACTCATTTACTTAGTAAAATTTTTTTTTTTTGACAGACTCGCTCTGTCACCCAGGCTAGGGTGCAGTAGTGTGATCTCAGCTCACTGCAACTCCACCTCCCGAGTTCAAGTGATTCTCCTCCCTCAGCCTCCAGAGCAGCTGGGACTACAGGTGCTTGCCACCATGCCTGGCTAATTTTTGTATTTTTAGTAGAGACAAGGTTTCACCATATTGGCTAGGCTGGTCTTGAATCCTGACCTTGTGATCCGCCTGCCTCGGCCTCCCAAAGTGCTGAGATTAGGCGTGAGCCACCACGCCCGGCCAGTAGAATTTTTATAAGATGTTAAATGAGCAAACTAAGGTTTAGAAAAGTGAGTGATATTATTTCATTTTGATGAAACCGTACCAAAAATACTCTCCCATATACATATATATCCGAACATATCTGCCTTTGTGTATGTGTTATTTGAAAATGGGTAAATATATGTGAATATATATACCAGTTTGTTAACATGAATAACCTTGCAGGGAGGATGGATGATGCAGATTGCAGGACAGGAATGGAGGAAGGAGTAATCAAGAAAACTAGAGAAGAAAAAAAACCCAGAGCACTAAAACTAGCAATATGTATGAAACAATCCCAATGTATATTTATATACAATTATGTATGTGCATTTTGTTCTTGTAAATTTAAAGAAATTTGAAGATTTGTTTTTATTGTTATTTTATATCATTCAATAATTTTAAATCTACTGATACACTATATAAAATATATATATATAAATAACTGATTTAAAAGGTACAATTCAGTTGTTATTAGTATATTCACAGAGTTGTGCAACTGTCATCACAATTTTAAAACATTTTCATCACTCTAAAAAGAAACCCTAAATCCATTAATAGTCACTTTCCATAGTTCCCTTCTCCAGCCCTAGGAAACCCCTAATCTACATTCTGTCTCTATAGATTTGTCTGTTCTTGACCTTTTATTTAAACAGAATTATACAATATATAGTCTCTTATAACTAGCTTTTTTTTTTCACTTGGCATGATGTTTTCAAGGTTTGTGAAATTTGCAGCATATATCAGCACTTCATTTATTTTTATTGTCAAGTAATATTCAATTGTATGGATGCATCACATTGTATTTATCTTCTCAAGGGTGTAGCCTTGGCCATCTGCACAGTTTTGGGATAGCAGTGGTTATACCAGGGCTCTCTTTGTCTCTTTTCCTAATCTTTCTGTTGTCTGTCTCATTTGATATCACATCCAGATATTAGACTCCAGTAATTGCCTGCTGATTGTTCTATTGTTTTTGACAATCCATCAGCTATAAATTGCTCCAGAGTCTGCTCCAATTAAATTTGGGAAGGAGGAATTTTTGAAGCTAGTATTTGAAGTTTCTTTTGACCTCAGCAGGGCTCTTCTTAACTGTCTTTCTCTGTTTCTCTAAAATTAGCTAACCTACCATTTAGCTTATTTCTCTACTCTAGCTGTTAGTCACTTTTTGATTGTTTGTCACCAAAATATCTCCATTGGGTTTTGGGGGGGGGGGGATTTTTTTGTTTTGGTTTGTTTTGTTTTTTTACAGATAGGGTCTTGCTGTGTTACCCAGGATGGAGTGCAGTGGTGCAAATCATAGCTCACTGCAGCCTTGGGGTCCACCCATCTCAACCTCCTGAGTAGCTGGGATGATAGGTACATGCCATCATCTCTGGCTACTTTTTAATTGTTAGTGGAGATGGAGGGCTTGCTATGTTGCCCAAACTGGTCTCAAATTCAAGTGATCCTCTCACCTCAGCCTACCAAATTGCTGGGATTACAGGAATGAGCCACTGTGTAATCTCCATTGATTTTGATGACACGTTTAGGTTTAAACTTCCTCACACTCTGTGTCAAATAAACTCAGTTTCATAAACAAATGGAAAAACATTCTGTGCTCATGGATTGAAAGAATCGATATGGTTAAAATGACCATACTTCCCAAAGCAATCTACAGATTCAATGCTATTCCTATCAAACTACCAACATCAGTTTTCACAGAACTAGAAAAAACTTTTCTGAAATTCATGTTGAATCAAAAAGAGCCTGAATAGCCAAAGCAATCCTAAACAAAAAGAACAAAGCCAGAGGCATCGCATTGCCTGACTTTAAACTATACTATAAGGCTACAATAAACAAAATAGCATCGTACTGGTACAAACACAGACACATAGACCAATGGAAGAGAATAGAGAACCCAGCTGTAAAGCCACATACCTACATCTACCTGATATTTGACAAATCAACAAAAATAAGCAATGAGGAAAGGACTCCCTATACAACAAATTGTGCTGGGATAGCTGGCTAGCGATATGCAGAAGAATGAAACTGGACACCTACCTTTCACCATATATAAGAACTACCTCAAGATGGATTCAAGATTTAAATATAAGACCTCAAACTATAAGAATCCTAGAAGAGGCCGGGCATGGTGGCTCATGCCTGTAATCCCAGCATTTTGGGAGGCCGAGGTGGGCAAATCACGAGGTCAGGAGATCGAGACCATCCTGGCTAACACGGTGAAACCCCGTCTCTACTAAAAATACAAAAAAAAAAAAAAAAAAAAAAAAAATAGCCTAGCATGGTGGTGAGTGCCTATAGTCCCATCTACTCAGGAGGCTGAGACAGGAGAATGGCATGAACCCAGGAGACAGAGATTGTAGTGAGCCGAGATAGCACCACTGCACTCCAGCCTGGGTGACAGAGCAAGACTCCATCTCAAAAAAAATGAAAGAATCGGAGCAGTGTGAAGAAGAAGAGGCGAGAACGACCCCCGGACCGACCAAAGCCCGCGCGCGCTGCATCCCGCGTCCAGCACCTACGTCCCGCCGCCGTCGCCACCATGCCCAAGAGAAAGGCTGAAGGGGATGCTAAAGGAGATAAAGCCAAGGTGAAGGACGAACCACAGAGAAGATCCGCGAGGTTGTCTGCTAAACCTGCTCCTCCAAAGCCAGAGCCCAAGCCTAAAAAGGCCCCTGCAAAGAAGGGAGAGAAGGTACCCAAAGGGAAAAAGGGAAAAGCTGATGCTGGCAAGGAGGGGAATAACCCTGCAGAAAACGGAGATGCCAAAACAGACCAGGCACAGAAAGCTGAAGGTGCTGGAGATGCCAAGTGAAGTGTGTGCATTTTTGATAACTGTGTACTTCTGGTGACTGTACAGTTTGAAATACTATTTTTTATCAAGTTTTATAAAAATGCAGAATTTTGTTTTACTTTTTTTTTTTTTTTTTTTTTTTTAAAGCTATGTTGTTAGCACACAGAACACTTCATTGTTGTTTTTGGGGGAAGGGGCATATGTCACTAATAGAATGTCTCCAAAGCTGGATTGATGTGGGGAAAACACCTTTCCCTTCTAGTTTTGAGAGACTTCCTCTTGGTTCCCAGGAGGAGGGATTCCCTACTTTGACACACATGGCCACCTTGGCACAAAAGCCTTGTGGTATGGAAAAACAAATTTGTTTTTATGTTCTCTTCTCCCTTTCCATCTTTCAGCATAGACTTAACTCCCTTAAGCCCAGACATCTGTTGGGACCTGACCCCTAGTCAGTGGTTACCAGTGTGTCAGGCAATCTGGACTTTCCAGTGATGCCACTGAGATGGCACCTGTCAAAACAGCATGGTTCCATTTCTAGATTGTGGATCTTCAGATAAATTCTGCCATTTTCATTTCACTTCCTGAAAGTCAGGGTCGGCTTGTGAAAAGTTGTTAAACAACATGCTAAATGTGAAATGTCAACCCTCACTCTAAACTTTCCCTGTTCAGAGCATCAGATGAAGACTTCATTGGGTTTTATAGTGGCTTTCTGATTTTTGGTAGTCCATTGAAGAAGGGAGTTTGAAAGTTGTTGTATACTGTTAACGATTGTCTGCCCATGTCCTGCCTGAAATACCATGATTGTTTATGGAAAGTATCTTTAATAAAGCTGGATACAGTTAAAAAAAAAAAAAAAAAAAAAATGAAAGAATCTTAGAAGAAAACCTAGAAAACACCATTCTGGACATTGGCCTTGGGGAAGAATTTATGACTAAATCCTCAAAAGCAATTGCAACAAAAACAAAAATTGATAAGTGGGACCTAACTAAATTAAAGAGCTTCTGTACAGCAAAAGAAACTATCAACAGAATTAAAAGACAACCTACAGAATGTACAGAATGGGAGAAAATATTTACAAACTATACTTCCAACAAATATCTAATATCCAGAATCTATAAGGAACTTAATTGAACAAATAAAAATAAATAACCACATTAAAAATGGGCAAAAGACATGAACAGACACTTCTCAAAAGAAGACATACAAGTGGCCAAAAAACATACGAAACAATGCTCAACATCACTGATCATCAGAGAAGTGCAAATCAAAGACACAATGAGATACCATTTCTCACCAGTCAGAATGGCTATTACTAAGAGATATAATAGCTGCTGGCGAGGCTGCAGAAAAAAGGGATGCTTATGCACTGTTGGTGAGAATGTCAATTAGTTCAGCCTCTGTGGAAAGCAGTTTGGAGATTTCTCAAAGAACTTAAAACAAACTACCATTTGACCCAGCAGTCCCATTACTGGGTCTATATCCAAAAGAAAATAAATCATTCTGCCAAAAAGATATCTGTGCTAATATGTTCATCGCAGTACTATTCACAGTAACAAAGACATGGCATCAACCAGGGTACTCATAATGGTGGACTGGATAAAGAAAACATGGTACATATATTCCATTGAATACTATGCATCCATTAAAAAAGAAAAAAAATTATATCGTTTTCAGCAGCATAGATGCAGCCGGAGACCATTATTCTAAGGAAATAAATGCAGGAACAGAAAACCAAATGCTGTATGTTCTCACTTATAAGTGGGAGCTAAATATTGGGTATTCATGGACATGAAGAAGACATCAGTAGAAACTGGGCACTACTGGAGCAGGGAAGGATGGAGGGGGACAAGGTAAGAAAAACTATTGGGTACTATGCTGAGCATCTGGGTGACAGGATCATTCATGCCCCAAACCTTAACATCACATAACATACCCAGGTGGCAAACCTGAACATGTACTCCTAAATCCAAAATAAGAATTAAAAACAAACAAATAAGTCAACCTCTTGGGGGAAAGCTTTAGAGCTTTCTATTCTTATAAACTGACTCTCCCTTTAAGCAAAATCTTTGAGCCGATCTTCCACGCAAGGGGCAGGAATGATAGCCTCTGGTCTTCTTAGTTTACCTTTCTGGGCATGGAACCTCTATCCTATATGTAAGCAGTCGAGGGCAGTCAAGATCCCAATATTTTTGGCCTGACCCAGCTGGGATGAACTTTCCACTCTATGAATGGGGTCTGGGTGGAAGAAGGGAGCCCCTGACCTCTCAGCCACACTCACCAGGAATTGAACCTCTACAACTTAGATTTAGAGGAAATTGGAAATGTCGGCCTGCCTCTTTTGACGAGATCCCATGCCTCTTGGTTGGGATTTGAGGAGAAGGGAAGCCCTTTCTCTTGAATACTTTCAACCAAAGTGGAGCATCTATGGAGATGAGTTGCAGGGGAAGGAGGGGCCAGAGGAAGCCATGGCTCAAGTGCTACAGAATCTCAGAATCTCTGTTCTTACCAAGTTTTAGTGTCTGTTTTTGGAATAAACATTTTTACATAATATGCTCTTAGGACACTTTGCAAAGATTTTGATGGTTGGTTTTTGTTGGCATTGTTTTCGGGTTTTGTTTGTGTAGGGTTTTTTTATTGTTTGTTTATAATTTTCAACAGTTAAGTTTTTTGACTGGGGCTTGGACCTGTGGAGCTCCTCACACTGCCATTATGGGAGTAAAACCCCTAGAATTATTATTTTTTAAAAGACTGTGACAACGAAAATTCCTGTTTTCACCACATACTCTGAGCTTCACTTTCCCTATGGTAAATGGGGATAATAATTCACACCACACTGCCTAGGACATGGTAGCCTGGAATAATGGTCAGTTTCTTCTTTCCCTCCTCTTGTCTCGCTTTTGGAATTAAAGACATTCTAGTTGAATAAAGGTTCCTGCCTAATTAGTGTGTTGTTATGCTTTAAGAATTTTAAGACTCCATAAAAGTATTTTAGGTAAAGCGAGCAATATATTTAAACACTATTACATAGTGATCTTCAGACCTGAACCAAGATTCTTTTAGAGGTTTGACTCATGAGAAAAATACTTTAACAAAACCACAAACAAACAACATGACTCAGGGTCTTTTTTTTTCCCTTCTTCCCTCTTTTTTATACCTCCCTCTACCCCATCCTCTCCCAGCTCATCCTCCATGTATTATTTTGTCAACATATAAAAATTATTGAATAAAAATTGAAGGATTGAATAGCTAAAAGAATAAAATTCAGGCAGTCTATATAAACTTTGTAAAGCAGTTCATAACCAGTATTTTCTCTGAGTTGTGTTCTTATACAGCAGTCTGAACCTTGAAATAACCCCCACCACAAATATACTCTTTTGTAATATATAATTTTATTTATTTTTATTGATCTAAGGGGTACAAGTACAGATTTGTTACATGGATATATCCATAGTGGTGAGGTCTGGGCTTTTAGTGTACCCACCACCAAAATAGTGTACACTGTACCCATTATGTAATCTCACATCCCTCACCCTTCTCCCACTCTCCCCCTTTCTGAGTCTGCGGTGTCTATTAGTCCGCTCTCTATGTCTGCGCACACACACATTCTTTCTCTCCTCTCCCTCTGTACCTCTCTCTATATTAAGAAGTGAGAATCTCAAGAAAGCCATTTCCAATATCATTTATTCATTTAGTTACTCATGCATTTATTTAATAAAGTTTATTTAATAAGTAGGATGTGTATGGTGCTCTGCCAGGTACTTGGCCCCTGGTTTGCATTTTAAGAGATGAAACAGGTTTGAAGAGTTGGCCAATCAGCATGTGCCTTGCCAAGCCAAAATGTTATTGTCATGTTTGCTCAATTTCTATGTACTATACTCAACTGTTTATAATTTAAAATGACCAGGAGGAGCACTGTGGCTGTGATCCTAGGAGAAGCTATAATTGAGACTTTCCTTTTTTTCCCCCTTGTAACAGCTTTAGAGCTGGCCAGGGACAAATGGCATCTTGTTTTTAGCTTCTCCTACAGGTAATGTTGAGCAGCTAGAATCTATAAAGATTGATTCATAGACTACTACAAACTCTTTGATCTTCTTAAAAAATCCAGGACCAATCAGCAACAAAACATAATCAAGTACGATGCAGTCCACCCAGGGCTGCTTATTCAAAAAGAGGATGAGGATGATGAGCTAAAAGACAGACCTGAAAAAATCTATTTAAAAAACAAGTTATCTTCTTTTAAATAAATAATGTAGAGACTTGGGATAAAGTTAAAACTTTTTTTAAATTTGACAATAGAAGAATTTTTTGTACTTTGGATTGTGAAATTACATTATTTTGTTTAGCAGGTATGTACTGAATCTTTACTATGTGCAATATTAGCAAAGCATATTGCCTGCTTTCAAGAAGTAAGTCAGACACAAACAACTAAAATTGAAGGCAGAAAATACCTGTTACAATAGAGGGCCTAAAAATGCCATTTAAGACAGAGAAGAAAGAGATTTATTCCTGGTAGAAGACTAGAAGAGGTTTCATAATGGAAATAGCATCTGATTCAAAGCCAACAAATGGACAGAAATGTGGGGACATAATAAAACCAACCAAAGCACATTATGGGGTGCCTTTAGAGACTGGCAAGTCATCCTGACTGGCTAGAGCAGTGAAAAAGGGGAAATAAAGTTAGATGAACTGCAGTCAATCATGAAGACCCCAAAATGTCATCAGAGTAGCTGGGAGTTGATTTTGAAGACAACAGAAAACCACAGAAGGGTTTTGAAACAGGGAGTAGTAATCAAAACTGTGTCTTGAAGGGATTATTCTGATAGCATGCATAAAATTAATTTTTTTCAATATTAGAGGTAGAAAGACCAATATAGAAGTCATTGTTCCGCTAGGCTAGGTGTGCCTGAACTATGAGGACAAAATCAATGTAGGCGGCAGTTCTATAAACGTAAAACAGGAAATAGAATCAAGGGAATGGATCACACTGGGAAGAGGGGTGATAGAACTTGGGGACTGATTTCAGTAGTGAAAGAGAAGTAGAAGGTGTTTTAAGGTTTAATGTCTGTGTGCCAGGAAAGTTGACAATGCCTTTAAAAAGAGAAAAGAAACAGAAAAAGATGAGGTTTGAGGAAAAAAGAAAAGTGATGTTTTATTTATTCAATAAATTTGTATTAGGCACTTACTACGTGCCAGGCAGCTGCTCTTGGGGGATGAGAGAGTTGTCTTTAAATTTTAAAGCTCTTTATGTGGAAGAGGCACCGTTCTCAATCTGTGCTTCTCCAAAGGCAGACCTGGAGCAGTGAGTAGAAGCAAGGTAGGAAGTGAAATATCTTTCTAATAAATTGAGGCTTCGTGAGAAGTAGTAAGAGCTCTGTTATAGGCAGTATTCAAGTAGAAGCTGGAAGATATTCTTCTAGGAACATTTTAGCCAGGGATGCCTCCTTTAGGAAAAGGGTTAGACTAACCTTTCTGCAACTTCTCTCCCAATTTTAAGAGTCTGTTTCTTCTGATGATCTAGTCCTGTGGGTTCTATTCTTAATCCCTGGTTTCTCCCAATTGTTAAATAAATTACCAAGTCTATCTGCCATTCAGTGAAACTCACACATTTACATCTGTTATTCTTGAATTATTTTGGGTTAGGGCTCATCTTCTTTATTAAAAAAAAATTATACCCTGTTAATGTTACCTTTATAGCTAATTTAGAATGGTAACCCTGGTAGATTGGGTTATAAATATCAAAGGGGAAAAAGGATTTCTTGTGCCTAATAATACTTTTGTTTGGAAGAAACCATGCAAACAAGAAATAAATTATCTTGACTTCAAGATTGCGATGCAGTTTCTGTGTTTTGCAGTATTTCAAAAAAGAAAAAAATATATCTCTCGGAGAGGCTTATTTTGCTATAGCATGGTAAAGAAACAGAATAATTATTCTCCAAACACTGCAAAGCTTCAGATCAGAAACGTTTTATCTGTGCTGCATTTAAAAAAGAAGAAGAAAAGACAGGAAAGAAAGGAAAAGGAAAAAGGGAACCTGTCGTGAGCTCTGTTACAAGCTATAGTTCAAGCTTCGCGTTTCCTGGTGTCTTTTGAAACGTAAAATTCCACAACAAATAGCTCTGTAACGTATAACCAGTATGAAGATTCAATTCAGATTTAAGCACTTTGGTTTGCTTTTGAATCTTGCTATTTTCTGCATTTGTTTTGACTGCTCTCATCATTCAAGATTGACGCTTGGATGGGTGTGTAGGAGGAAGCAGCAGCAGCAGGCTTACAGCTTGCAGACAAAAAAAATCTGCCTTATCTGATGGCTATTATTGAAAATGCGAGGTGTAGCCTGGGCTGGGTAATGAAGGGGAGCGAGCGAGGGGGAGCAAGGAGCATGGAGCTGCATACTGATGAGTGTAGGAGTACTTGATAAAAAAGAATTCTGGCTGCCGGCCGTGCATTGCTCATTGTGGAGTACTCCAACAATCACATAGAACGCAGACCAGCCCAAGCTGACAGCTTGATATGCCTTCTTCTGCTGCCTGGTTTTGGGGGCTGTATGACGTACTGGTCGGTAGTAAAGATTAATATGTAAGAAATGTGGAGCTAGGATCAAGTCATACTCCACAGCCTGCCTGACAAACTATGTTTTACTTCTGACTTTGCTCTCTCGCTGAGAACATTAATCTGTCAAGCTGGCGGGCTCCTTTGATAGCAACTTTCCCAGGGGCATGATGTGGCAATGCCACCTCTCAGCCCAGGACTACCGCTATTACCCCGTGGACGGCTACTCCCTGCTTAAACGCTTCCCTCTTCATCCTCTTACAGGACCCAGATGCCCTGTCCAAACAGTGGGACAATGGTTGGAAAGCATTGGGCTACCTCAGTACGAGAACCACCTGATGGCTAATGGATTTGACAATGTGCAGTTTATGGTAAGACGCTCTCTGTGTCCACGGAGCTGCCTTTTGTCTGTCTTTGCTTCTTATGTGTCTTACATGGCTCAGAGGCAGCCTGATTTGCACCAAAATCGGTCAGATTTATGTATGTAACTGCATTGGAAAATTGGATGCCCTTAGGACTGAACTTACTGTGTACATATAGACTCTTGCTAAAAAATGAGATCTATATGTATCCATATACATATATGTTATATGAATGAACTGGTAAGAGTACTATTTATAGGCAGTGAAAGAAGATTAATACTGATATTCTCCCTGTCATTCTTTGTATGATTTTTTTATAAATTTGTAATCTTAGAATACTTGGATTATATCACTCTTCAGCTAATTCTTGATTATTATATTATTTCACTTGAGCATCAGCATTTAGTGGTTAATGAGACAATTTGCTGTGTTTATGGTGTGAAGATCATTTCTTTTCCTGATAATTGTTCAATAAGCAGTTTAAATCATTAGCAAATTGCTTCAGATGGTCATTTATGGAGAGCGTTTACTTCCACATGCTGATTGAAGAACGATGAAGTATTGTTTATTACTTTAGACGGAAAATAAACACTTTGGTTATTTAGCTGTCAATATTTAGAAAGAGAGGTTGGTGGACTAAGTATAGTCATGTACTTCTGAATTCTGCTCTACATGCAGTCTAAACCTGGCATGTGCTAAGTTTCCACCGTTTTGCATATAGGTGAGGAAGGAGGATGGGGAACCGTGCAAACCAACAATTCAGCTTTCTAATCATTCCCATACCTCCCCCGGTGCTCATCAGTTCTCCTTGTTAAGCTACGTCACAGCTCTATTACCTTTCCTTTATTTTAAGTACCCATCACACATATCACTGATCCCTAAATTTAGAGAGACCTACATAACACGGGCATGTAGCACACAAATGACTTGTGGAACTAAGTAATAGCCCTGCCTAAATAAAATAATAGGGCTGACACCTGCAGCTTACTAGTACCAGAAATGATAACACAATAGTGAGAGCTGGTTAGATTTTTTGATTTCTATCTTAGATTACTTTTCTCTGAGGTTGACTTGAGTATTATAGATTTGAAGATTATTAACATTATTTGACTTCTGCTCCTTCTCCAAAAGTATGTATGCCCAAGAGTTTTTAAAAATAAAAGACATAAATATAGTAAGATATATGAGCTCTAAGTAATTATATGCACAGAATGCTTTATGAGTGATTTGGTGGTTTTTTTATACTGAGATATGCAGCTACTGTTATTTTTCTTGTGTTTATCAAGTACTATCACTGGTTATATAGACAAGATATTTGGGTATTGAAATGGAAAAAAGTGAAAGTTCTTCAATTGCTATGAAAGTCTTAGAACACTGAGCAGATTTAGGACAGACTTAGGACACTAAACAGATGGCATTAAGAATTAGAGGAACTATCAAACAGAATTGAAGTCTTTTTATTATTATTTATGTTTACTGTACATTTCAATATCTTAATTATTTCTCCCTATGTCTACTTGAAATAAGGGTTTCTCATTCCCACCCTTCAAATCCTTGTCCAAATTTATTCTGGTCCCATGAGAAGTTAGGTTTTTGGATTTCCTGGATCATTTGGCCACGCTGAAAGACTTTAATTCCACTTATTTTTCCTCCGAATGTTAAACACTTATGAGCAAATATAATACCTTTTTGAAAGCCTCGAACTTAAAGGTTAATCAAACAGGTTTCAAATAAGCATTCAAAGAGAGATTGTAAAAATTATTCATGAATGAATCATGTATAAGCCTTCAAAATTTATATGGAAGGCAAAATCCTGGGTATATGTGATGTAACCAAGGGCTAATCATAGATTATATTCTTTACTTGTTTAATTCAAAGTATTTGGTATAATTTTCTAGAAAATAAGAAAATATTATTAATTTAGATGGACCAATCAAATACTTTCTTCATGAGACAGAATTATCTTTTAAAAAAACTTTGAATTGCCATTTAGAGGAGTTCATTAATTATGAAAATGAAGCAAATCATGAAGTGGTATAATCAATTAGTGCTTTACATGCTGTTATACACCATTTATTTGCTACTAGTATCATAAGCGATTAATTTCTACCTTTATAAAAATTATTTATTGATCTACATAATCTAATTTATGTAATTGCAAACTTAGTTAAATACATGAATATGATTGGCTTGCTGTAAGAAACATATTTCTTTAATGTGGTGAAAAATCTGTTAGACTTACTTAGTTTCCACTCAGTATCATATTCTAGCTTTTGTTTTTCTTGAAGCACATTCTGACCTGCATTTATTCCTCCGGTTGCCTAAGCAACAAGCACCACACTCCTATTAACTATGAAGTAGTGCAGGTCTTATTAGCGTTTTTGAACAAGACAGTAGAAATCAAAAGGATATAATTAATGTTGGTTGAAACATCATAGTGCATCCATGCATAGATGTACTTTATTTAGGAAATATTTTCAGAAGTTAATTTTTTATTCAATCAAGAATCCATTAATGAATGCGAATTTAAAATGTCCATATAAGTAACTTAAAGTATTTATTGAAAACTTTAAAAATTATTTGCTAAATTTGTTCTAAATATATACTCTCACACATTAATGCAATACATGGATGATTTATCTCCATGGCTATGATTATCTTTAATAAGGACTATTTTCACCAATGTCCAGATATGGTTAGAAAAGAAAGACCCCAGTTGTTTTTTGTTTTTTGGTATTTGTTTTTTTTTTTTTTTTTAGAGGGAGTCTCACTTTGTTACCCAGACTGGAGTGCAGTGGTGTGATCTCAGCTCCCTGCAGCCTCCATCTTTCCAGTTCAAGCGATTCTCCTGCCTCAGCCTCCCATGTAGGTGGGATTACAGGTGTGCACCACCACACCTAGCTAATTTTTGTAATTTTAGTAGAGACAGGGTTTCACCATGTCGACCAGGCTGGTCTAGAACTCCTGATCTCAAATGATCTGCCTGCCTAGGCCTCCTAAAGTGCTGGGATTACAGGCGTGAGCCACCACACCTGGCCCCCCAGTTGTTTTTAAATGTTTATTGATTATTGCTCCTCCTTCAGGCTGATATTTATTCTTGATTTTACTGATGTGTGATTTTTTTTCCCTGTATCTTAAAGACAAAATTTCAAACTTTTCCTTTATGTATTTCATTTTGGTCTTCATTTTGGTTTGTAGAATAGTTATGCACACAGTTTAGATCTTTCTGTGTCCTTAAAAATGTAAAATAAATAGAAATTTGTACAATCAATGAATAGTTTCAAAAGTACATCGGGTCACCTAAGACTTTAGGAGAGTCACATCTATGTTAAAACCAAAAGCCACTTCACAACAGAATTTTTTGTCTGAAAATCTGCCCAGATCCCACCTACCTGTTCATCCCCTCAGAAGTCAAATATCACCACCTCCCTCATGCTTGGCAAAGCCTACCTGATACTCACTAACCTCTGGGAATGCTGCCATGCCCTCTGACATTGCACTCACTTCCCCTGAGTTTGCAACATGGAGAATGTGTCTAAGTTTCAACATTTTTTTTCACCAAGGAGTTTAGGTATGAAGTGATTACTATACAAAACGTGCATGCTTATTTATTTCCTTGTTATATTTGTCTCTACCATCATATTTATTTTTCAAAGTCTAAAGACTGCTTCCTAAATTTTAAGTCCCAAAAAATCTATTCTTATCTTAATAACTTTGCTCATCTGTATTCTCTACCCACTCCTCCTGGACAGACATTTCCTTTCCTTCCCTGCTGTCTTTTATCCTCAAAGGTATAACTCAATTCCTGCCTGATTTAGGTAGCTTTCTTTAATGGTTGCAGTACAGAACAGCCTCTTTTCTTCTGAACTCACGCAGTGGTTACATTTGACATGAAAAAAATACATTTGGCATGCCATTATTCTCTCTCTAGAATTAGGAGTTAAGTTTTCACTTGTATGTATCTTGTCTCCCCAATTAGACTGGAAGCTTCTCAAGTCCAAGTTCTGTGTATTCAGTTTCCTTGCTTTCCTCACAAGTCCCAGCATAATGCCGTGTGCATAGAAATCAGCCTGTAAAAACCGAAAGCACAACAGATTGTTGTAGGTGGACCTCCAGTCTCATTTTTAAACTGGAAGCCTTATTTTGCCAATGGGAACATGGACCATTAGTACCCTTCACTCATTCATGCAAAAAACACTCCTTAGACATCATTTATGTGCCAGAGACAGTGTTAAGTACTAGGGATGTGACAGTGAATAAGACATGATCCTTACCCTCAAGAAGAGTACAGTATTTCCCTTAGACCTATATTATTTGCATGCACATCACACATACACACATTTCTTCATGCACACATGGGTGCACACACACTACACCAAAGGGATCTTGCCCCTCATTCTTCACATAATCACCATCACTCAACATATGTATTTACTAGCAGTTGGTTTGTCAGCAAAAAATTACAGTAGATAATAGAAGAGGTAAAATCTAACATAGCTTGAAATAAAGGAAGATGAATATACTGATGATATCAAAACACTGGCAGTGTTATGGTAGATTCATAGCCTGAAGACTGTATTAAGAAGTTTATATTACTT
This sequence comes from Rhinopithecus roxellana, assembly GCF_007565055.1. Taxonomy (NCBI): domain Eukaryota; kingdom Metazoa; phylum Chordata; class Mammalia; order Primates; family Cercopithecidae; genus Rhinopithecus; species Rhinopithecus roxellana. Next base: position 21,360,496 of record NC_044558.1, on the reverse strand, counting down.
GGAGGAGGGCTGATCCATAACCTCACCATGATAACTAGCTGACAGTTATATTTGTAAACTCTAATCAAAACGGGGAAGAATGAAATTATTACCAACTCAGTTTTTAAAGCACCTCCTGTGTTTCCAACAATTGCCAACTAGATTGACTTGGAATGCTTTGACCCTTATTAAAATGTTCAAAATGCAGCCTTTACAGAATAAGAAATAACAATAATACTGATGGCCCAACATGAATTGGCATTTTTGTACACTTGGGTGGATAGCATTCATAAAGGACTTGCTGAAGGTTAAAGTGAGTGGTGCCTATTAGACACTGAAGTGGAATCACAGAGCTCTTGGAGTCATCCATTTGAACAAAACATTTGTGCACGATAGAGCTCATACATATTTAATTAAAACATTTTTTCCCATTGCTGTGGTGCATTTTACACGTTAATGGACTTACATCTCTTTTCCACTTTTACATAACTTTTCTATAATGAAAACATCATTTGCAGTTGGCCTGAAAAAGTGACCTTTTAAGTATTTTAGTAGCATATTGTGATCCAAATAAGAAGTTAAACTTGTGAAGTAGAAAAATTAATTGTCCTTAAAGGGTGAGACTAGTAACCACCCCACCCCCGCCGCCCCGTAATAATTTCTTGTTCCAATATTGGTTAGGAAAATGTTGTGAACTTACTGAGATTTAAAGATACAAGAGAAAAATACTTGCCAAATTTCCTATACCTTCTTATTTCTCAAAGAGTCTAGGCTCAGAGTTGAGTGGATGGCCTTATGTTGAAAGTACAGCTATAGTTTTCTAAAGTAATTTAGGCCAATAGTTACAAACCCACTTTTGAAAGAAAAAAAAAAAGTTACCTTTTCAACTGCCGGAATTTAAAAATCTGTTGGTATCTAAAAGTCAAAGCCAAGAGGGAGTTATTCTTTATCTGGACAACAGCTTAATTACAAATATAATAGGCACAGCCTTATAGTGGTGTGAGATAGAACCAAAGTAAGACTTCTCATTTCCACTATCTTGTTTCTCTATGATTCAGTTTACTCATCTGTAAAATCAATCTAATGAGGGGTCTAGAAGAAATGTTCTTTTCAATTGTTATTTAATATTTTGAGCTCTTTAAAGAGACAAGTACAATATTGGTACTGGCAGAGCTACTAATTGTTCTTGTGTATCCCATTAGCCTTGCACGAATACTGATTGCTTGTGCAGCAGAAAGTCAGAAATGAGGGCATGTGCAGGGATGGCCATCTTGGAAGAATGGATTTCTGAAAAAAAAAAAAAAAAAAATTAGCCATGATTCAAATCTTGTGTTAAAAATGAGCCTTTTCCTCCTTCTGGAAGTTACTCTGATTAAATTTTTAAGCACTAAAATATGCTGCCCCATTTTCTAATAATGCAGTATATAACTCCCATTACTAACTAATGCTCACATGAATAGGCCTTTAATTTAGTCATGCAGCATATTTGCATAATTTGATCTCCAGTATTACTTCAAATGACCAGATATTTGAGATGAGAAATTTTCCTCATGAATCAGAAAAGTTACCAAAGCTGCTGAATTACAGCCTAATTTTAAGAAATCCAGCCACAGTCATATTTCTATTCTTCTTTAAAAAGATATATCTCTCAAACAAGTGTTCAGTGGCAGTGACCTCCATTTTCTCACTTCCAACCACTTCTTAACCCTATAATCCAGCTTGTTTCTCAACTTTTCTGCTGAAATTGGTCTCTTTTAAGTCAGCTCTGATCTGCTTCTTACCAGTTCCCTGCCCCCTACTTGTTTTTCCACTTTTCTTCTCTTAGCTCTCTTTACAATATCTGATTTTCACTATCCACTCCTTCTTATTTACTCTCTGTTTGTGTTTCATGACATTAGACTCCCCTTTGCAATCACCCTTGTTGTTCTACTTCTCCTCATGCCTCCAAACAAGAGTGGTGCTCTACGTCTTTCCATTCCTCAGGGAGATCCCTGGTTCTCATACATCCATATCTGTTCCCCATGTTTCACCTCTTTCTACCTGGTTGCCAGCGCTGTCCAGCTACTCAATAGACATTTCCAGATGCAAAGAGCATTTAGCACAGACCTGGCACAGAATAAATGTCCAGTAAATGTTAACTATCCTATAGCCAGAGTGATCTTTCTAGAGCACACATTTGCTTTAGCACTACTCTACTTAAAATCCTTCACAGGTTCTCAGTTACCTATGGGAGAGATTATAGGGCATTGCTAAAATCCTTAACATGACTTTCATATTTAGGATCCTTAATGACCTGGCCCAAACTTATTTCCAGCCTTATCTTTCACCGGTTCCTCTTTTTGCAATAGAGAACTGCATATTTTTCTTTCATTGCCTGGCTTTGCACATGCTACTGTCTCTGCCAAGAATGATCTTCCTTTCCCTCTTAACTCCGTTTTATCCTTTAGCTCTAAGCGTACTTGTCACTTTTTTTAGCTCTCAGTTCTTTTCTCAACCTCCAAGTATGGGTTAGGAACTCTCCTTCTATCGTACCCTTTTGAAAAACTTATCTTACAGGGGGTACATTACCTCTTTACTTGTCCATCTATCCCCACCACTTCTGCCATATATAAACACTAGAACAGGGGCCAGCAAACTTTTTCTGTAAAGGGCCAGATGGTAAATATTTTAGGCTTTGCAAGCCACATGGTCTCTATTGCAACTACACAACTCAGCTATTGTAGCATGAAAGCAGCCATAGCCAAGTACATAGATGAATGGGCGTGGGCATGTTCCAATAAAACTTTATTTACAAAAACAGGCAGATCTGGTCAATGGGTCATAACTTGCTGACCCTACTCTCAATTTTGAGTTCCTTATGAGTTAGATATATGCTTTTATCCCCTGTATCTCCAGGCACAGCCCATAGTTTACACACATAGACACAGGAAATGTTTAATGAGAGGAAGAAGAAAGCAGATACCGAGGGAGGACAGAAGGAAAAGAAAGAAGGCAGGAGAAAGAGAGTGAGGAGATCAGGCAGGTGGCTACATGAAGGGTTTCTGAAGGCCTGTTTAGTTTAAAGAGAACCCAGCCAATAGCTGAGGCTGGTCAGAGCACAATCCAGCCTTCAGGAGTCTAACGAGAGCTAGGGAGGGTGTTTTTGCTTTCACCAAGCCAAATGGGGTATATTTTCAGCAAGGGAATTGCACAGGCACAGGAACTAGAAAAACACAGCTGCAAAGGAAGCCTGTTGTTCCCTATGTTTGGAATTCCTTCTTCTTCCTTCACCTAATTGTGTATCATTGTTCATGAATCAGCTTAAGCATCACTTCCTCCAGGAAGTATTCCCCAACACTATCCTGCCGTCTGGCTGGCGTAACTGTCCCTTCTCTGTGCACCCACGGTGCTCTGTTCTTAGCTCTATGCTAGTCCTTATTATATCGCATCGCAGTTCTTTTATCTGTTCAGATGTCTGCTTCCCCATCCCCCCAACAGAAAGTAAATTCCTTAAAGGCAGAGATTGGGTCTTGTTTATCTTTCTATTCCTAAAGCCTACCACAGAGCTTGGCATATAGTAGCTTCTTAATAAATATTGATCAAATGGAATTTTTAAGTTCTATGTAGTTCCATATAAATTATCCCATATAGTTATCACTAATACCATCAGTATTAGTATACTTACAATTAGAAATAAAGAGGATGAAACTCAACAAGGTTAAAAAAAATTGCTAGCAGAGCCTAGATTTCAAAACCAAACCTCTGTAACCTAAAAGTCCCTGCTGAATTCAGTAAAAGGACAGAATTTCACCGTTTCTCCCTTCAGTTATTCAGCAATTGTTTCTTGAGCCACTGTTCTACTGCAGGCACTAAACAAGATACTAGCCCTGCCCTCAAAGCACTCCCAGTTTGTCATACTTCTGGTCCTTTGAGGGACTTTATCTTACTTCTTATCTTCTCACTTGCTTGCTCTGCTTCTCAGGAGGATGTCTATTTTAACCAGACAAGAATGCTCACTGCCAAATAAATATATGCCTTCACTTTTGTTTACAATTTCCCTCCTACCTAACATAGCCTATGTCCTCCCAATTGCCAATCACAAAAGACCTACCTCAAGGTCCTGGACCCTCCCCTTGCTCCAGAGAGCCTTCCGCTACTGACCTGGAACTTGCTCACCTCTCCAGCCTTATCTTTCACTGCTCTTAAGCTCTGGCCATGTTGGATTACTTACAGTTCTACAACAGTGCCACACCTACTCAGACATCCACGTCTTTGCATATACTGCCTCATATAAACAGTGTTCTCTGCCCAGAACACTTGCTTCTTGCACTCATTCTTGCACTCTTACTTCAAAAGTCTGGCTTAGGAGTCCCTGCTGAGGAGCCTTAAACAAACCTTTGGTAATGCTCAATTGTCCTTCACTGTCCTCCCATGACACCCTGTGCATACTTCTCTTGGAGCAGGCTTATTACATGGAATTGAAGCATCTGCTTCTTTTCCAAACTCCTTCCCCTGAAACAAAGAGCAGTGCCCTGTTCAATGTTGTTTCCCAGTTACTAGCACATAGTAGATCTTCATATCAGTTTGCTATGGCTGCCATAACAAAGAACCACAAACTAGGTGGCTGAAACAAGAGAAATTTATTGTCTCACAGTTCTGGAGGCCAGAAGTCTGAGACCAAAGTGCCAGCAGGGTTGGTTCCTCTGAGGGCTATAAGGGAAGGAGCCATTCTGGACCTATCTCCTTGGTCACCTTTTCCTTGTGTTTCAAATTCTCTTCTTCTGTGCATGTCGAATATGCACCAGTCATATTTGATTAGGGCCTACCCTAATTACTTCATTTTAACTTGATTACGTCTGTAAAGACCCTATTTCCAAATAAGGCCACATCCTACTATACCTACTAGGATGTGTATCTACATCCACATATCTACTAGGGGTTAGAACTCCAACATATAAATTTGGGGTGACACAATTCAACTCATGACAGTTCTCAATAAATGTGTGTATATGTGTAACCTTTGTTTATTATCCCTCACATTGCCAAGCACAGTCCATAATGATCATTCAATAAATAGCTATTTAATTGAATTAAACTCAATCTACATGAGGTTTACATGAGATTCCAGATGCCTGAAGGATGTCTTTCATCAATGATGAATGCGATCTTTCTAATAACTTAGAGTTTTTCATAGATGGGTAATCATATACAGATAACACTGCTATTTAATATAAGAACTGGCAATACCAGAACCAGGAACTTGTTGCCTTTCTGGCCCTATACTCTTTCCATCTAATTTTGCAGCCTCTTCTGGTACCTAAATAAATCACACTTACAAGAAATATTTATTTGGTTTCCATCCTTACCCTTGATAACTACTTGATAGAAGAACTCCAAGGAAATCGATGATTAGGCAAGCAATGCTTTATAGAAAGAAAAAATAGATAGCCAATTTAATAATGTAACTATTGTTTATCAAGAGCTTGTTATATGACTATCACATACATTATCTTTACCCCCTCACAAATGTTACACAGTTTGTAGTATTATTCCAGTTTTACAAGGGCAAAACTTAGTTATAGAAAGACTAAGTATATGGTCCAAAGCACTCAAGATTTAAACCCAGGTCAATCTGAGTCCATAGGGAAAAGTTTTCAATAAAAGATACTGGGGCAGCATATCTGAGTGAGCTGAGAAAGATCTGAGCCCTGGACAAACAAAAATAGCATAAGCATTCCTTCATCTTAGGTGGATGATGATTTAGAGGAATAGCAACAAGAGAGGTGAGAGAGAAGAAAAAAAATGGCCTCATGCAGTCTAGACTAAGGAAACCTTCTCACCATACACAGGGTTATAAAAATACAGATGAATTTCCAGGTCACGTTTGTTCTCAGACCATGAGACCTTCTGAGTGGCAGTCATTTCATTCATGCAGGAGACACTACATCAAACAGTAGCAGTGTTCATGGAAGATATGATCTGTCTTTCAGTTTAATTTTTTCTATGGTGTAATGAGCTGTCATAATAAAAGGCTATAGATTTTTATCCACAAGAGACCTCAAGCTACAAAGACACAGAAACAACACCTTACAGGTCATTGCATGCATCTCCCTGACTTCATTTCAGACAACCTAGGCTAGTCTGTGTGAATCAAGCACATCATAGGCATTGAGAACTATCCATTCATTTGAGAGTGTATAATCTAAAATAGTATTGAAGAACAAGAACCCTTGCAACTCTACTTACAAATTACAGAGGTGAGAAAAATAAAATGAATAATTAATATAGGCCTCTGAATATCAGGTCACTGATTTCTGCCCCTTGAGTCCACAGAATTAGATTTCACATTGTTATACTTTTACCTTCTTTTAGAAGGAGCAAAGATAATTAGAATTCATATTGAAAGAATTATGGAACATCTTGAGTTTATAAGCTGATGTCTGGTCTGATGCCTGGCAAAGAGAATTAGGCTTGTCCTTCCAAAGTTTTGAGGGAGATCTTGAAATTTGAGGCCTAGAAACAAATACATCACAAGTTTATTTGACAGAAGTTATATTATGCATTCTTTTTTCAGAAAGGTGTAATCCTGTAGATATAGAGCTGAACATTTGGCATTCATCAGGCCTGTATAACAATATGGCCCATCCAGTTATCTGTTAGCCTAGGACAAGTAAACAGGAATATTCAGGCTGGCAAACATTTACTCCAGAAATCCCTCACTCTTTCAAAAGGAAGCAAGCAAAAGATCATCCACAACAAATCAATCATTTAAGAACTGCTGAATAAATAGCAGTGAGGTTCTTGTTGCAGTGAGTGAGGTAAAGGGTGTGTTATATAGTTAAAAATGCAATCCACTGACTTCCTGGTAATGAATTAAAATATAGTGGAAAAAAGAACACTAAATCAAATTCTTATTGTATTTTATAGTTTTTTTAAACTCTTACACATGTATTATCTCAATTATCCTGGAGGCAGAAGAAATAGATTCTATTTTTAGTTGTTGCATAATGCTGTGATATTAGGGAGGCCCTCTTCTGTACCCTCTCTGAGCAAACTCAGATATAACCTGATGTTTTTTTCAAAACCTTCCTCAATTCTTATTCTGCTCTAGACACTATCCACTTATCTTCTTCTCTTCATAACCAAACCTCCCAAAAGAATGCCTACACTTGCTGGCTTGCTCTTCAGAAAAATGCAGTCAGGCCTTAATACCATCAGCCTCTGTCATCATCCTTAAATTATTTATAAATGGCAACCAATAAACTCTTAATTGCCAAAGACAATATACTCTTACTAGTTCCTAGTTTACCTGATCTTTCTCTGGCCTTTGATTCTGACCACTCTTTTTTTTTTTATGACAACTCTTTTTGTCCTTGACTTCTAACCTTGTCTCTGTTATCTCCTCCTACCTTCTCAGTCTTCTTTGTAGCCCTCCCTGCTTCTGCCTGTACCCTCAGGCGTAGTCCTGGAGTCTCTTCTCTTCTCACTCTGCACTTTCATCTTAGGTTACTTCACCAAAACTCAACAAAAGCAAAGTTTTCTACCTCCTATATATTCTACTGACCCCTCAAATTCAAAGTGTTTAGAAGTGGAATAATCTTTCCCCTAAAAGCTTGCTCCATGGGAAAGTTATCAGTTGGGTAGAATGCTGATGAGAGATCAAATGAGATTCAACCCAAATGCCTATCAATGATAGACTGGAAAAAGAAAATGTGTACATATACACCATAGAATACTACACAGCCATAAAAAGGTACAGTAACATGTCCTCCACAGGGACATGGATTGAGCTGGAAGCTATTATCCTCAGCAAACTAACACAGGAACAGAAAACCAAACACTGCCCGTTCTCACTTATAAATGAGAGCTGAATGATGAGAACACATGGACACAGGATGGGGAACAACACACACTGGGGCCTATCAGGGGTGGGGGTTGGGGGAGGGAGATCATCCAGAAGAATAGCTAAGGGATGCTGGGCTTAATACCTGGGTGATTGGTTGATCTGTGCAGCAAACCACCAAGACATGTATTTACCTATGTAATAAACTGCACATCCTATACATATACCTTGGAAATTAAAATAAAAGTTGAAGGTGAAAAAAAAAAAAAGAAATGAGACTAGAGAAGTAACCACTGGATTTGGCAACACAGAGGTCCCTGGAGAACTTAACAAGAGCACATTCTGTGAAATAAGAGCCATGGAAGCCATATTGCATTGGATAGAAGATGTAGTAGATAACTGTCAAAAGAAGTTTTTCTGATAATGGGAGTACACAAATACACTAATAGCTAAAGGGTGACTTGGGGGGCAAAGGGAGGAATTTTTTAAAACAGGAGGGATTGGAGTCATGTTTGGCTACTGAAAGGAATGATCAGGTAGAAAAAGAGGTATTGATATTGGAAAAGAAAGAAGGATCAAAAGAATAAAGATGAGAGAGGTTGGGATCCAGAGCCAAGTGGAGAGTTGGTTGTTAATGGGGACATTCCTGTGACAACAGTAAGGAAGACAGAGAGAGTGGGTACCATCATGACTGGTATGTGAGGCACTGAGAATGTGGAAATATGTTTCTTCTGATGGTTTCTATTTTCTAGTGAATAATGCTGTAAGGATGTGGAAGAATGAGGATAGAGAAGATATTAAAAAGTTGTTTCAGAGAGTGGGAAGGAGAATTTCCTAGGAGAATGGAGTAGGATTACGGGGCCATGTTTAGGGCTCATTTGAGATTTGTAATCATTAGATTCAGCATGGAAAAGACAATCATGCTCCAGAGGAATTAGAAAGACAATTGTACTTTAAGGCACAGAATTGCTTCCATGGTCCAGCTTCTTTATCTACTTGGTGTGAGATCGTGGGCCAGTCCCTCAGCCTTCATGAACATCTGTTTTCCATGTGCAAATTGAAACAGTATACCTAGTTTGCAAGGTTTTATTAAGAATTAGATTAAGGGCAGCTCTGTGCTTTCGGTGGGCAATGAATCATGATGGTGACAAGAGTGCCTGTTCCACTTAGCTGGCAAACAATGTTAGAATTACTGATTAGCCAGTGAAACAGAGAAATCAGCACTGGGCTTCATTGCTCTTACCCTCATAATAGATTGGATACAAGGAAAAAGTTTACATGAATTATTCCAGGAATACTGAAATATCCATAAACCACCTAGCTCAGCGACCTTAAATCAAATAACTTTAAAGGATGTTGGAAAGTCAGTCACCTTAATTCACTCTTACCACAGACTGATTAGTTGACTACATGGACACTCAAAGAACTGCGCCATTCAAGTGAAGTGGCCATAAAGAAGTGCAGGTTGTTGGCAGAGTACTGTGGGACTTCCATGCACTAGATTGCACTTAGCACTTTCCCTAGGAAACATTCTCAAAGATGCCCACTTATTACAAAATGTTCCCTTAACAATGATAACATTGTGATGATTTTTATGAGACTATTTGAATCCTCAAGAGTCTAGTAGCTTTGTCCTTGAGGGTAACTAACCTAAACTTGCATTCAGACTGTGAAGTATATTAACAAATATGCCACAGCATTTTAAAATGTAAATCTATGTGTTTCAAATCTGCATCTTTTATCCTTTAACATGTGTTGACAGTCTAAAGTAGAAAGCAGATAAGTCTTTAAGGAGTTCTCAGGAAAATCCTTTTGAATGGATTCCCAGGAGGGTTATCCATTCATTCCTAAGGGAACACCTATTGAGCACCTATATACTCATGTAACTGTGCTAAATGTGGTAGAAACTACAAAGAGGCATAGTACAGCATCTGCTTAAAGATCCAATAGTCTACTCAGGGAGCTCAGACTAGCATACTTGACAGCAAATAGCAAATCACATTCAAATGTTAATAAAAGCCAACAATGTGTTTTCACAACATAAAATGTAACTATTAGAGAAAGTAGTGTTAGAAATCTATAACTGGCTGGGCACAGTGGCTCACACCTGTCATCCCAGCACTTTGGAAGGCTGAATCGGGAGCATTGCCTGAGACCAGGAGTTGAAGACCAGTCTGAGCAACACAGTGAGACTCCTATCTCAAAAGAAAGAAGGAAAGAAAGAGAGAAAGAAAGAGAGAAAGAGAGAGAGAAAGAAAGAGAGAAAGAGAGAGAGAAACAAAGAGAGAAAAAGAGAGAGGGAAAGAGAGAGAGAGAGAAAGAAAGAGAGAAAGGGAGAAAGAAAGGGAGAAAGAGAGAGAAAGAAGGAAAGAAAGAAAGAGAAAGAGAGAAAGAGAAAGAGAGAGAAGGGGAAAAAAGGAAGAAAGGAAGGCAGGAAGGCAGGAAGGAAGGAAGGAAAAGAAGGGAAAGAAAGGAAAGAAAAGAAAGGAAAGAAAGGAAGGAAGATTAGCTGGGCATGGTGGCCTATAGTCCCAACTGCTTGAGAGGCTGAGGCGTAAGGATTGATTGAGCTCAAGAGTTCAAGACTTCAGTGAACTGTGATCACACCAGTGCATTCTAGCCTGGGAAACTGAGTGAGACCCTGTTTCAGAAAAAATAGAGAGAGACACGGTGAGGGAGGGAGGGAGGGAAGGAGGGAGGGAGAGAGAGAGAAAGAGAGAGAAAGAAAAAGAAAAAAGAGAAAGAAAAGAAAGAGAAAGGGAGAGAGAAAAAGCAAGCGATTATGATGGAGATGGAAGAGATGTCTATGAGTTGGAGCAATGGGGAAATCTCTGGAGGAACTGGGCTTGAGTGGATTTATGTAAGCAGTGAACAACGGGGTGAAGGACATAACACTGAATGGAACAATGAACAAAGATGGTGAGATGTCAAAATGCATGTAGTGTTTGAAGAGCAAAAGAGCTACAGATCTAGTAACAACCCTAGGGGTCATGTATTGCCTCTCTGAGTGGAAGTGTTACCTATCTCCTGAAACTGTGCTTCAGACACTATACATGCACCATATGGGAAGACAGCTTAATGACCCATCACTGTGCCCAGATAGGCTCACCCAGATGACAGCACACACGTGCACATCACACATACAGACAGCAAAGGCGGGTGAGCAAGGAAACAGCTGTCTGAGACTAATTAACCATCTATTCCAGATTATGCTGAAGCAAATGAAGTTATTTGTGTTACATTAGGTATCTCTCCAAACAAGCCCATCTTCCTGAGGGCTAGTACACTTTCTGAAAACCAGCAGCAAATCTGTTTTCAGTAGTTTCATATCATCTGGAATATCCTCCTATCCTCCTATTCACCTGTTAGAGCTTCTACTTCTTAAAAGATATTCTGTGTTCTCAGTTGCAATAGCTAAAGCAATCATCCTCACTTTCACCTTGGAATAATGACCACTGCCAAGAACACCCATCAACCTTCTCATCAATAAAACTCAGTTTGTCTGAAATGTTCCAAGAATTCAAACAAAGAAACATTTGCTTAGTTTCCACTTTCATGTGCCAGATGTTACGCTAGGGCTTCTAAATACAAACATTGATCATAATAATGATGCTAATAATAATAATAATAAACACATTTGCTTACATTTCAGTCACCACTGTTCTAAGTGTTTTACATATATTAACAATTTTAATTATTTTCAAATGATATAAACTCTGTCCCTCCTCTCACAAAGCTCACAGCACTGTATCTGATTGGAACTAAAATGGAGTGACTCAGGCAAGGCTCCATAGAAGAGGTCACGTTTACACTAGCTCTTGATAGATGAGAAAAATTTGCAGGCTGAAAGGGCGAGTGATAGGAACAGCTTTCAGGCAAGCAGAACAGCATATAATTAGCATGGAAGCCCAGAAAAATCATGGCACACAGGGAGTATTCAGTAGTTGAGCCCAGTTAGTGGACAGGAGAAGAAATGAAAACAGGAAATTCATAACACCATCAAAAAAATGAAAAGAGGAAATACATAAAACCAAGGAGGCTTTTACCAAACAGGGGCCAGGCGATGCAAAAGTCCATTTTTATTCTGTTCCAACTCAAATCTCCACAGCCCTGTCTGTGTAACTGAGAATGGATAGGTTTGTTTGTTTCTGTCTTTTGATGTGTGTGAGCTTTCCTTCACTTCCACACCCTCAGCACTGTTCAGTTTGAAGTACTTTGAGGAAAGGACATTGCATTTCTCCTCTCTCTTAACCGTGCAGTACCTCCCAGTGAGCAGTCAATGTCAGTTGACTGACTGGGTAATCATTGGCCCCAGGTTGTGGATGATTATCTGTGCTGCCTGACAAGGCCTAGCGTCCAGGGATGGTAATTACATTGGCATCAGTGGTGACTTCTGGTGTCGGAGATCCTGTTAGAAAGCGTTTTATTGATACTAATTCAGAAGACAGTTCTGTAGCACAGAGAAAACAGTGCACTTTAGAAGCTGTAATCAGAGCTTCCCATTTCAATAGCAGTCTTTGGAACTGAAGCCTAGATGCTAAAAATTAAGGCTTCTCTGCTTCCTATTACCCCACAACCAAAACAATGACAGCACTAAATAGCATCTTCTCTTGTGTCCTTGAGAGCACTCTTGGAAATGAGAATGAGGAAGGAGCTTAGCAAGTGAATGCCTGTGACTGCTTAGCTGTTTGATTGATAACCTCACCTTCTTCCAAAACAGGTGGTCTACATAGACACAGGAACAATGATACCAAGGACAATTTAAACAACTACACTGTAGCAAAGAGAGTAAAATTGACAGAAAGGAGCACACTTTTAAAAAATTGAAATAATATATAATTTTCAAGCATTGAAACAAATATACAAATAAAACTTTAATACAAACCATTTCCTGCATTATTCTCCCTGTTCCCAGCCCCACTCTCCAAAAGTAAATACTTTCAACGTTTCTGTGCTTAGTCCTTCTGGTGGTTATCTCCATATAATATGCAAATGCCCTTAATTTGGGCTTTATCAACTTTAGATATTATTACTGACATCCTGATGTGAGAGATGAGGATTTTACATCGTCAATACTATCATCTCTTCTCTCTCCTAATTCCTCTACCCACACTACAGTTACACACTGAATCTTACCCCACAAACTCAAGTGCTACAAAATACCATTTTGTGTGTGTGTGTTTCAAATCAACTTAGTTTTCACTCCATGGCAGAGCCAGTATGAAATTCCATTGCCATCTGGATTGGCTTCTCCTGTTGTCACCCCATAATACAGAGACCCTAGTGCTGCTAGGCACACAGGGAAATCTGTACTGTATGGTGGTCCCTGCTGAAGTCAACAGCATCCAAGTTTGCATTGGGACCTTAAAGTGTTTCTCTGCTTCCATGCCAACTCGTGGGGTGTGGGAAGCCGTATCAAGGATGAAAACCCCATACCTGGATCCTGAGAGGCAGGGCACCCGGGATAATGATGGTTACACCTATTTGCGCAGTTACTAGGAACATTAGAGTTATCCTAGAACTTACCTTTTTTAATCTTGTTTAATCTTTAATCTTGCTTAATCTTTCCTGTCATCTCTGATTACTTTTCCTTCATCTTGCATTTCCTATCTTTACTTTATCCTTAAGATTTTCATAGTCTCCATCATACTATCTGTTTTTCTGATCTACATTTTTCCTGGGACCCATCTCCTTAGTCTTCCTGTACGAGGCTGGACTTGTTCTCTGAGACTGCCACACATTCATCATTCTGGGACTCTCTTCATTGCAGTCCTCCATTGAATCCACTGTTTCTTGGATGCTTTCCTCCCTGTGTCATTTTTCATATTGCCAGAGCACACACTCAAATAACTGTTTATAAAAGAAACAGCTGAGAAATACATGAGAGATTAATTTCTAACCCTTTGTGAATGTAAAACTGCCCATATTCTGCCCCTGTGGTTGATTAATAGCGTGGCTTAGTATGTCATTCAAGGCTGGATGTATTTTTTTCTTTATTTGAGTATGGAAGACAATGCTTCCTTGTCTCTCAGTGTTTGATGTGTTTGATGAGGAGTCTAACGTTGTTTCTTTTATCGGTGACCTTTCTCCCTCTCTGGAAGTTTCGGGATCTTCTCTTTATCCTCAGTGTCCTGATGTGTCACTAAGATGTGACTGAGTGGGTGTCTTTTTCATCCTGTTCCACACTTGTTAGGCGCTTTAAATATAAAGGTACATTTTGGGAAATTCCCTTCTATTATTTCTTTGATCATTTCTATCTATCTCTTCGTTTCAGTTGCCTTTTTTGTGAAATCTTCCTAGCCAGGTGTTGGATTTCTTCCATCATTCCTCTGTGTCTTTTATCCTTGTGCCCACATTTACCACCTCTTTGTATTTTCATCTTACACTCTAGGAGATTGCTTTCGATGTTTAAATAGATTTTGTGAATTTTGGCAATAATATTTTCAATTTCTCAAGGCTCTTTTTCTGTATTCCTTTTTTGGCACCCTTTTCTTTTTCCTCTGATGTATTGTTTTGAACCTGTTAGAAACACCAGTTAGAGGTTAGTTATTTTGATATTGAGATTATTGGAATTGTCTTTTGAGATAGTTTTTCTGCTGTGCATTATTTCCCATTTGATCTTTGTCAGTCGTGCTAAAAGCTATCCTCTAATGACTGTAGTTTGTGACTTTCTGTTCATATTTCAGGAAGAGGCAATGGAAAAGCAAACTGGAAATTCTGTGTGCATTTGTTTTAAATTCCCAGGCTTCGTGTTGTGGTGAACAGAATGTCTCTATAATGATCAGGGTGCCCCAAACACCACTGTACTGGTTGCTCCAGCTTTCCCCACAAAGGCTTTTAAAAATGTATTTAGAGAGTAAGCCTTACTTCCTGAGAATGGAGGGTAAATGCCTGGGGTGTGTGTGTGTGTGTGTGTGTGTGTGTGTGTGTGTATGTGTGTGTGTGTGAGAGAGAGAGAGAGAGAGAAAGAGAAAGGGATAGAGACAGAGAGAAACAGAGAGAGATAGATTGGGGTAGGGGTATGTGTGTTACAGGCATGTGGGCAGCTGTTCAATATAAAGACCTTTAAATTCATCCTCCTTTTCTACCCACTTCTCTATCTCCTCCTCCATCCCATCTCCATTCTCTCAGACTGAAACTTCCAAGGTTCTGATGGGCAACTTGGGCTCTTTTTTTGATTCAGGGCCCTCTGCAGACACACCAGCCCAAAGCTACCTCTGCCCCACTGTATCATCTTTCCACACTCTTTCTGAGTTCTGGAAATTTATTGAAATCTCCCAGATCCATATGGCTTTTCTCCAGTTATCCTCATTATTGTGAGATCATGAATTCTTTTTCTAGCTTTTTTACTGGGATCTAAGAGGAGAAAAAAAGATAAACCAATGGGCTCAGCACACATCTTGAAATAGAAGTACAGTAACACGTTCCTTCTTTATTCATTAGATGATACCAAGTGAGGGAAAAAAAAAAAAAGTTGTCTATAAAAAGCAGTAGTAATATCATCAAGCCACAGTTCCAGATATTTCTTCCCTAGAGGGTAGCACAGTGGGATGATTAAGAAGGTAGATTCTGCCTAGATTCAAATTCCAGCCCTGACACTTACGAGGTATAGTATCTTAAGAAAATTACTTAATGTCTCTGTGCTTCGGTTTCCACATGTGGAAACTGTCACGGTAACAACTGCATGCTAATCCCATTGGGTTGAGGTGAGATTTATATGATCCCATTTATGTAAGGCACTTGGAACAACAAGTTCAGGCGCTAATTATTATCGTTGCTATTATTGTCCCTATTTCAGGACAAGGAGGCATGAAGTAGAGACTCTGCAGTAACTTGACATCTTCTAAGATTGCAGAGAGACAGCCTGGAGTAAATGGGGTTTTGGGTGTCTCTAGTTGGGCCACACCTTCTTAGCTTTTCTTGCCTTGGACTTCTGAAGGAAGTGATGACACAGACATTCAGTCAAAAAATATTCATGGACCATTATAAACATAATTGTGGGTTTAGAACATAATTTCTGCAGCAACCCCTTTCACTAAAGAGAGAGAAAAGAAATGAGAAGTTATGATGCCAACAATATTGTGGCTGTAAAGGAAAGAGAATGAGTCAACACCACAGGCTTCTTGAAAAGCACAGACGGGGAGGTTATTTGAAAGGAAAGGATGGTTCTTCTTATTTTTTATGAAAGGGTTAACACTAAATATTGCCATGGCACTATGTACTTCCGGACATATTCACATGATGCTGGCTGGGTGTGCTGGCTCACGCCTGTAATCCCAGCACTTTGGGAGGCCAAGGCAGGCAGATCACCTGAGGTCAGGAGTTTGAGACCAGCCTGACCAACATGGTGAAACCCTGTCTCTACTAAAAATATAAAAAATTAGCTGGATGTGGTGGCATGTTCCTGTAATCCCAGCTACTTGGGAGGCTGAGGCAGAAGAATTGCTTGAACCTGGGAGGCAGAGGTTGCAGTAAACAGAGATCGCACCACTGTACTCCAGCCTGGGAGACAGAGCAACATTCTGTCTCAAAAAGAAGAAAGAAAGAAAGAAAGAAGGAAAGAGAAAGGGAAAGGGAAGAAAGAGGGAAGGAAGGAAGGAAGGAAGAAGGAAGGAAGGAAGGAAGGAAGGAAGGAAGGAAGGAAGGAAGGAAGGAAGGAAGGAAGGAAGGAAGGAAGGAGAGAGAGAGGAAGGAAGGAAGGAAGGAAGGAAGGAAGGAAGGAAGGAAGGAAGGAAGGAAGGAAGGAAGGAAGGAGAGAGAGAGGAAGGAAGGAAGGAAGGAAGGAAGGAAGGAAGGAAGGAAGGAAGGAAGGAAGGGAAAAGAAAGGAAAGAAAGAAAAAAGAAAAAAAAACATGTTGCCATATACTTAAGAGATATGGAAAACTGAAATAAATACAAAAATCAAACATATGACCAGGCATAGTTTTCAATGAATTTTAAGTTTCCAGCTGCAAGACCCATTTGAAGTACTATTCCTCAACCTCAAACAATGGTTAAAAGAAAAATTGCTACCTTACCTACTATATGAGTGGCCACTTTATGTGCTTTATTTAAACTTGATCCTCACAACAACTTTTTGAGGTGGATATTGATAACACTATATTCATAGATGAGCAAAGAGAAAACTAAGGCTCAGAGAAGATAAGTAACACTTAGCTGATAAGTAAGGATAATGGGTAATTTACAAGCCCAGGTCTGTTAACATTACTTTTGTTTTCCATGTAAGTATGTTATTGTTAAACTCTCAAGCCCCCCTTTTTTTTAGCCACTATGCTTGTTGACTTTCACTACTCACCTTCACTATAGAGTCACCTATTCCCAGTTTTATCCTTAATGTAATCCCTCAGTCAACGACTGTATATAGGATTCTTCATTACTTTTTTTTTTTTTTTTTTTTTTTTTTTTTTAGGGACAGGGTCTTGCTATGTTGTCTAAGCTGGTCTCAAACTCCTGGGCTCAAGCAGTCCTCTCATCTCAGCCTCCCAAAGTTCTGGGATTACAGGTGTGAGCCACTTCACCCAGCCCGGGATTCTCTATTACTTTTTGTAACTCTTTCGTATTTCTTCCTCCTAGCTGATTTTTCTGATCAAAGTGATGCCCGTTTGCCGATGCACCTTCCTCTCGAGCCTCCTGGTCCTTTCTTCCCAGGGCTTCTCACCTGGCTTCTTTCTCCCCACCTTTCTACAGCCTCCAGAGAGGCCCACATTTCACCTCCTCCTCCCAGCCCCAACACGAGTTGCAGTTCAGCATTTTTGCTTCCCACCAACATTTTCTGTTGCCGTGGAAACCGTGAGGCGGTGCTGGAAGGAGGGGGAGTCTTGGAGGCAGTCACTGCTGGCCTGGGGGTGGGAAGGAGAAGGTAGGCAGCTGGGGGAGGGGAGGAGCAGAAGAGGAGAGGCTGGAAAACAGAGCATCAGACACCAACCAGAGACTGATGGAGAAAGGGACTTCTCAACTCCCTCCAAGGGATCAGGAGAGGCAGGGGGAGAGCAGCCCAGCACCCGGCTGGCTTAGCAGCTGCATCTTTCTGATGGCTGAACAGAAGGAGGCTGAGTAGGCGGCCCCCTGTGGTGACGGAGCCTGGTTCCCAGGCTGCTTGTAATCTGTCCTTAATTTGCCACAGAGGAAGTTAACTTTATGTAGCTAAGAAAAAGGAAGGCTCAGGGGAGCCATCATCACAGAAAATAAATATGTTCCCATTATAAATGAAGTTACAGGATAATTTACAGTCTCAGAAGATGAGGAGATAGGAGGAGACAGGGAGAAATGGCCTGTATCTAATGAAAAGTTTTAAGCTAAAAATTAGGAAAAATAGCTTTACAAGAACGGTTGTTCTGCATAAACAACTGAGACAAAGAAGACAGAGCGTTTTCACTGGCAGATAATTTAGTCGATGCCTCCCAGACACTTACTATTTGTGCTTGGCCAAAGTCCTGGGACCCTCAGACTTTGTCATGAAATTTGAAGAGTGAAGCTTCAGCATATATTG
Source organism: Rhinopithecus roxellana (assembly GCF_007565055.1). Taxonomy (NCBI): domain Eukaryota; kingdom Metazoa; phylum Chordata; class Mammalia; order Primates; family Cercopithecidae; genus Rhinopithecus; species Rhinopithecus roxellana. The sequence continues at coordinate 21,342,206 of NC_044558.1, read as the reverse complement.
CGCAATCAGTTTTGTGCCAAGGGGAAGACATGACTAAGGACTGGAATCAAACAGGAAGAACTGAAAGTGAAAATTTCTCTTAATAAGCATTAAGTAAGTTAAGAAAGCAAAACTAAAGAGAATCATGAAATCTTGTGCAAGATAATAACTCATTGCTTAAACCAAGTGTTTGTTGGGTGTTCATTGTGTGCCAGGGACTCTCCTGGCCCTTGGAGGCTGGGAGAGCAGGTGGAGAGGCAGGAGGAAGAATAAAGCAAAGATGAGTAAGCAACAAACGGCCACTGGTTTTCTGGAGCTACAGACCAAGTGGAAGAGAGATTCACTAACAAATCATAACAAGGCAATATAGTTAGAAATTTCTAGCACAGATGTGTTTCAGATGCTGTGGAGTGTCATAAAAGTCTTGTTTAACTGTGGGAATCAGGGATGATGTCACAGAACTGGTCTTTGAACCAATCCTTAAAGGATGAGTTGAAGGGATCAACAGGTACAGAAGCCCCAGAAGAATATCTGGGCAGAGGAAACAGTATGTGCCGAGGCGCATGAAGAACAATAGTGCAGAGTACGTTGAGAAGACAAAGGGGTGTTACTGGAGTTCAGTGTTTGTATGTCAGGAATGGGAGAAAGAAGCAAGAAGCAAGGTTAGAAAGATAAATTAGGACCAGCACCTCAAATGCCATCCTATGAGGTTTGAACTTAATCCTGTACAAAATGTGGGGAGTAGCACACTGGCATGTCAGGATTTGTGTATTAATACTCTGACTTTGATGGCACTATAGAGGATGAGTAGAAATGGAAGGAGGACTACAGGAAGAGGAGCTTATTAGCTGATGTGGCTATAGTGATGGACAGAGAGGAGTCCGGGATATTGCAGCAGAAAAAGGAGTAAAACATAGTAATCCTTGACTTCAGGAGTGAGAGAAAGGGAGGAATCAAGGATGGCTGAGGGAGGCTTATAAGGATGAATTCAGCCTAAGCAAGTAAAAATTCCTTTTACAAAAATATACATGATGCCACCTAATCTGGATTCACATGCTATTTCTTCAAGAGCTGCAGAAGAAAAAAATCAATTAAATTTTACTCTCCCAGCTTCCCGACCAAATGGTTCCTAAATATAAGACTCATCTTTCATGTTTCACAAAACAAAATCATATGTTAAGAAATAAAAGTGGAAGAAATTGCTAAAGATTACTTTTAAGTTATTAAGCAAATGGCAACCATCAGTATACCTTGATGTGCCATTTAAACACATTGTACCATGGTAAATGGCAGAGATCATAAAAGAGCATTGGTGAAACTAGACCACAAACTGCTAAAATTGATATAACTATACAGAGGACAAAAAAAAGATTATTATGTTCCTCTTAAAATTGACCATAACTAAAATTTTAAATAAGAGACCAACCTATTACTCATGATTTACTCAAATAATAAATAAATACAGGAAGAAATACCGGATAAGCACTCATCCCATTCTTGTGCACTGATAAGTTTAAAATGTTTTAAACTAATCATTTTTTTGACACAGTCATCACTTAAAATCCCAATGTTATGCGGAACATCTTTTCAAATGTTGAAGAGATGAATGAATGGTCATAGATAGTCTTAAATGGAAAGATCAATACCGTTTTGATAGCTTCTTCCCCTATTGACCCAGGCAGTATTACCTTGTTTATCTCCATATCCAAGTTATAAAGACTTCAAATTTTTAACCCAGTTTTTCAGTCTCTGTCTGGACTGACAGCAAGGTGGAGGATCTCTGCTCCCCATTTTCATTCTGAATTTGAGCACACCCTCAACTTACCACAAATGAGATTACTCTCTACCTCAAGACTGAGCCTTGGCCCACACTCTTAAGATCAAACCAAACCCAAAGTGGCATGTATTTAAATTCTAACTCACCTTTTGTGACTGCGCCTCAAATAATTATTGCTGCTGATCTGGTCTTGTGGTGCTGCCTCACTTCTGGTAATTCTGACAGGCCCTGTCTCATTCCTGAGCCTCCGTCTTGCCCCACCCTCCATGCTACATGTCACATTTCTTTTCATCAAAGGTTTTAGCCAATGGTTTGCTTTGGGCTGAATAACTGAGACCTGCTATGCATTGACAGATGTATACCCTTCTGTCTGGAACCCTGAGTGATGCCTGACCCAGAATCCTCTATGCCTTGTGGGAAGGGAACACAATCCACAGGCATACATTTGAGTGATTCTTTATCTTAGGCTACCAGTTGGAACTATCTACTTTATGCTCTGCCATTACTGAATGCTAATTGGACACCATGCTTTACCCTCTGACTGGTAAAGATAGGACCTCCTATATCTGCTACTGCAACTCAATTTGTTCCTTGGTTCTTGTTTCATCCCAGTAGAAGGTAGGCCCCTTTCCTGGTCCTGAAACGGCCCCACCTGCTCCATCCTCCTGCATGCAGAATTGGATATAGGCCATTCCACTCTTAACCATCCTCCAAGCTTCCAGTGAAAGAGTGGTTCTGTTCTCTGGGATGTTCTGTCTTTTGGCTTTCTCCATAAACTCAAATTCAGTTTCTACAGACTTTCTGCTTTCTACAGACTTTCTGCCACAGAATTCCACTTCTCCTAGGCCTCAGAACTTTTCTTGTTTTCTTGGATCTCATCTCTATATTCTCTCTCCTTTCTACCACAAACAGTGGCAGGATTGGATTACTTCTACTCAACAGACTGGAAAATTTCTCATAATGCTATAGCACAGGCTGGTGCTGAGTATCTGAGAACCAGGTCAGAAACATCAAGTGTTGAGGATTTATTTCAACCAATTTGATAGGAACATACAGACAAACAGGCAAGTTTCTGTTTATTGACTGGAATCCCTGGAGCCATTCAAACAGGTTCAAATTAGCCATTAGTGTGGCTAAGGGCTCCCCCTCAATTCTGTGTGTGGCACACACAGCATTCTAATAGGAAATAATGAGCTCTTAGATGAAGGCGTCCTTCCGTACTGCCTGATAGTCTGACTCAGAATCAGGCAACTCATTCATGGTCCGTGTCCTAATTTCATCAACCATGCAGCTGAGACAGGACACTAGCAATACTGTCTCTTCATATGGCAGGTCACAATGTTATTTATAGAAGGTCAGAGTTTGAATTAGGCTTTTTCAGAATCCATTACAGTATGCAGCTACTGTGTAGTTTTTAACCAGTTTTCATCTATAAAATAAATACTTAACAATACTTTCAAGAAAGTATGTGCTGCACTTAGAATTGAGATGAAGCCGTTAGCCACACTGAGGGCTAAACTGAATCTGTTTGAATGACTCCAGGGATTCTAGTCAATAAACTTTCTGGAAACTATTATAAGCATTTATTTTATAGATGAAGAAGAAATTGATTCAAAGAAGTTAAACAACTTGCCCAAGGTCATTCAATCAACTGGTTTAAGAACTTAGGATTTTCTGTGTAGGTGATGTTCGTTTTTAGTTTTCAATTTCTGGTTTGCACATTGTGTCTTTTATAACAGACTTTATGTATCTTTTCAAAATAAATTGTGTTCATCCTTGTCTCAGAGTAAAAGATTTCCATTTTATTAAACAAAGTCTAATTTGTGGAGGCAAATGGCAGATGTGATCAAAACAGAAAGTCTCCCCAAGCATTTGCTGTTTGAAGTACAGCACAGAGTTGGAGACCTTGAAGATACCCAAACACCCATGTGAGGGATTGTCAAGTCTAAAAAATGTCTAGAGACAAAGAAAACAGGCTGAGTTTTCCCAAAACTACATGGCCCTTTGTGCAGCCAAGTTTCTAAGGCACTCCTTATAGATTTGGTATTGCCAGTGATTTCCTTCACAGAGGAAAACAGTTCCATACTGGAGGCAACCGTTTCAGGGTGATGTGTTGTGTTTAAAGGGAACACCACACTTATTTGTAAGTTTTCATTGGATACAGCATTATGTACCTTTTGCTTTTTTGATTCTAAAGTTTTTTTTCTCACTAGAAATTCATAGCTGTTTTCTCTATGTGAATGCTGATAAATGATGACAGTCTGTTTAGATCATTGTTACCATCTCAGAATCTGGAAGCATCATTCCTGTCAGGCTTTAAAAAATGTGATTGGGCAGATGAGAGAAGTACCTGAGAAAGGGATGTGGTTAAACAGAGAACCACTCTGAGAGTTCGATTGCCTTTACCACCTCGGCAAGCATCTCCAGGGCAGGTCTTCTCCTACATGAAACTTTCCCCACCATATTCAATCTCCCGAACTCAACATGATATTTCATAGGCAAATTATTCAGTCTTCTGAGGTGGGAGTTTGCCTGTGGGCTTGCTGAGGATGCCTTGGAGGATTGATATTTTTTCAGCAGAAAGTTGCAATTCCGCTTCCCAAGAAATAACCTCTTTTTACAGCACATGTCAAATATGTGGATTCTAAGTTCTAATCATCTCTCAAGGTTAGTTTTTTTAAATTCAAGGTTTCCATCATGACTCAAATCTTAGCTGAATATTCTATTTTTTCCAAAATGTTAATTGATTGGTTACCAGCATACATTTGGTACCACCATCCACTAGCCCTGTTAACATTTTGCTTGGACCAAAAATCGGTAGACTCTTAATCGGTAAGAAGGGAATATGGAGATCATGTAGAACAACTTCTTTGTTTTTAGAAATAAGGAAATCAAGGCACAGATCATTTATATTTTCTAAAAGTCTCACAGCAATTCCAAAACTCCTCTTGGAAATAAGTAGGGTGCAAAGAAAATTAAAAAATAAATGTAGAACTGGCATAGAAGAATACAGGCCTCCTGAAACTTGGTTCTGTGTCTTTTCCCTTCCCCTGCTTTGTGGCAGGATAGGAGGATGCAAACAAAGTCATGAGATAAAACATGGCATATCTTCCTCAGTGATTCAGAGCAGGGTAAGGTGGGGGGAGGGGGAAACTATTATTTCCATATAAAAGAAATGGATATTTTACGGAATTGCACATAAAATTTGCTAAACTGTTAAACTGAAACACTAGACTTAAAAGGAACTGTATGTTTGCAACCTGAAACTTCAAGTTACACCCTCGACTACCCTACCCCCTTTCTTCCTCTGCCATCCAGGGAAGCTCATTCTCATCCCTCTGATAGTGGGAGCATTTGAGTGGGAAAAATTGAAAAGCACCGTATGACACTGTGAAACTTCCTGCTTAGAGGAGTTAACCTAAAAGCAGATACCTAAACTAACCATGTTCGCTTCTCCCAAAACTCCAGAAACTATTCATAATGTTTTTATTAAGCCCATAAAGTCTGGAACCATGTGAATGACAACCATATGTTCCAATTAATTTTCATTGAATTTCTCAAACCATTCTATGGAAAAACAAATACATTATACCAAGAAATCTGTGTTTTGGGAGTTTGTTTTGTTTTCTTAAGTCTCTTAGGTAGTATCAAAAAGTATTCTAGAATTATATTATTAGTCTTTCCTGTCTTTTATTTTTTTGAGTGCTTGTGACATTCTATAGAGATCAGGTCTATTTTTTTTTCTTTTTATACACAGTAATATCTGGCTCCTTTCAAATATTTTTGAGCGTATCATACACTTATCAGACTTTAATTTTTTTTTTTTTTAAGAAAAGGGTGCAGATTCTTCTTCTTACCCACCCATGCTACCTGTTAGGAATCTGTTTATCAGCAACTTCACCTCCAGGATAAAACTAAATATGGGAAATCTAGGAGTTATCCTTGAGCCTCCCTCTTCTTTACCTTACTTCAAGTCAACCAGTCACCAGAATTGCTGATTTACCTAGCACACAGTTCTCAAATCTGTCACCTCGACTTTATCTGCGCAGCCACAGCACCAATTCATGCCCAGAACTCTTGCCTGAATCAGTCTCATTAGTAGTACAGCCCAAAACATGTCAATGCATGATGGAAATGAAGGTCTTGAATCTCGGCTTCTAATGACATGGCAGCCCAAGAATCAGCATGCTGTAATGAAAAGAGCCCAGAAAAGAGCCCTGGGTACATTTCTCTGACATTATCATCACTACATTGAATGTGAATTATTAATTAGAGAAAATGCTTATTCTCCCTCTCAAAGAAATGACTTCTTTGATAATGGGAACCATGTTTTATTCATTTCTGTGTTCCCAGTACTTAGCTGTGTATTTGGCACATGGTAGATGTTTGCTTAACTTTTTGGAATGAATGAATGAAATTTCCCACATTTAAACTATGTGGCCCCTCTTGCCTACTCAAAGGCTTCACTACCTCTGCTCTCACCCACATCATCAATTTTCCCCTCTCTGTTGATTATCCTCATCAGCATGCAAACATGTCACAATAAGTCCTCATTTGAATTTTTAAAATTCTGTTTACCCTACATTACCCCCAGTTACTGTCCAATTTTTCGGCTCCCTTTATAGCAAAACCTCTTAAAAGATCTTGTAATCACCGTCTTCCGCTCTATTCTCCCTTTAACAGGAAATGTTTTCTCTTTTCCACCCTACCAAAAGTGATCTAACCACAGTCATCAATGACTTCCCCATTGCCGAATTTGTCAATTCTCAGACCTCATTTTATATGACCTATCATCAGCATTTGACCTAACTGATAAATTCCTTCATACTGAATTAATTTTCTTCCAATACCCCCATTATCTCTTGGTTCTTCCACCTTGTGGATCATTCCTCCTCATTCTCTCCTTTTGGATGCTTCTCCCCAATCTTTCCCAAGTCTAACATTGTATTACCCAAAGGCTCAGTTCTTTGTATTCTATTCTCTGTCATTTTTACTTCCTAGGCGTCCTTATTCAGACTCATGGCTTACATTACATCTATAAACTGATGACTCTCACAGTTGTATCTTTAGCCCAGACATCTCTCCTGAACTCTGAAATCTATAAAGATATTTTATTATGTACATTTAGTTGCCTAGATGAAAGTATCCACTTAGATGTCTCACAGAATCTCAACATTAAGGTGTCCACAACTCCATTCTCCCTTATACACATACACACACAGAGAGAGAGAGAGAGACATGCACACAAATATGTTTGTGCATCTTTTATTTTTCAGTCTTCCCCAGGGCGGAAATGCTATCTTCATTTTTCTAGTGCTCAAGAGAAAAACCTTGGAGTCATCTTTGAATTCAGTCTCTTGTACTTCACATTTATTTCGTCAGCAAATCCCACTGGCTCTACCTCTAAAAACATCCAGAGTCTGATTATTTCTTAAACCCTTGGCACCTGCTCTAAGCTGTCATCACCTCTCCTCTGTTTAATTGTGGTAACCTCCTAACTGATCCCCTTTCCTTCTTGAGCCCCTACAGTCTCTGGAGCCAAAGCAATTTTTCCTAAAGTAGACATCAGATTATATTACCCCTTTACTCAGAACTCTGCATTGGTTTCCCATCTTACTCAGAATAAAATCTAAAATCCCTTACAGTGGTTTCCAAGACCCTGCATGGACAGATCATCTCTTCCTGTCTGATTTCATCACCTTCTGTTCTTCCCTTGAGCACTCCACTCCAATTGTGATGGTTAAAACTGAGTGTCAACTTCACTGGGTTGAAGGATGCAATGTATTGTTCCTGGGTGTGTCTGTGAGGGTGTTGCCAAAGGAGATTAACATCTGAGTCAGTGGGTTGGGAGAGGCAGACCCACCCTCAATCTGGGTGGGTATCATCTAATCAACTGCCAGTATGACTAGGATAAAAGCAGGCAGGAGAATGTGAAAGGATTAAACTGGCTGAGTCTTCTGGCCTCCATCTTTCTCCTGTACTGGATGCTTCCTGCCCTCATATATCAGACTCCAGACTCTTCGGCTTTTGGACTCTTGCACTTACACCAGTGATTTGCCAGGGGGCTCTCGGGCCTTAGGCCACAGACTGAAGGCTGCACTATCGGCATTCCTACTTTTGAGGTTTGGGGACTTGGACTGGTTTCCTGGCTCCTTAGCTTGCAGGTGGCCTATTGTGGGACTTCAGCTTGTGATACTGTGAGTCAATACTCCTTAATAAAGTCCCCTTCATATATTCATCTATCCACTTAGTTCTGTCCCTTTAGAGAACCCTGACTAATACCCCAGTCATACAGGTCTCCTGGCTGGTCCTGATCCGGCCAAGCACACTCTCACCTCAGAGCTTATGCCCTGCTAACCTTCTGTTTAAAACATTCTTCCATGACTCATCTACAGCTTTTCTTATTCAATTCATCGAAATCTCTGTTGTAATGTCACCATATCAAGAGGCGCTTTCTCCTCACCCTAACACAGTACCTGTCCTCTTTCCCTGCTTTGTCTTCATTGTACTCACTCTACATATATTTCTACATGTATATTAATTTGTTGCTTAGTCAGCATCTCTCTCCCTCCCAGCCCCTCACACCAGACTATGGTCATCACTAAAACTGGCGTCTTAATTATTTTTGGTTTTTTGTTGTTGTTTTGTTGGTTTTTTTGTTGTTGTTTTGTTTATATATATGTTATATATATATACTTTGTTAAATTTTACTGATTTATTTCTAGCTCCTAGAACAGAACCTGGCATATGGCAGACATTCAATAAATATTTTTAAATGAATGAGTGAATGAACAATTTGCCTTGGCAAAGGGCACATGGATAGAATTTTCTTGCTAATGCATACTTTTGAACCCTCTACCTTGGCTTTACTAATACCATGCTTTAAATAATTGAGCTAATGAGCCCAGACAAGATGATGATATTTCTTATTAAAAGATGTAAGAATGCCGAGTGCCAAGGCTGCTGAGAGGACTGCTGGTTGTTATAGCAACTCTGAAAGCCAGGCAAGTTGGCTGCCAGCATGCGTTTATGAAAACATGTTTATGGAGCTTCCTAAACATTTTTCTGAATTGATTAGACATGTATTTTGTTTGTTGTCTCATATTAGGAGTTATTTACCTTGCATACACAGTAAGTTAAGGCACCCTGCAACATACCCTAGATGGGGATTGTATTAGTTACTTGAAACACCTACATCTCTGCATCATCCAAGTAAAAGCTGAGTGGCAGTTAAGAGAAAACCTGCTGATTAGAAATGTTTGAAGATTCATGTGAAAAATCAGAAAATGGCTTTTGATAGAGTTGCAATTAAGCAAATCAAATAGCCCTAATAAAATCTTGGTTTTTGTTTCTTAAGGAAATTTCTCCCATTCACTCTAGATTGATTTTCTTTTCCAAAGTCATCTATTAAACATACTCTTAATTAATATTTTTAGTGATCTTAACTATGGGAGGGCAGTCACATTTATCTATTAAGTCATCTATAAATTCAAGTGTATGATTTTTCCATATGTTATTTTATTAACATTTTCACAAAATTATCCCCATTTTGCCTAAGGCTTAAGGAGACTAATTTTCTCAGGGTCACCAAGTGATAGAAATGGCACTCAAACCCTCATCTGTCTGCCTCCAAAGAGTGTATTTCCAGTGTTTCACACAATTTTTAAAATAATACTTCAGGAATTATCCCACTTGCCTACAGAATCCAGAGTGCTTTTGCTAGGACATTCCTAAAACCTTACCAACTCTTCACTGAGTCTGAGGATGATTTTAAGAACTCCAAGGTCAGAGACACTGTCCCCAACACCCATATCAGCTCAGCAGTGACTTTCAAGAAGCAAACCACAAAGGAAAACAGTTACCTTTGGGCTTTGTGGTTCATTGAGTTAAATTCAGTTCATTTGTCAGCATCTCCATAAAGGGAACAAAAGGATAATTCTTTTCATTCACTTCTTGATGGCCCTTAGCAACACTCAGCGAGCAGCCACTGTTCATCCCGTGGCTATGGTTATTATTAACTTTCCTCTCCACTGCCAGGATACATCGCAACACATCCTACTGATCCTGCTTCCACAAAGTTCTCAACAAATAAACTGGGTCAGGCCATACGCCACATTTTTTTCTCTTGACATCTTGCCTTCCTCTTTTTTCACTTTTATGTATGAAATGCAAGACCTTTAATGCAGAAATAAATACTCAAAAGTGTTTGAGTGTACATCAAACCTCAAGTACCTTAAGTAACATCATTTCCTTTAATGCTGTTTCCCTATAATGTTGATAAGAAATGTTGATACCAAATTTATTTAGTATATTTACTAAATAAATATACTAAATACACACACACACACACACACACACACACACACACAATGTTAAAACAGTTCTTCAGGCCTTCATTACCTCTAATTCTAAATCATCACATTAACATTCCAACTCAACTCTTCAGCCTCTGTCTTTTCTCTCTAATGTCCATCCTACACACTACCCTGGATTTACCTTATAAGCATAGCTATAATCCTACTAGTCCCCAAATTAAAACCTCTAACTATAACTCAATACATATAACAAAAAATAACTCTAAATTTTTGAGGCTGGCATATAGGGTCATTCTCATTGGATAGACCCAACTGACTTTTAATTTGTCTCCTATCAGATCCCTTTAAATCTCAAATTAGGTTAGTCAACATTCTCTTAATATGCAATATGCTTTATTAGCCCTGTACTTTTTCTAAGTCTCTCTTTTCTTCTCCCCTCATGCAATGTCCAGGAGCAATGAGTTCCATTCCTGGGACTTTAACTATCACCAATGCCCAGATACTTTCAAAACCTCTAAGTTCTCTGTCCTTAACATCAGGCCCATTTTTCCATGTGGATGCCCCACAAGGACCTCAAATCCACTGCTCTTCCCAAATCTGCTGCTTTTCCTGCAGTTCCCATGTCAGTAAATGGCATCACTATTTTTTCAGTCATTTAAGCCAGAAATTTGAATGTCAGCGTTGTCTCCATCTTCTCCTTATGGCATTTTAACACCCAGCTTTGTACTGTTTGTGACTTGATAATGTTTCTTTTCATCTCAATAAGAATTTAAGTGAGGTCAAGAAATGTATCATATTTATCATTGAATGTCTGGTTTCTAAACCAATGCCTTGCATATAACAAGTTCTTAACATTTTTCTGCCCAAAGAAACAATAAATTCATTGCTTATGTATTGATTATGTTAACAGACATTTTTAATTATTGGTGGATTCAAATGTGCAAATGAATGAGATCAAACAAGAAAAGAAACAGTGAAATAATGGCATGTGTAGTTCTATAGAGCAAGTCCTCAAGTTACAGCATTTCCTGTAATGCTGTTTCCTTATGAGGTTGGTAAGAAAAAAAATTGACTCCCAGCCAGGGCCACTGTCTGCGTGGAGTTTGCCTGTTCTCCCCATGACTGCATGGGTTTTCTCCAGGTACTCCGCTTTCCTCCCACATCCCAAGGATGTGCTAAGGCTAGGTGAATTGGCAAGTCTACATGGTCCCAGGCTGGGTGAGTGCGAATGTGGGTGTGAGCAGGCCCTGCGATGGGAGGGTGTCCCGTCCGGGGTGCGTTCCCACCTGGTGCCCTGAGTTGCCGGAACAGGCGACCTTGAACTTGAATAATTGGGTAAATCATCATCTTCCTTTGTATTAATCTTTCTTAAATGTATGTATAGCTCACATTTATTTTGATGTTTAATATTAGAAGTGTTTGCTTCTTTATTTAGAAGTTTGATGATTACTTTTTATGACTAGAAGTATACCATAGGAACTGAACTCTTGTTTATATTGATTTGACTGTGGTCAAATTGGTTTCTTTATACATAGTTTCAAATAAAGTTGCAATCTCCAAGAACTTATCCATGACACTGAGGACTTGCTGAATTTAAGAAAAGCTATTGAGAGAAAAACAAGGCATTCAAGTCAGACCTTGACTCACTGCACCTGTGTGTCAATTTCAACTTGTAAGTAGGTAGGGCTGACAATGGAAGGGATTCTGCAAAAATGTCAGCAGGTGATGCTTCACATGGAAGGATGCTTTAATAGCTCTACTCTTACCAGCAGCAGCCCCCACAGAACAAAGAAATCAAGAATTTGGGAGGCTTATGGAGGAATGAACCAAAGTTCAGCAATATATTAGTATATTAGTTCAATGGTTGGATGCTTAATTTAGTTTCCCATGGCTGCTGTAACAAGTTACCATGAACTTGCTGACTTAAAACAACATTTTTTTCTCTCCACGTTTTTGGAGACCAGGAGTTCAAAATAAGTATCACTTGGGCAAAATCAAGGTGCAGCAGGGCCTCATTCCCTCCAGAAGCTCTAGAGTGTAATATGTCCCTTACCTCTTCTAGCTTCTGGTGGCTGCCAGCATACCTTGATTTGTGTCCACATCACTCCAAGTCTCTGCCTCTGTGGTCACAATGCCTCCTCCTCTTTTGTCTGTCAAAGCGCCCTTTGCATCTACTTTATGAGATACATGTGTTTGTATTTAGGGCCCATCCAGATAATCCATGGTAATCTCCCCATCTCAGGATCCTTAACTTAATCACAACTGCACAGATCCTGTCTCCTAATAAGGCATAATTTACAGGTTCCAGGGATTAAGATCTGATACCTTTGGGGGCTCTTATTCACCCTACTAAAGCAGAAGTTCTGCCTGAGTGCTGGTGTGAAGCAAACTCAGTGCATGTTGGTTGCTGTTATTGTTTTGCTGCTAATGTTGTTACCCCGAGACCAAAAACTGATCCAATACTTCGGAACATACATAAGAGAAGCTCAGGAAATTCGTTACTCCTGCCAGCCCTTGAGTCCTAATAGAAGATCAGTGAATTTCAAATCAAATATTTGTCAAAAATGTTTGATCTTGTATTGTTAAAGTTGCCTGCAGTCATTTTTGACTGCTCATTCATTTTCTTCTATCCTTTCTTTGTGTATATGTGCAGTTACTTTTGATAGTGAGCTAGAAATATGCAGAGTACTTAATTTGAGCATATGAATAGAAGCTTATCTGCAGTCTGGTGGGTGGGTGGGCTCACAGCATTGCAGCACATAATATTATATTTTAATTTGGTAAATGGAATATTAACTTCATTCCCAAAACCTCCTTATGAAAGTGAAAAGATTTGAGTTAGCTACTGGATTTAGAACACCAGGCGCTGTACAGTCACTCTTTCAGGAAAGGGTGCTATATAAAGCTGCATAATAAAAGATTATACTGCATTAAAATATTCTCATGTGCAGTGTAACCAATTCCATTCCTTTCTGAGATATGCCAATGTACAGAAAAAAATTTTTAAACTTTTTAGCGTTATTAAGTCATTTATATTATTGCTTCCTTTGTGGACAAGATAATATAATTTTTATAATTCAAACCCAATTTATTATATGGCACATTTGTATTTTCCCAACAACCACTAGATCGATATTTTGTAATAAGAATAGATATTTCCACGTTTAACTCTTTCTATGATTTAGTGTTTTTGCATTTAGTCCCAGCATCCATCCACATCTTTTGTATTTAAATAAATGATAAAGGGGATATCACCACTGATCCCACAGAAATACAAGCTACCATCAGATAATACTCTAAACACCTCTATGCATATAAACTAGAAAATCTAGAAGAAATGGATAAATTCCTAGACACATACACCCTCCCAAGACTAAACCAGGAAGAAGTCAAATCCCTAAATAGACCAATAACAAGTTCTGAAATTGAGGCAATAATTAGTAGCCTACCAACCAACACAAGCCCAGGACCAGACAGATTCACAGCCGAATTCTACCAGATGTACAAAGAGAAGCTGGTACCATTCCTTCTGAAACTATTCCAAACAGTAGAAAAAGAGGGACTCCTCCCTAACTCATTTTATAAGGCCAGCATCATCCTGATACCAAAATCTGGCAGAGACCCAACAAGAAAAGAAAATTTCAGGCCAATATCCCTGACGAACATCGATGCTAAAATCTTCAATAAAATACTGACAAACCAAATCCAGCAGCACATCAAAAAGCTTATCCACCACGATCAAATTGGCTTCATCCCTGGGATGCAAGGCTGGTTCAACATATGCAAATCAATAAACGTAGTCCATCACATAAACAGAACCAATGACAAAAACCACATGATTATCTCAGTAGATGCAGAAAAGGCCTTTGAAAAAATTCAACACACCTTCATATTAAAAACCCTCAATAAATTGGGTATTGATGGGGCATATCTCAAAATAATAAGAGCTATTTATGACAAACCCACAGCAAATATCATACTGAATGGGCAAAAGCCGGAAGCATTTCCTTTGCAAACCAGCACAAGACAAGGATGCCCTCTCTCACCACTCCTATTCAGCAGAGTTGTGGAAGTTCTGGCCATGGCAATCAGGCAAGAAAAAGAAATAAAGGGTATTCAGTTAGGAAAAGAGGAAGTCAAATTGTCTCTATTTGAAGATGACATAATTGTATATTTAGAAAACTCCATCATCTGAGCCCAAAATCTCCTTAAGCTGATAAGCAACTTCAGCAAAGTCCCAGGATACAAAATCAATGTGCAAAAATCACAAGCATTCCTATACACCAATAACAGACAAACAGAAAGCCAAATCATGAATGAACTGCCATTCACAATTGCTACGAAGAAAATAAAATACCTAGGAATATAAGTTACAAGGGATGTGAAGGACCTCTTCAAGGAGAGCTACAGACTACTGTTCAAGGAAATCAGAGACTACACAAACAAATGGAAAAACATTCCGTGTTCATGGACAGGAAGAATCAATATAGTGAAAATGATTATCCTACCCAAAGTAATTTATAGGTTTAGTGCTATCTCCATCAAGCTACTACTGACTTTCTTCACAGAATTAGAAAAAAACTACTTTAAAGTTCATATGGAACCAAAAAAGAGCCCATATAGCCAAGACACTCCTAAGCAAAAATCTTTTTTATTTAAATGTTTATTTTTAAAAATCCACTGTGTAGAAGCAACAAAGATAGGCAGAAAGATAATGAAAAATACAGGTCCTAACCCAAGAAGGTCAAAATATCGTGGGTGAAACATTTATGTAACAGTAATAGTCACTAAATTTTGCTGATTAGTTACTCCATGCCAGGCACTAGATGCCTTATGTGTACTAGTTAATAAAATGATCACCACAATCCTATAATGTAAATGCTGTTATCATCCAGGTGTTTTCAGATGGTGAGTGAGGCTTAGAGAAACTCAGTGACTGGCCCTAATTAGTAGATACAGATATTCTGAATCTATCCTGAGCCAACACTGTGAAGCAGCTATAGTGTCCCCGGTATAGAAGACCCAAACAAGGTAGCACCAATGAGGAAGCAATTGATTTTCCTTCTCAGACCAGGGAATAGCCAAAGAAGTTCTTAGGTTTTGTCTTTAAGGGTAGCAACATTTAGGAGTGCTTGCTGTGAGTCAGATATTATTCTAGCACTTTACGCACATAAAATTCACTCAATCCTTGCAGCAATCCTACACAATGGAAACTATTGGTATCCCTAGTTTAATGATGAGGAAATTGAAGGACAGAGAGATTAAGTAATCTATCCAAGACCACACAGCTAGAAAACAGTAGAGCCAGGATTCCACAGGCAATCTAGCTTAAGAGCATCACTTTTTTTTTTTTTTTTTTTTTTTTTGAGATGGAGTTTCACTCTTGTTGATCAGGCTGGAGTTCAATGGTGCAATCTCGGCTCACTGCAACCTCTGCCTCCTGGGGTCAAGTGATTCTCGTGCCTCAGCCTCCAAAGTATCTGGGATTATAGTCATGTGACACCACACCTGGCTAATTTTGTATTTTTTAAGTAGAGACAGGGTTTCACCATGTTAGTCAGGCTGGTATCAAACTCCTCACCTCACGTGATCCACCCACCTCAGCCTCCCAAAGTGCTGGGATTACAGATGTGAGCCACTGCACCCAGCCAAGAACATCATTTCTTTTTAACTTTTATTTTAGGTTGTGGGATACATACGCAGGTTTGTTATACAGGTAAACTAGCGTCACGAGGGTTTGTTGTACAGATTATTTTGTCACCCACGTACTAAGCCTAGTACCCAACAGTTATTTTTTCTGCTCCTCTCCCTCCTCCCAACCATCACCCTCAAGGAGGCCCAAGTGTCTGTTATTCTCTTTTTTGTATTCATGAGTTCTCATAATTTAGCTCCCACTTACAAATGAGAACATGCAGTATTTGTTTTTCTGTTCCTGCATTAGTTTGCTAAGGATAATGGCCTCAAGCTCCATTATGTTCCCACAAAAGACATGATCTTCTTCTTTTTTGTGGCTGCATGGTATTCCATGGTGTAAATGGACCACATTTTCTTTATTCCATCTGTCATCGATGGGCATTTAAGTTGATTCTATGTTTTTGCTATTGTGAATTCTGCTGCAATAAACATCGCGTGTATGTGTCTTTATGTGGAGGATGATTTATATTCCTCTGGGTATATACCCAGTAATAGGATTGCTGAGTCAAATGGTAGTTCTGCTTTTAGCTCTTTAAGGAATTACCATACTGCTTTTCACTGTGGTTGAACAAATTTACGATCCCACCAACAGTGTATAAGTGCTGCCTTTTCTCTGCAACCTCACCAGCATCTATTATTTTTTTTACTTTTTATTAATAGCCATTTTGATTGGTGTGAGATGGTATCTTACTGTGGTTTTGATTTGCATTTTCTCTAATGATCAGTGATAATAAGCTTTTTTTATGTGATTCTTGGCTGAATGTATGTGTTCTTTAGAAAAGTCTCTGTTTATATCATTTGCCACTTTTTAATGGAGTTATTTGTTTATTTCTTGTGAATTTAAGTTTTTTTGTTTTTGTTTTTGTTTTTGTTTGAGACAGAATCTTGCTCTGTCACCAAGGCTGGAGTACAGTGGCGCAATCTTGGCTCACTGCAACCTCCATCTCCTAGGTTCAAGCAATTCTCCTGCCTCAGCCTCCTGGGTAGCTGGGATTACAGGTGCACGCCACCATGCCCAGCTAATTTTTGCATTTTTGGTAGAGATGGGGCTTCACTATGTTGCCCAAGCTGGTCTCGAACTCCTGACCTCAAGTAGTGCACTCACCTCAGCCTCCCAAAGTGCTCAGATTACAGGCATGAGCCACCATGCCCACCCTGTTTAAATTCTTTATAGATGCTGTATATTAGACTTCTGTCAGATGCATAGTTTGCAAATATTTTCTTCTGTTCTGTAGGTTGTCTGTTTACTCTGTTGATAATTTATTTTGCTATGGAGAAGAAACACATCATTATTAGCCTCTGGGCTAATGAGCTGAACAAATGTCAATCATCAGCATTTTGAAGTCACAGTTGTTAATTTAAAATTTTGATTCAAGTGTTCCATGGTTAAACAATCATCATAGACACAAATATTTTCCAATAGAATTCTCATAAAGGTTATGAGAATTGTTTTATTTAACTATCAATTTTCTATTTCCTAATTGGTGAAATGAAAATGATCATATCTGCCTACTCTGAGGTTATCACGAAGTTTCTATATATATATATATATATGTATATATATATATGTGTGTGTGTGTGTGTGTGTGTGTGTTCCTTACAAATTGCAAAGTGTTGTGCAAAAGTATTACAAAGCTGTTATTACTCCACTAACTGGGAATAAAGGAAGAAAGCTTAAAAGTCCAAAAGTGTGTGTAGGGGATTGAAAAGCTAAAACCTAGAGTATGGAAAGGAATGACTATAGGTATAACTAAAGATCACCTTTTAGAGGATCTTGATTGCCATTCTAAAAAGTTTCTTAATTAGAATATACAAATCAATACAAAATATCTGGCCAGAAGAAGAACTCCTAGTTATCCTTTAAAAATAAGAATGTCACCAGTAACATGGAATGGGAGACCCTGGAAAGAGGGGAATTTCAGTCAAGGGCCTTCTCTGAGAGTCTACCAGTGAAAGGGTGGGGGTTGGATCAAATCATGCTATTGGATGAAGAGAAAGGCACAAGTCCAAGGCATTGCAGAGGTGAAATAAACCTGACTCTGTGATGTGGAAAGAGACATAAAGATAATTTAGAAGTTTCGTCTTGGCAATTTAATATGTTTCAGGAAGGGGAATTGAATCGTATATATTTAGTCCACTCTTTAAAAGATGTTTATTGAGTATTTCCTAATGCTAACACTGCTTCAGGTATCCCTATTTTATATTATCATTTTTCATCCTCTTTGACCACTCATTCATTAATTAATACATTTAAGAAGTATTTTGAACACAGAGTTTTGTGCCAGATACTAATGAAGAAACCCCTAGATGGTGTAACTGACCCAAGGTCATATCAAATGGCAGAGTCTGGCATCTCACCCTGACCATCTGCCTCTTTCTGCCACTTCCCATTCGTTCAGGTCAGATACTGAGTTTCATTTAGGACACGATAAGTTTAGGGATTCTGTGGGATGTTGGAAATGCTGATTTTATGCCCAAGAAAAAAAATGGAGATGCAGAATTAGTATCACCCTATATTGGCAATGGCTCAAGGCTTATCCAGCTCTAAAACGCTGCATTAAAGAGGGACTTGAAACATATTCTCAAGATACATTTTAAAGAGCCAATAAAGTTGGGAAATAATATAATGCATACTCGAAGTTCCATATAAGGTTTTATTTTACTACTTGCCTAGGCAGAAAATTATCTGCATTATCTGTGAGCCCTTTGGTGGTGAGGATTGTGTCTTATTTGTCTTCGTAACCCATTATCTATAGCAATGCTTGATATAGAAAGAGCAACCAATAAAAGTTTGATGAATGAATGAATGAAAGAGAAACAATGAAAGAATAAAGCAAACAGGATGACATGGAAAGAGCACATGGCTAGGAGTGGGAAGAATTAAATTGCCCATGATATGTCCATGACCTCTATTTACACATTATTAAAATAGTGGATCATAATGCCAGCTATACGTACCTCATGGGGTTTGTGGGTGTCAGATGAGTTCAATTTAACAAGCAACAAGCATTTATGGTGTATCTGTTATGTACCTGGTACATATTATTTACAGTACCTGATACGTAACAGATCCACCATACATACTGTGCCAGGATCAGGGACCTTCCAAGAATGAATAACATGATCCCCACTTTCAAGGAGCTCACAGTGGGAAAATAAATGTCACTAATAACAAAAAAAAAAAAAAAATACAAGATGATGATGAATGGGAGAAAGAGATGAAGTGTCTATTTGTGCATCTAGTGTCAGAAAAGCCTTAGGAAAGGAAGGTGTAATGGGAGATATGAAATGTGTGAAGCATCACCCAAATATAAAAGACTAGCATTCTCAAACTCGTTGTTATTTTATCACAGATACATTTAAATTATTTTAATTCGGACATTCCAGGGTCTAACCTATGCATCTAAGAACGTTTTGATAATATCCATGAATTCTTAACACGGGCATAAGGAAAGTGTGATTCTGATGCCAGAAGCCTCCAAGTTGAAGTTTCAGCTTCATTGTAGAGTTGCTTTGCCACCTTACACAGCACATTGCATGGGCCTTTATTTCCTCTTCTGTAAAATGGGGATGATTATATCTGTCCTGCCCAATGAGAAGTAAAGCAGATATATTGTACGAAAGCACTTTATAAATTTCAGAATGCCATATAATATGTCATCTAGGGAAAAACGCTAACCTTTGTGAATATGCTTTTATTAGAAGTTTAGGGCTGTAATTGCTCAGTCTTTCTGGTAAATCAATCAAATGCTAATATATCCTGAATCTATATCTGAAGCTTATTGTCAAAATTATCCTCAAGCGTGATGATCTGGTGCTATTGACACAAGGCATATGAGATCATATTACTGCCACCATCGCCTTGTTGCCATGGTAACCATAGCAGGCTGGCAAGAAAGCTCCCTGACAGTTGAATTGGAAAGAACAAGAAAACAGCCCACTTCCTGCATTAAATGAATTACAAGTACGTATAAAGAAAGGAAAGAAAATTGCTAACCCTTAATCAACTGCTTTTATTTTTATACTTATAAGGAATAGAGAGCCGAGTACGGGACCTCGCTTTCCCGCACACTGGGGTTCAGCACTTTCATGAGGTTAGAAGGTGGCATTTAGGTATTGGCTATGAAAAAAAAAAAAAAAAAAAACCTTAAAATACACGTTAGCTTATATAATAGTCTTCTCTCCCAGGCTTGTGCAGTATTAAGCGGCAGCTGAGTCAAGCCTCTTTCATTTCTCTGGATGCAAAGCCAAAATAGAAAGCTATGAGGACACTAACAAAAGTATCCTTCAAGCCTGAGAAATAGAAATTATACTCTTAAAAATACCTTTTAATATTATATAAGCCAAATAGTGAGGACCTGGGAAATAAGTTCTGACCTGGAAATAAGACTTGCTTTTTCTTTAATTTTCCAGGTCTCTGATACCATTAGAAAATAGAATTTTTAATAAAATTATTCAACTTGAAAGTGAATTTCATGGAGGCAGAAGGAGCATTCTGCCATTCTATAGTCAGGTTTTAAAATTCAGTGTTGTTTGGTAAAAATTTGCTGAGTTCTGGCTCCATGCCAGGTACTGAGGACACCAGGTGGATATAAGACATGGTTATTGTCCTGATTGCCTTCCAGGGGCACAGATGTGTGGGCAGATAGCTTCGATGCAGTGTGATAAGGGCAGTGATGGATAATGGTTTGTGTAAATGCTCCCAGAGCACAGAGGAAGGCCATCTTAATTAGAATGGAGAGCAGAAAAGGCATCCTGGAGAAGGAGATTCCTGAGTCAAGTCTAGAAAGAAACATAATGGGGTAATCAATACAGTGAAGCAATGGCAATTTTAATAGTTTTTATCAGTTTTTTCCCTTCTTGAAATACTTCAAGTTACAGGAAGTTATCAAACAAAAAAAAGTAGAAATTCATAACACACTCAGACACACCCAGCGTCCTTATTAATGACAAAAGCCCTATTTCTGAAAGAACATTTAGTGTTCTAATATTTCTCAGAAATGCTTTTATTTTTCAAGTCAAGCAATAGAGAAACTTCCTGCTTCATATTACTATATAAAAACAAAGTGAATTTTCTTTCTTTGCTTTTAAGCTCGACCTAGTGGCACAAAAGAAATGAGCATTAAAAGGGTAAATGAGTAAATGACCTAGAATGATGATAAATATTTTAGAACTCTTCAAAATATAATTCTCCAATCAGTGCTACCACTTCTGTCTCCACAGCAGAAAATATCAGTTTTCATCCAACTCTTGGCATGGTTTCTTGGCTTCCTTTGATATCAGGCAAGATGTGTTTCTATGATAGAATTTATTCCCAACTGCCGTAGGCTTATCTGATTTTATAGTGGCAATTTTGCACCTTCTTAAAAATCTAATTTATTTTACCGTGGGCTGATAGCACCACTCAGTAAGGGATAATTGACCAGTACTCCTCAAGTTAGGAGGTAAAATCCACTCATTGAACTCACGCCTTCACTTGCAGTTTCTCATCTATCTGACAACACCTAGCCAGGTTTCAGCTTTGCTATCAGAGAACTTTAAAAGCAATGTAGAAACACTACCTAGATAACTAGCAAAGATGTGGGCCCAGAGTTGGCTCTCTTTCTCATATTTATATTTGTGGTCATAAACCCTACATCTAAATTCAAGTTCTGTCACTAATTAGCTCTTTGAGTTTTGGCTGGTGTTCCTTTCTCTGGGCCTATGTTGAGTTTTGGCCACAGTTACC
The DNA here is from genome assembly GCF_007565055.1 of Rhinopithecus roxellana. Classification (NCBI taxonomy): domain Eukaryota; kingdom Metazoa; phylum Chordata; class Mammalia; order Primates; family Cercopithecidae; genus Rhinopithecus; species Rhinopithecus roxellana. The sequence goes on along the minus strand of NC_044558.1, from coordinate 21,320,713 downwards.
TTCTCTGGGCTTCCCTTTCCTCGGCTTAAAGCAAGATGATAGTACTGCACAGAGGTGCTGTGAGGGTTAAATGAGATTGGTGAATATCAAAGAGTTTCCCCACTGTAAGGGGCTGTAGATGGAAACATCTAATGATGCTTTAGTGTATTGGTTAAGATGACATAGTGTGTTGGGTAAGTGCATGAAGACAAATGCTAGATGTAAATGCCAGCTCTAGAATTTCCCAGCTGGGTGATCTTAGTCATACCTTACATCTCTGTGCCTCAGCTTTTCCTTTTTAAAGTGGGGATAAATGAATAAATAGTAAATAACATTATTAGACACTTACATGTATTTTGAACCCTGCGAAGTAGGCAACATTATCTCCATTTCATAGAGGAGGAAATTGAGGGTGATGAAATTATTCTTCATTCTTACAGATAAAGAATCCAAGAACCCTAGGAGATAACTTCCTCAAGCTTCTAGCTAGGAAATTATGGACCAGACCTCTGTCTTGGGTGTGTCTGTCTCCAAAGCCCATGTCCTGTTCCACCATACTCTGCTGCATCTAGCTCAGGGCCTGGCATGTAATGAAAGCCCACCCATTCATTTCTTTATGTTTATTGCACTGATGTTATATGTAATAGGCAAGGTAACCAGTAGCCAGCTAAGCCCACAATAGGAATTGCTTTACTTGATGAACCAATTAGCTTCCTTTGTCATTTAATAAAAACAGGCATCCTGAGAGAATAGGACAGAAGCTGGGCAAGTGCTGATGGTTGAATAACAGGACAGAAAGGTCCAGAGCTTGGGAACATTCTACAGCTCAGTGTGAGTTCCCTGGCCAGCCAGGGAGCAACCTTGAGGGCAGGTATCAGAGTGAGAAGAGAAAGAAGCTGAAGATAGACCATCAGTTCACATTTAAGTTTTAATTCCACCTGCGTGACAGGAGGCATTTCCTGCTCAATGACAGCTGTGACTTCTTTGAGGCCGTTTATTTCCCTTCCTCATTCCCTGTGAGTGGTCAGTACCATGTATCTCACCTCCCCTTCTCTTTGGTCCATTCCATGTATCTTGAGTTCTCATCTTTGCTCTCTCAACTTCTGAAATACCCTAAAGAAGAACCCTGTTATGCCCATAAAGTGTCCTACTGAAAGCTTTTTCTTTACTCCTTTTCCATTTTTCTGTCAAACACCTTTACAGTTGTCTCTGTACCCTCTTCTCTGTTCTAAACTCTGTTTCATACTTTTTCTGAGCAACCATTTCTTTAGTCACCTACCTTCTTATCTATTCTCTTTTTACCTCAAATCCTGTGTTCATAAATAAAATTGTCAATCTTTCGTGAAACAAAACAGAACAAACACTACCTTCTTTGTCTATTTAGAATTGGTTTTACTGTCTCTAATCTATTATTTTCACTAATATTAGTACCCAATTCAGTGACTATGATTGCTGAATGTTATTTATGAACCCCACTCTTTCTTCAGGGCCCCAATTCCTGAAGGCAACTTTTCCAGATTCATTCATGCTTTCATTCACTTATTTATACATTCTTCAAATATTAATTGACTACTGTATGTTAGTTACTGTGCTGACTACTGGGGACATTAGGTAGACAGATGATTTCTATCCTCAAGGTACATAGTCTAGTTGGAGAGAGAGAGAACTGAACCACTGGCTAAAATGCATTGTGATCACTGCATGGAAGTTTGCACAAAATGCATTTTCTGTCATTCTGGCTTATCTTCACAAGCTGAATCTTCTGTACCTCTTTCAGCATCATCACCTACTATGATGGTTCACTGGAAAAGAGTGACTGGAGTAGGAGTCACAGGGATTAAAGATGCTGCTATTGCAGTAATGTAGCTATGTTACCAGGATAAGGTCATTTGAGCCTCACATCTCTTAATCTGTAAGAAAATGAACCTGTTCTTTATTCTTTATATTCTTCCTGGGAGGCTCAGGGAAAGTTTCAGTGAGAAATACACAAAGATATAGATATCCTGGATTTTAAAGATTGAGATAAGTTTAATGTGTCTATAGTTTAAAAAAAAAATCTTTGTTTTAATTATTGTGTGTATTTATTTCTGTCTTCGTCTAGCACTTCTGTTCTCTAGATATCTATGTTATTTATCTACTCAGACCTCCCTGTGTCTTTCTGGAAGTACTTTCTTGCAGAAATTCATCTCATTATTGCAGCCTGACAGGAAGGAACTGAACTGCATGAAAATTGTGGCTAACCTACAAGTGAGCCTGTGTTACAACTCACTCAACTGAGTGAATCTGCGTCCCAGGCCGAGCAGTGTCTGGATAGCTTGGTCTTGATGCAAGGCTAATCGTTTTTAGTTACTAGTTTCCACTGCATCCTCTGAGTATAAAGATTATTAAGACTGCATAAGGCATTTCTGTTTTCATTATCCTCTACTTTGGTCTAATGTTCCAAAAAGGAATGCCAGATTTTCTTTTTATAGAAATACCCCAAAGACAGTCTTTGTGATGTTACAGGCTGTTGAGTATGTCTATCAAACATTTTCATTTGCACTTCATTTATAAGACTGAGGCAGCACAGTGGAGGTTTCTAATTAATCATCTGGCATTCAGATCGGCTTCTCTGTGCAGGAGTGTATCAGTTGCCCATTCTCATCACTTCTACATGGCACCGCAACCCAAAGAATGAGGGTGTAGCTGCTCCCCTTCAAAAATAAGAAACAGCTCCTGAGAGGCAGGTGTAAAAGTGGGGTGATGGGGTCACTGTCCATTAGATATTGCTGTATTTATTATATTAATTTATTAATTATATTACATCTTAATATTAAAGATGCTTTATTTTATAGTGATTATTAATTTCTATATTTTCACTATATATATATATTTTTATATCCTGAGTTTACTGCAATTACTTCAGCTGCAGCATCCATCATTCATCCATCATTGTGGTGTAATGGAGTAGGGAGCAGCAACATTGCAGCCAGAGCAGACGTTTGGACCATAGTTCTTGCTCCAACCACTATTCTCAAGATAGTCAGGGCCAAGACACTTAACCTATCAGCCTTTATTATTCTGTGAGGTATTATAACTGAAAGCTAAATGAAAAAAATGTTCTACAGAATATAAATCATGACTCTGACTAGTGTTATCAATTAGTAACCAAATTTTAAGACAACTTTTTTGTAGCACAACAAGACAACAATGATTAACAATTTCTTGTATATTCCAAAATGACGAAAAGAGTAGAATTGGAGTGTTCCTTACACAAAGAAATGATACATGCTTGAGGTGATGGATACTGATTTGATCATTACACTTTGTATGCTTGTATCAAGATATCACATATATCCCATAAATATGTATAACCATTAAGTACCCATTAAAAAAGACACCTTTTGAAACTGACAACTTTAAAAGCACTTCTTGCCCAACTTTATCACACATATTATTTCTGTTGTATGAGCATACAGGCTTAGCACTCTTAAAACATTGTCTTTCAAGACAAAATTCAAAACACAGTTTAGAAGAATGGCTATAGTCCACTCAAGTGTAGAAGGACAAGAATCCTCTGACCCTTGTCCTAACTCTGGATTTTAACGAGAAGCACATAGTGGCATCTCAGCTATGAGAACTTCTCATCTGTAACTTTTTAGCTATTCCAAATTTTTTCCACTATCCTATGATGTTGGCTGATGATGCTTAAGTAGACTTTGGTTGTGAAGATAATAGAATAATGGGGAATTTCTTTATCTTGCAAATTAGGCTGCCAGTAGTAATTGATCTCCTAGTGCCTGTTGGAAAAAAAATCATCCTCAGATGGTACCAATGAGCATTTCTATTGAAGTAGAGATCTGAGCCCTTCCCGAGACCCCTAGTAAAGGATGTGTCAGGGAGGGTTTCTCACTCCATGTCACAGACTGTCTAAGGTATATGTATTTGTTTGTGCAGAGCTATATTCCTAGAAACCACTCATCTTGTTGGAGACCAACTTCAAAATTGGATCTTAACCTGAATCAACCTCTTCAAAATCAGGTCACCACCAGTTCTCTCACTCCTTAACTATAAACTACATGAGAACAAGGACTATGCCTGTTTTTCTTAACCCTTCTGTCTCTACTGTGTAATAGGGTACCAGGCAGTAGGAAGTAAAATTTTGTTTTTAATAAATTCACCAGAGCAAGGGAATTAGTGTTGCCTGTGACATTGGGTTGTCTGCAAAACACTAAAGCTACACCCCCTAAGACTTTCTGACGTAGAATCTGGTTTTCTGATCTTGTCGTGTTTTTGCTGTCACTTTTGCTTTCTAATTATGAGATGTTTACTGTTCCTGTCCCACAGGAACTTGCCAACTGAAGATGCTAGTGTGTACACATGAAAAAATGGGTACCCAAGCAGATATTTTGCATGCTCTTGGGGGGCAGGATAGAAAGATGAAATTTGTCTTAATGTTCTCCAGAGTGTTAACTGCATAAGAGTCCTCAAAAAATAAAAAATAACTAATTTCTACTGAGTTTAATAGCATAAAGAACAAAATGCTTTTCTAGATGGTCTCCCATTGTTTCTTTCCTGTGGATGGATCTAGCACTTTATGTCCAGCTAATTGAAGATTCAAATTTCAAAATGTTCAGATTTACAAATAAAACCCCACAAAACCACGTTCATTTAACAAATATTTACTGAACGTCTACTGTATGACAGGTGCTGTGCTTAACCTGGGTATAAAATACTGAACAAATTACCGAAAGGCAGTCTAGTCTGTCTTTATAGAGCTGGCAGAGAAACACATAAGTAGGTGATTCTGTGGACTACTTAGTAAAAGCTGCTGACCCAATGCAGGGGCATCAAGCAACAACTCTCAGAGGAAGTGATAAAC